>NC_143550.1:159350000-159690000 GCF_054136105.1 Typopeltis vanoorti | reverse complement strand
TGTGTGCCCGCGGTACCAGAGAAAGTCCAGAGCGGCACATCGCCTTATCGACTCTGGGAACCAGGCCGTGCTGTTATCGTAAGTGACCTGGAGAATCACAGAACAATGGTGCCTTGATGTCCAGACAAGGCTGATGATAGAACAGAAAGTCATTGCATGGGACAGTAACGTAAAAATGTTAAAGTATCTGAATTCCTATTAAAGATTTGTGTGAACTCTATAGGCTAATTTGTGTATGGACATGCTGTAGAGAACTTTAGAGATTATCCCAATTTGGCAGTGACCTGTCCCTGTTTTGAAGAATGGCTCCCAGAAGGGATCTGTGTTTGAGATAACTGAGACATATTGTGAGATATAAGCAGTGATCAGAGAGTGATTGAAGATAATGTAAAATTAAGCCAGAAGTTTGTTTATAATGTTATTATGTTATTATGCATGTATTCTTGGGTTAGTAATGATATCAGAATTTTACTAGGAAAGTGATTATGTTAACCATGTACTTTAATTTTTTCTTGTATATCTTTTAAACTTAAATAAATATGTTTTATAGCATTCGCCTGAATCTAGCCTGTCTTATGAATTCAAATAGCCACTCATAAAATTATCGAACCTAGCGGGAGAGATATATGAATATAAGTTGATTTTTTAGACCACGACTGCATGCAAAGACAAAGCGAATTGAAATTAGTTGTATTAGTGTTAGAAAGTTATTTACTGTGTATCACTCTGAGACAGCTACCTTGGATAAGAGTCTCATCTATCCTATATATTGGCTGGCGCAGCATAAATATAAATTCGTCAATATTTAACAGGCAGACTGTCTCAGAGGGTAGATTTTAAAGCCTTGTCCCATACTTAGACAAAGTCCTTATGAGTGAAAGAATTACACGTGACTAAACTTAAGAGTGGCCTAAATTTTAGTTTGTTTAAGGATAGAAGGGTGATAGCTGATTTGCTATACTTATTGGAAACTTGTTACAAAAGGATAGAAGGGAAATAACTGTGTATGAGTGAGTAGTGGAACATACAAATATATATAGATAGTAAAAGGTAATAATAAACAAGAAAAGGGTACGCAACAAATGGCACAGCCGATAGGATAATGATAGAAGAGATTGAAGTAAGAAAGGATATAATTGAATATAGAACATCGATATAATAGCAATAAACGCATATACAACACTACCCTTATCCGTTCTACAAATGATCAGCTCCCCTCCTTTCTCAGTGCCTGGAGTTTATAAAGTACCCTGCTCCTGTAAACTGGTGTACTTTGGACAGACAGGCAGATCAGCAACCATTCGCCTGGAGGAACACAAGTCATACATCTGCAACCACGACTATGCTCAGTCAGGCCTGGCTGACCATGTCTTGGATACAACCGACAGGATCTCATGGGGAAAAAAACCACCATGCTCCACCACAGCAAATTCAAAAAATAGAGACTATTTTTAGAATCAGTAGCAGCTCTCAGAAATGAACCAAATCTTAATAAATATGGTTGCATTAAGCCTCCTAAGATTTGGGAAACACTTATCATCAGAGATCTCACCTTACATTCCAGGCCACCTACAACTGCCCTTAGAAGGCGCTCCACCTAGATAGGATTTTAGAGTTACCCACATGGTTGGGCTTAGTATTGTGTAGTATTTGTGTATATGTTACATTAGTTTTTTTGTAATCCCTGAAGACTTCTCAGTGACTGAGAAGAAATATAGGAAGTATTAAATTCTGTTTTCAGCCTCCAACATGATGTCCTCACAGCACTTCAGCCTCTACACACAGTTTCCTAGTGCTTTTAGTATACCATTAAACCTGTAACATGAAGTTTGATATCTCCATTTGTGGTATAACATCATCTACTCCAGCTGCTTTTCCACATTTCACTATTGAAATGTACTAACGACCATGTTCCTCCTGAATTTTTTTTTTTAATACTTTTCCCTGACTGCCCATCTTATTTAATAATTTTCAAAAGTAATTACTCCAGACAACCAGAAGATCCATGTCTGCAGTTTTTGTTGACTTTAATCATTTCTTAATATTCCTTTATCCCATTCTGTTTAGAAATGAAGGAAAAAGTACTATAAAAGGAATCAGAGATGATCAATGTCATGCAAAAACTGAAGATAAAGATATTCTATATGTTTGGAGGATATTCTAAATGTGGAAAGGCAGCTGGAGTAGATGAAATTCGATCAAAAATGCTCAAATATAGATGTATAAAAGTTTTACAGTGACTGCTTTGCATAATTCAGAAACCTGGTCAGAGTGTTGACTTCTGGATGATTGGAGCAGAGCTCTCATAGTACCCTTCTATAAAAAAGGAAATACAGCATCGTGAGAATTACAGAAGTGTTTTACTGCTGAGTGTTCCTTGCAAGTATACTTGAGAAATGACTAGGAAAAATTTGGAAGGTAAGCTTGATGAAGAACAAGCTGGATTCAGACTAAATAGAAGTTGTCAGGATCAGATTTTCACTTTATCTTGGGAATATAACAAGGATTTATATTTAAGTTTTGTTGATATGGAAAAGGCATGCGATAAGGTGTCGAGATGAAAGCTCTTCAATGCTACAGTCATAGCTGTAAAGAGAACATTGTATCAAACGATATATAGTCTTTATTTAAGCTATAAGCCAACAGTTAGAATTTGAAGTATAGGAAGATGATTTGATGTTAAATCAGGTGTGTGATAATGGTGCACATTATCTCCACTGTTATTCATTATCTATATGGATCACATTATGAAAGAAAGTGGTATTAAATCTGATTTCAAAATTCGTGATGTTAATATTCACTCTTTACTTTATTTATATGATGTTATACTTTTGAATAAATCCAGCACAAGTCTGCAAGTTTTCCCTGATTAAATTGAATAATAACTATTATAATTAATTTGACATGAAAATCAGCAATAAGTCAAAGACAATGATAACACACAGAAATTGAAAACCTCAACAGTATTCTGAATGGTGAACCTATATATGAACAAGGAAAACATTTTAGCTATTTAGGTACAATTTTTAGTGAAGGTGGCAAATTAAATATGAAAACAGACAACAGAATTAGTAAGTTGGTATGGTAAGAAGTCAGCTGAATAAATTTATATGGAATGAGAAAAAAAATTTAGTCAAAACACTAAATTAGCTATATGCAAGACAGTGTCGAAACTTATTTTAACTTATGGATCTGAGATCTGGGTTAGAAATAAAACACTTGATCGAAGACTGGAGACCGCTGATATGAGAGTGTTCTGAGAAAGATTAGTAGAGTGAATAGATGGCATTAATTGCAGTATCATATTAAAAATTGAGGATATTAGGAAAGAACTTGTCATTGTTAGCATTCAAGAATATGTTACCATAGCTGACCCCAGGTGGATGGTCACTTAAATAGAATGGGAGAGGAAAGATTTGCAAAACAAGTGTTCTTTGCCAAGTTGGCAAAAAAAAGATCCAGAGGAAGATTAAGATGTAGATGGATTGATACAGTAAAAAGTGCCTTAAAAGGCAGAAACACAAGATTTGATAATGTTGGACAGGTACAGATTGATTTTGAGGAAGATTGTTTTGAAGATAAATTAGTAACAAAATATTGCAGTTGACTCATAAAATGTGGTTTACTCCCTTCAATCAATACTGGAAAATAGTGATTAAAGCTACTGGCCTGGTTGGCCGAGTGGCTAGCGTATCCACTCTCCAGCCAAAAGGCTACAGGTTCGAATCCTGCCATGGGCATGGATGTTTGTGATTGTCTTTGAAAATATTAGTGATGGTGGTGGGAGGTAGATGTCGTTGGTGTAGTTGCAGTTTGTTGTAGTAGGAGGAGGATTGAGTGGTGGAGACAGAGTTGTAGGTAGGTACCCTCACTCGATCAGTCTTTGGACTCCCTGAGGTGTCGAATAATAATAATAATAAAATTATGTAATTGTGTTAATTAATTAATATAATTTTTACATGTCCTTTTTTATAATTACAGGATCCCATGTCAAGAAACCCAGACAGAAAGGTCTTTTAAATACATTACTATGCTGTTTTGGAAGAAATTCTAGAGACCAAAATACTGTATGTTATAAACAAGATGCAAATGTTTTACATTTTGTAGATTTAACAAGAAAGGTAAGATTTTTGGATGTTTTATCAAAAATTGAAGCAATAATTTATAATGATGTTCAGAATGCATACCTGTGAGTTAAATTGCCTTAGAGAAAGGATTGTGTTTGCAGAAAGAACACAATCATCGTTATTTCATTGTTATAATGAAATATAGCTGCATGCTTCCATCTTGCATGACTGTAGAGTTAATTGCATGTCTCAGTAGTTTTGTGATGGGCAGATGTTTAATTACCTTAATAATTGGTACTCCTAGCAATCTCAGCATGAATGGAAAAAAATGAGAGATAACTTTTCACCTTAGCATTACAAGGTGTGTGATTGGATTTATCTTCCAGTTTATTTTTAATAGATGTTCTGTGGATTTTTTTTAATTCTCCCTTGATTTTAAATGTTTTCCCTTGATCAAAAATATTTTTTAAAATTATTTCTTTAATTGAATATATTTTATTCATAGTTTATCCATAACTTTATCAGATTTGATTTTTTAAAAGTTTATCCAACCTTTGAATTACAACTGACATCTGGTAGAGTATCATGTAATAGTACTTAAATTATCAGAACATCAAGTTCTTTTAATTGAAGGGGTCAGATAAATGGTAGATTACTGTAATAAAACTAATATTATGACTAAAATTAAAATCAATCATTTTAAGAAAAATGAATATTATTATATAATGTTTTTCTTTTAAATACATTATCACATTTGTCACCTTAGACTCATATTTTGTTATAGGATTCCTGAGTTTTCCATATTAAACTGCTTAACCTTTTTTTCCTGTGAAAGTGGTATCAACATCATTGCAGGGCATCTCAAAAGAAGTTTAAGAATTTTATTTGCATACAATACAAAAGTATAAAAGGGTATTGGGATATTTATATTAATATGACAGTTTTACGACTGTTGAATAAATAGTTGTGAAGGTTGATTTTTTTTTTTTTTTTTTTCCCTGTAGTGTATAAATTGAAACTATGCTTCTGCGTTATTTCATCAAGCATTTGGTAGCACATTAAACAAAAGGAAATGATCCAGTGTAAATAGCGCAATAAATTAGTTACAGCATTTTTAGTGTGTTGCTGAAAGGTGTGTTAATAAGAAAATTTCAGTTTAGAACCTCTTCCACTCAGGCATGAGGTGAACAAGCAATTAAACAGTTTAAACAATAAGCAGAGTTAATTAAGGCCACAGGAGATGGAAGGGATAAGAATGTTTCATGGACAAGTATATGAAAGAAGTCTGTTTTCATACCACTGCACAAGAAGGGAGATATGAAGGATTTTAACAACTATAGCACTATTAGTTTTATTTCTCATGCAAGCAAGATTTTATTAAAGATCATTCTAAATAGGTTTGAGTCCACAGTTGCAGTAGAGATTTCTGAGGAACAAGCAGGTTTCAGGAAAGGCAGGGATACCAGAGATCAGATCCTTTGCCCTAGACAAATCATTGAAAAGTATAAAGAATTTAGACTCACTATGGTAATATGTTTCATAGACTACTCCAAAGATTTTGACTATTTTCAGCATATGATTTGTGGGAAGTTATGAAAATAATGAATTTTCCTCAACACATTATCAGGTTGATTGCTGACTTGTATAGTGAGCAAGCAACCACGGTAAGAACAGGTGTTGGATTAACTGATTGGCTTTAGGCTGGCAAGGGAGTTAAGAAAAGTTGCCTACTTTCTCTTCACCTGTTTGATATCTATGCTGAGTACATCATGTGTCTAGCATTGGATGAAATTAACTCAGGCATTAGGATAGGTGGCAGATTGATCAATAATCTGATGTATGCTTATGATACAGTACTCCTTTTAATGACAAAGAAGAACTAGAATTATCTTTAACACATTTAATGAGATCAGTAAGAACAGAGGACTTCAACTCAGATCTTAGCAAGATAAAGATTATGGTTCACAAAGGAAATACAGACAGGGAATTCCCGAGAAACATGTACCTTAACAGAGAAAGAATTGAGGAAATCAGCACGTTTGAGTACCTGAGATCCATTATTAATGTGAAGAATCACTGTTCAGAAGAGGAATAGGAATGGGAATGGCTAAAATTACAGTCAGAGAATTGTCTCAAATCTCGTAGGATGGATCTATCTCCACAAGAACAAAGTTGAGGATTCTTGATGCAGCTGTTTTTCCAATAGCAAGTTATCAATGTGACTTGAAACCTAAAGAAATCTGATAGGAAAAGGTTAGTTGCTTTTGAGTTAAAACCCCAGCTAGTTCCACTTAGTCTTGAGATGATGTTGTTTCTCAATTTTATTTTGTTTTTTTACTTTACAGATGTGATTTTTGTAGATCAGACTTCTATCCAGGTTCACTCCTAGATATTGTGGGTGAGGATTGTGCTTGACTGGGCTACCATAAAAAATTAAGTTGAGTTGGTCGGTTTGCTTCCTTGTTAAGATGGAAGAGTGTGGACACTGTTTTAATAGGGTTTGTCTTTAGATGCCACTGCTCAAAATATTTCTTGAGAATATTCACATCCGTGTTTAGGATAGCTTCCAAAGAATTGAAAGAAGGTGATTGGTAGAGTCTCACCATGTCATCTGTGTACATATATTTGCTTGTTGTTGTTGTTGAGGGAATGCCCCAGACATAGACGTAAAAAAAGAGTTGGAGCCAAAACAGAGCCCTGAGACAAGCCATTCCAATGAAATCTAGGTCTGCTCTTCCTTTCTCCGATATGGACCCGAGTTCTTCTGCTTGTGAGCATGGATTCTAAAAAGTGTAAGGTTTTCCATTTTATATGAAACAGCTTTGAGAGCAAGCCTGATCCAGACTGTATCATAGGCTTATGTAAATCAATGAAGACATCTCCAGATTTTAATTTCTTTTGGAAACTGGCCTCAATTTGAGTTGTTAAAGCCAAGACTTGATCACAGCAGTTTCTGCCAGGCTTAAAGCCAGCTTGCTCTATAGAGAGAGCTGTCTTGATGAGCAGGGAAATCCTTTTCAATAATTGATTCTTTCCAGGAGCTTGCAGGTTGAGTGTAGAAAGGCAGTTGGACAAAGGTTTCCAACAGAGTTGGTCTTTCTCTGGCTTGGGAACCACAATTATCTTTGATTTTTGGCAGGGGGCTGGTAGTTCTCCAGTAGAGATGATAGTGGAAAACAGAACTGACAGCTGTTATGTCCTCACTTGCTCTTACTTGGCTTATAATAGTTACTTCGTGTTTATATCGTTATTAATTTCTTAATTTAACACTTTCTGTTAGAACCTTAATTATACTTCATTAACTCTTTAGTTTATGCAGTCTCAATATTTACTTTGGGCCATTAACAACTTTGAGGATATTGCACATGGGTAGAAGACAAAGAGATTCCCAATGGACAATGGCAATTCCTTTGTTTCAGTGCTGGTTCTTTCTTTGGATTCAGGGAAAATTTCTATTATACTGCGCCACTCTGAATCCTAGATTTCTGAACAATGAAAAACCAAAGAACCAGAACTTAGCATAGCACACTATCCCTAATTTCTTAAACTATATGAAGTAGTTCAAACCTCATCTATCTTTAACTTAGTTTGCAGTCGGTAGCCTCCCCTATAATTTACCTCCCGCCGTGGTTCGATTATTTATGAGCGATGCAGTAGAAAATGAAATCAGGCAAGTCAACTATCGACTTGCCTGATTTCATTTATCTAACCCTTCTTACTCTTAATTAGCATGTATACATAACATTCTATCAAAGGTAAATCATGAGCTTAAACTCCACAATACTAAAGATTATTCATTCATTGACATTAAAATTAACCTCAATTTCTTCATTCATGTCTCAGAGTTACACTGCCCTCTTAAACTATATCTCTAAAGTCCTTGCATAAAATTCACATCCTTTTGAACTTAATGTCCAACTAATAATTACAGTCTTTCTTCTTTTATACATTCACTAAACAGATTAAAGTTTCTACTTTACCAATTGCTGGGGAACCATTAGAACATCATACACATCACGATATAACATCACCTCCAAGTCCGCCTTCTGTTCTGCTTGGTCTGCATTACCCCACTGAATGGTCCGGACTGGATATATCTCCGGCAACAAAAGCAGGTGCTCGCTGTTCACTGGTCATCTGGCTCGGCAAGGCTTAGCTGTCTCTGCAGTAATCAGGAACTCAGCTCTGCTGGACAATTCCTTAACTGTGATCTTCCAAGGACTCCTCGGCATGCTCCCACGCGCTCTGCTTCGACGATCCTTCCAAGGAACGGGGACGAACATCGTCAAGTGAAGAGAATGACAAAAAAAAAAAAAAAAGCCCTGAGCTGGCGCTGCTTCACTTTTTAAATCCCGCAACCAACACTTCCTTACTACGTCATTAAATTTCTCCCTCTTTGCTCACGTCACCTTACATCTCCCAGCACCTAGCGCCATAATCTCCCCTAGCATGCTCTTCGGTGGTGGCAGGGGGGGGGGGACTGCATGCTCTCTTTCCACTGTGCACATGTACTTGCCATACGTGTTTTGCTCCTGGCTATCATCATCATCATCAAATTCCTGCCACGTACTCAGAAGGTATGTACAGGATATGAGAGTACTACATGAAAAAATTATATCATTACTAACTTCCTATCTACAATTTTCCTCCAAATCAGTCTGTTATTTGTCAAGACTCCAACATTATTAGATCTTATATTTCTGTCGTCTAAGGCACTTTGTACCGTATCAATCCACCTATATCTTGGTCTTCCTCTGGATCATTTTGCTGCCGACCTGGCAGAGAACACTTGTTTTGCTAATCTTTCCTCGCCCATTCTGTTTAGGTGACCATACCACCTGAGATTAGCTCTGCTAACGCATTCCTGGATGCTGACAATGTCAAGTTCTTTCCTAATATCCTCGTTTTTAATATGATATAGCCATCGATGCCATCTGTTCACGCCTATAATCTTTCTCAGGACTCTCATATCTGCGGTCTCTAGTCTTTGGTCAAGTGTTTTACTTCTGACCCAGCTCTCAGATCCATAAGTTAAAACTGGTTTGAACACTGTTTTGTATACAGCTAATTTAGTGTTCCGACTAATTTCTCTCTTATTCCATATGAATTTATTCAATTGACTTCCCACCATGCCAGCCTTGCTGATTCTGTTGTGTATTTCTATATTTAATTTACCATCTTCAGTAAAAATTGTGCCTAAGTAGCTGAAATGTTTTACTTGTTCCACAGGTTCTCCGTTCACAACACAGTTGACATTTTCAATGATTCTGCCTATTTTCATTGTCTTTGTCTTTTTATTGATGACCTTCATACCATATCTATTACAACAGCTGTTCAATTTAGTCAGAGAATCTTGCAGACTTGTAGCGGATTTATTTAGAAGTATAACATCATCTGCATAAAGCAAAGAACTGACATTAACATCTCTAATTTTGATATCACGTTTAATACCACTTTCCTTCATAATGTGATCCATATAGATAATGAATAACATAGGAGATAATGTACATCCTTGTCTCACACCAGATTTAACACTAAACCATCTTCCTGTACTTCTTCCAATTCTAACTGCCGACTTACAACTCAAATAAAGATTAAGTATTGCTTGATATAATGCCCCAATGACACCATATAACTGCACCGTATTGAATAGCTTCTCTCTTGGCACCTTATCATATGTCTTTTCCAAATCGACAGAACTTAAATACAGATCTTTGTTATATTCCCATGTTTTCTTGACTATTTGTCGTAAAGTGAAGATCTGATCCTGACAGCCTCTGTTTGGCTTGAATCCAGCTTGTTCTTCACCAAGCTTTTCTTCCACAATTCTTCTCAACCATTTCTCAAGTATACTTGCATAGATCTTGCCAGGAATACTCAGTAGGGAAATACCTCTGTAATTCTCACATTCAGTTTTATTTCCCTTTTTATATATGGGTACTATGAGAGCTCTACTCCAATCATCGGGAATTCGTCCCTCTGTCCAGGCTTTCTGAACTATGCAGTGCAGCCACTGTAAGACTCCTATACCACTATACTTCAGCATTTCTGGTCGAATATCATCTACTCCAGCTGCCTTTCCACATTTCAAGCCTTTGATGGCTTTTTCTACTTCAAGTATGGATATGTATTCCTGACTGCATGCCTGGTCAGTGTTTTTTACCACTGTGCTGTCATGACTGCTTGTTTCATTTAGCAGTTTTTCAAAGTAATTACTCCATACTTCAAGGATATCTTTTTCTCCAGTTTTCATGTCACCTTTATCATCTCTAACTCCTTTTACAGCACTCTTTCTTCCATTCCTAAGCTTCTTCAACAACCTCCAGAATATTTTGCCACCTTCTTGATATTTATTTTCTATATTCTTGCCAAAGACCTCCCATGACTTTTGTTTTGCTAGTTTTACACAGTGTTTAGCATTCTTGCATTTGTCTCTATATTCTCTAAGAGCACAAGCTGACTTATTTGACAGGAACTTTTGATATGCTTTCTTCTTTTCCTTCACTGCCTCTTTAACTTCCTATGTCCACCACGGAGTTCTGATTTTTTTATCCTTGCAGACAACCTCACCACATGCCTCTCTGGCAGAATCAATCAATGTTTTCTTCAGAGTTTGTCACTGAATCTCCAAGGTTTGATTCCTGTTCTCTAACTCTTTCAATTTTTCTTCAATAATCTTTGTGTATTTTAGTCTATCTACAGTTCACATCTGAGAACTGCTCAACTTTTATTCGGTTTAAAACTTTCTTACATGTTATTCTTTTCAATATGAAGTTCAATTTTATCCTGCTCAAGACTAAATAGCGATCACTTCCAATTTCAAATCCTCTGTAGACTCTGGTGTCCTGCACCAGGGAGAAAACATCACTATCAACAATAACATAGTCAATGAGACTTTTCTTATTCCTTGCCTCTTCTCTCCATGTGAATTTGTGCACATTTTTATGTTGGAACATAGTGTTAGTAATAACCAGTCCATGTCCTGAGCAGAAATCCAACAGGTAATTGCCATTATTATTAGCTTTGCTCTTTTCTCCAAATTTTCCCAAAATATTTTTGTATGTCTGACAATCATTTCCTACTCTGCTATTTAGATCCCCAATAAGGACCAACTTTTCCTTTTTCATTGTGTCAGTTGCTTTCTCTAAAGCTTCAAAAAATTCCTCCACTTCTACCTTAGTAGAACCTTCTGTGGGACCATAGGCACAAATGAGCCTCATTGTCCAGTTCCCCATTCTCATATTTTCCCACATTACTCTACTTGAGACTGACTACCATTCAAGAAGATTAGCCTCGTATTTTGTGTTGAATACTATGGCTACTCCTTCTCCTGGCTACTCCTGGCTATCAGTACTTAATCCGATTAGCCTTCTCCCAGCCACATACAAGTATTTATAACATTTTAGCAAGGTTTAAACAATGGACTATTCACAGTAAATACATTACTACACTATGGACAAATAAATAGACTTCTTCTTTCACTGCGCATTATTCCCGATTCCTGTGCAGGGTCTGCATGTTACTTAGAGATGCGACTACTTGTTAATACCACTCCCAACCGACCTGTCGCCTAGTCTGCTGCAGGGGGTGGGGATATATTTTTGACTGTAGAAGCGTGTGTTCATGGGGCTGGTTTGCCTGCTTGTGGGATGAAAAACGCCAGATAAAATGGCGGAAAAAACCCTACTGCCCGCGCCCAAGACCGGCTAACTTGGCTTTGCCTGAGGAAGATCCTCAAGTTCCTCACGTCTTCAACAGGAATCGAACCTGGGACACTCCTACCCCAGGCATATGGTTGCAAAGCACAAAGCCACTAGGCTAACCGCACAGGGACAAATAAATAGACTCTTAAATTATTATTGTTGCTGGTAATTTACAAGTAACTTTATCCATCTGATATATCAGTAAATGCCAAAATGTAAGATGCATGTTAAGTTCTGAAGAAAATATAAATTAATACAGTTTCAATTTCATTCAGAACTTAACACAGCCATGCCTTTCCGTGCTGGCCAAGGTGTTTAATCGACTCCAGTGGCCTTGCCATTCTTGGTAAGATAGGGCTTTCTGTTGTGTTGTGATTGGGCTACAGAGGTCTTAAGTTTCAGAGCTTGAAACTAAATTGTATCTCAGAGTAGTTTTTTGATTGTGTCTGGAGGTCTTTGGATTCAGATTTGGATTAATGTTTAAAATAAATGAGATGGAACACTTGGTCTGAGATCACTTCTGGAACTTTTTTTTGTTGTAAGTATCCTGCTGCTCCAAGTTTTCTCATTGGGACTAGCTTTTCTGACTGGATTTAGAGAAGCCAAGTTTTTCCATGGGTGATAACTCTCTCTTCTGTTGTCATCCAAGAGTTTTATTAGTTCTTTAGGCACTAATGGATCACTGGATTTATCATGCAAAGCTATCATATCTGCAAGCTCTTTGTTCCAGCATGATGTATAATGAGGCTGGAAACCATGAGGGATGGTTGATTTGGCTACTGTTTTTGCCAAATCTGGTTTAGTTTTGGGGTACAGGCAGGATAGTATTAATGATTTGATCAATTTTTCTTCACTAAACTCCCTCCAATTTGCTTTCTGAAGGTTCCATTTAGGGTTTGGAACAGTTTTTTAATAAGTGAGATAGACAGTGGTTAGCTATGAAAATTTTAACAAAGGGCTCCCATCGTCGAACAAAAAAAAAAAAAACGTATTTCACACAAAAACTTTTATTAATACAGCTTATATACAAATTCCAATCAAAAAGTATGAGAGGACAATCAACCTCTAAAGGCTATCATTTTTAAACAAATATTTCATGATCTAAACGTGAAATATTTGCACACAATCAACTGTGTTAATATATCTTACATAAGGTATATTTTGGTAGTTTAAACATTTTTAAACTATCAAAATATAATAAGAATGAAATCTTTTATAATCTTTTATAAAACATTTAATTGGGTTACTGGTTTTACCATATGATGGGCTACCAGAAGGGAGAAGGGTAAAGATGCGCATGTGCTTATTTTATTTTCAAACTTGGGCACATTTGTTATAGAGGAGTTGAAACAATAATTCCAAATAATCTATACTAGTGGTCGGCAACTGGCAGCCCAAACGTGCATTTTTAGCGGCCCATAAAGGGTTGACCATACTTACATGGCATGTAAAATTTTATCATCAAGAAAAAGACGTTTATGGACATTCGAGAGGATGTTATCAACTACTTAACTGTTGGATGGTTAAGTATAGGTGCTGTGCTAAAAAGATATTTTAATTTACGTGAAGAAATAGATATTTTCATGATGGAACACAAAAATACTGTCCCACAACTATCGGATAAATAAAGATTATATCTATTGCATTTATGGTAGACATTACAACAACGATAATGAACTTAATCTGACCCTGCAGGGCCAAGCTAGCAGAACTAGCAGAACTTTTCTGGCATGAAAGCTTTTGAAGGCAAATTGTCTGTTGAAGAAACATATGATGGAAGAAAATCTACATCATTATATATGTTGCAAATCTGCATCTACAGTTAGATGACAAACACAAAAGGAAACTTTTGTTGGTATTATTGAAGATTTACAAACGGAATTTTCAATAAGATTTGTGGATTTTCATAAAAATAGCATCGAAATGCGATTATTTTTGCACCCTTTTAACGTCGACATTGATGACATATCAAACAGTTTGATACATCAAAACTTTTCCAAAACTTTCATCTATAGTCGGTTTGAATCAAACCGACTATAGACGAAAGTTTTGGAATTACAACACAATGAAACATTAAAGAACGCATTTTCATTAGAAAATATCCAAAAATTTTATCAATGCTTACAAAAATATTTGAAGGTTTAATCATTTTCGCAAAAATAAGATAGTCGCATTTTGAAGCACATACATATGCGAACAAGCATTTTCTCCATGAGTTTTAGAAAAGAAAAAAAAATTTTCTTCTCGACTGTCTGATAAACAATTGCATGCTTTGATTCGAATTTTCACTTTAGGTTATCAAGTGGATCTTGATAATTTGGCTAAGGGAAAACAATCATAAAAGTCACATTAAGCAGATACACACATATTGTGATGCATAAACTATATTATTTTTACGTGATAATAATTTTTCATTGTTTCATATCTCGCACTTTAAATATTTGTGTGTTTTAAGATTGATATAATAAAAATTGATAACTTAAGTATTTTTTTCACTCACTATTTTCTATTAATTAAACGCTTGCGGCCCCATTATTAAAAATAAAAGTTGAATGTGGCCCACGAGTATGAAAATGTTGCCGATCCCTGTTCTATACACTGCTGAATAGACTACTTTTTGTTACATTACTGTATGAGTTTGTTGCTTAAATATGTTTCAAAAAAAATTTTTTTTTTTTTTTTTTTTTTTTTTTTTTTGAAAAAATAAAGTAAAACAAGAAGAACAAGGGGCTCGCAAATTTGAGAAAAATTTAACAAAGGGCTCGCCAGAGCCCCTGCGAGCCCCTTATAGCTCACCACTGGAGATAGATAACCTAATCTCCAGAAGGAGAGGGCAATGTTGCTGTTTGGAAAGCTGCCAAGGGTAGACCTGTTTATATGGTGAAGTTGAATCATATCAAAACCCATGTAAACATAAAGTTTTTTTCTTTTTGAATAAAGCATTGTTAGGAACATTGTGTTTGTACATTATTTATATGCCATCTGAGCTTCATGCTGTCCAGAGGTTTAAGTGCCATGCATGAATCATTGCAGGATAATGAGCTTAGTAGTTGATTAGTAACTGTCCCTATAAAAGCTGAGATTGCTGACTTTGGGATATATTTCCATACTAATTCAATTTGGCAAAATTATGGACTGCATGCATACTAAGTGATGAATATTGGATGCTATTCAAGAACAAATTGAATATTACATAGCACCTGCCAAGTAGTTAGCTGTCCAACAAGCAGTGCTATGGATTCAAATCCCACTGCAATGTTTTGCAGAATAATACAGAAATGCAACCTTAATGCCACCTTTAAACCTCCTGCAGAATTAAATAAAGAACTTATTTAACTCATTCAGGGATCCACTTCTTTTATTGTCTCACCCTGGAGTATACACCAATTTTGCTGTATTAAAAGTATTTATATGAATTTATTCTTTGATGTTATAAATAGGATATAGCTTTGGTGTAGTTTTTTTTTTTCACTACAAGTCAGGCCAATAGAATAATGGTTGATCAAATCATTGGCACTTAGGCATACTGTTTGAAATATAATATAGTTTGTCTTTGTGATGACCTTAATATGAAGGTTGAAACATTGAGAAATTAATATAATTATTCCTAGCACAGTTGTAGTCCCCATAATTTACTAAAATAAAAAAGCCCATTACAAAGTACAAGCCATTAGGAAAAAGAAAACCAGGACATCCTCTTAAAAGATTCAATGATGACTTCTAAGGCCAGAACAGGCCACGCTAGGCCTAAATTCTTGATATGCATGATGATGAAAAAAAAGCCCATTGACATAAATCCTAAACCTGTATGGTCTCTATCCCATATATTACAGGCATCTTTGAGGTGATTGCTAAGATCCTGAAAAAGATATAATTCGTTTCCTACTTTTTTCTTTATCAACACAATCTTCTCTTGGTTACCATCCACAAAAAGATAAACAGCCCCCCCCCCCCCTCACTCA
The DNA here is from genome assembly GCF_054136105.1 of Typopeltis vanoorti. Lineage (NCBI taxonomy): Eukaryota > Metazoa > Arthropoda > Arachnida > Uropygi > Thelyphonidae > Typopeltis > Typopeltis vanoorti. The sequence goes on along the minus strand of NC_143550.1, from coordinate 159,674,268 downwards.
CTCGCTCTGGTGTTTACCATGTTCAGTGTGAGTGCCTCTGCTCGTACTTTGGACAAAGGGGACATTCTGTTGAAAAATGACTACAAGGACACCAGTCTTATATTAACAACAATAAACTTGAAAAATCTGGTCCTGCTTAGTATGGAGTGGATATTGACCACAATATCCTATGGTCTAATTACTCCTTTTACATAGTGCAGGTTTATGTTTGAGTGGTTATTTAAAGAGTGCTGAAGCACTTCTGCACTGCCCAAATTAAATCAGAATGACACTCTCTCTCTCTCTATTGCCAAGATTTGTGAGAGTTCCTCATAAATAGCAAGCAATAATGTTCCTCCCATTTTAATTATTATGATTATTATTATTATTAATAATTATTTTAATTTTTTAAAATTTAATTTGATGTAATGATGCATTCAAACATGGTAGTTATCTCCATAATTTTCAAAAATGCATTCGGATCACCGTGTAAGCCTAAAAGAAATAATTGATGTAATGATGTTTCATTTCATTATGTAATTAAATTTAATTTTAATTCAAATCATTTAATTTTTAATTTGTGGCTTGTGGTTTAATTGTAATCTTATTTGATTGTAACCACCCACTAGGTGGCACTTCACCTTGTGATTATGCTTGTTGAAATTGCACTAATAAATTATTGTATTATTTGGTGTGTGTATAATAAATGTTAAAATGGCACAAGTTCCACTAAAAAAAAAAAAAGGTCAGATTTCATCTTATATCTGTTCTACCTAGATACTTTCATGGACAGTGCTCTGCTGAATTTAGCCACTATCATTCTTCCATTTTCTTCCAAAATCATAAGAACAAGAGATGCTACTAACCAACATCCATCTGCAGTCAGCTTGAAACTAAGTGAAACTTCTCTACTCTCTTTTCCCCAAAGAAGACACCCTTCAGCTGTTAAAGAAATTTTTTTTCTCTTTGTTCTTTAAGGATGCACATCGATTTACTTTTCCAGCAGCTTTCTCTGATTTTGCTTTTCTTAGTTGGTCCTTACTTGGTCCTCAAAAGTTCCTGGCAAATAAGTCAGCTTTTACTCTTACAGAATACAGAGACAAATGTAAGAAAGCTAAACAGTGTGTAAAACTAGCTAAACAAAAGTCATGGGAGGACTTTGGCAAGAATATAGAAAATAAGTATCAAGAAGGTGGCAAAATATTCTGGAGGTTGTTGAAGAAGCTTAGGAATGGAGGAAAGAGTGCTGTAAAAGGAGTTAGAGATGATAAAGGTGACATGAAAACAGGAGAAAAAGAAATCCTTGAAGTATGGAGTAATTACTTTGAAAAACTGCTAAATGAAACAAGCAGTGATGACAGCACAGTGATAAAAAACACTGACCAGGCATGCAGTCAGGAATACATATCCATACTTGAAGTAGAAAAAGCCATCAAAGGCTTGAAATGTGGAAAGGCAGCAGGAGTAGATGATATTCGACCAGAAATGCTGAAGTATGGTGGTATAAAAGTCTTACAGTGGCTGCACTGCATAGTTCAGAAAGCCTGGACAGAAGGACCAATTCCCGATGATTGGAGTAGAGCTCTCATAGTACCCATATATAAAAAGGGAAATAAAACCGAATGTGAGAATTACAGAGGTATTTCCCTTCTGAGTGTTCCTGGCAAGATCTATGCAAGTATACTTGAGAAACGGTTGAGAAGAATTGTGGAAGAAAAGCTTGGTGAAGAACAAGCTGGATTCAGGCCAAATAGAGGCTGTCAGGATCAGATCTTCACTTTACGACAAATAGTCGAGAAAGCATGGGAATATAACAAAGATCTGTATTTAAGTTTTGTCGATTTGGAAAAGGCATATGACAAGGTGCCAAGAGAGAAGCTATTCAATACGCTGCAGTTATATGGTGTCAATGGGGCATTATATCAAGCAATACTTAGTCTTTATTCGAGTTGTGAGTCAGCAGTTAGAATTGAAGGAAGTACAGGAAGATGGTTTAATGTTAAATCTGGTGTGAGACAAGGATGTACATTATCCCCTCTGTTATTCATTATCTATATGGATCATGAAGGAAAGTGGTATTAAACCTGATATCAGAATTGGAGATGTTAATGTCAGCTCTTTGCTTTATGCGGATGATGTTATACTTCTAAATAAATCCGCTACAAGTCTGCAAGATTCTCTGACTAAATTGAATAACTGTTGTAATAGATATGGTATGAAGGTCAGCAATAAAAAGACAAAGACAATGAAAATAGGCAGAATCATTGAAAATGTCAACTGTGTTGTGAATGGAGAACCTGTGGAACAAGTAAACCATTTCAGCTACTTAGGTACGATTTTTACTGAAGATGGTAAATTAAATATAGAAATAGACAACAGAATCAGCAAAGCTGGTATGGTGGGAAGTCAACTGAATAAATTCATATGGAATAAGAGAGAAATTAGTCGGAACACTAAATTAGCTGTATACAAGACAGTGTTCAAACCAGTTTTAACTTATGGATCTGAGAGCTGGGTCAGAAGTAAAACACTTGACCAAAGACTAGAGACCGCAGATATGAGAGTCCTGAGAAAGATTAGAGGCGTGAATAGATGGCATCAATGGCAATATCATATTAAAAATGAGGATATTAGGAAAGAACTTGACATTGTCAGCATCCAGGAATGCTTTAACAGAGCTAATCTCAGGTGGTATGGTCACTTAAATAGAATGAGAGAGGAAAGATTAGCAAAACAAGTGTTCTCTGCCAGGTTGGCAGGAAAACGACCCAGAGGAAGACCAAGATATAGGTGGATTGATACGGTACAAAGTGCCTTAGACGATAGAAATATAAGATCTGATAATATTGGAGTCTTGACAAGCAACAGACTGATTTGGAGGAAAATTGTAGATAGGAAGTTAGTAATGATGTAAATTTTTCATGTAGTACTGTCATATCCTGTACACCCCTTGAGGGTACATGGCAGGAATTTGATGATGATGATGATAGTTGGTCCTTTAATTTTTTGAATTTCCAATGAAATACTTATTTTTATATTTCAGAAGACAACTTCACCATATATTTCCTTGAATGTGTCTGTGGATGTTTTCTTCAGAATTTGCCATCTCTGAAGCTTGGTTCTTGTTTGTAAAATCTTGCTGTTTCCCTAGTAAAGTTTCCGTATTTGGATCTGCAGTTGACATCTGAAATTCTTCAGTTTTTATTTTTTCTAAACCTTATACATTTTTCTTTTCATTTTTATTGTGCTCAAAAATATATTGTGATCATGTACTGTTTCAGTGATCCGGAATGCATTCTTGTATCTGATGTTGACATATCGGCAGTTTGTTTGTGTTTCTCCATGTGAAGTCACTATTATTATTCTTATGAGTATATGCTGAAAATTGATGCTTCTTTGTTTCGCTATGGTGGAATCGTGAAACTTTGCAGTAAAGCTATGTGAATTGTGGCAGGAAGTCTTAAATGAAAGAGTACAGTAAAACCTTGATATAACGGGCTAATTCGGGCGAGGGGGGGGGTGTCCGTTAAATCCGAAAGTTTGTTATATAATAAAGTAGATTTTCCAAATGCATATGTTAAAAAATTGACTTCTTCTTCTTCTTCTACAGCTTCTCCCACTTAAGTGGGGTCACTGTTTCTTATGAGTCTCCTCCACACCTTCCTGTCTTGGGCTGTCACCACATCCAAGTTCTTCATCTTCAAGTCCTCTTCTACCAGCTCCCTCCATCTCTTCTTTGGCCGCCCACGCTTCCGCCTTCCTTGCACATCCATCTGCATGACCCTACTTCCCACATATTCGTCCTCCCTCCTCATCACATGACCAAACCATCTCAACCTTGCCTCCTGTATTTTCGCTCCTAAGTTCGTAACTTTCACTGTTCCCCTGACATAGTCATTTCTCAGATGATCCTTTCTGGTCACACCGCACATCCACCTAAGCATTCTCATCTCTGCTACTTCCATCCTGCTGATGTTATTTTTCCTCAGGGCCACAGTTTCTATAGCATATGTCATAGCTGGCCTCACTACTGTCCTATAAATTTTGCCTTTCAGATTGATCGGCACCTTCTTATCGCATAACACTCCAGCCATCTCCCTCCAGTTCCTCCAACCCGCTTGTATCCTGCATCCCACTTCCTTCTCAGCTCCTCCATCTTCTTCCACTGTTGAACCTAAGTATCTAAAGTCTCTCACCTTCCTGATGACATTTCCTTCCAGCTCCAGATCTGTCTCCTGGCCACCGCCCACTGCGCAACACATATACTCTGTCTTACTTCTGCTCAGTCTCATACCTCTCTCTTCCAGTACTTTTCTCCATCTTTCCAGTTTAGTTTCCGCTTCTTCTCTTGAATCTACACACAGCAAGATGTCATCTGCATACAACATTGTCCAAGGTGCATCTTCTCTCTCCTCCTCTGTTACCACCTCCATCACAATATTAAACAGAAATGGACTTAATGCTGACCCTTGATGTAAGCCAACTGTTACTTGAAAACTTTCTGTCTGTCCCAAACAGGTCCGAACACTTGTCTTCACATTTCTGTACATTTCCCGCACCAACCTGACATATTTCTCCGGCACCTTCTTCTCCCTCAGACACCTCCAGACTTCTTGCCTTGGCACTCTATCGTATGCTTTCTCCAGATCAATAAATACCAGATGTAGCTCCCTTTGTTTCTCTCGATATTTTTCCATCATCTGTCGTAACCCAAAGATAGCATCTGTTGTTGATCTACCAGGCATGAAGCCAAATTGTTCCTTTGCAACCCTTTCTAGGATCTTCATTGTGTAGGACATCAACTTTATTCCTCTATAATTTTTACAGTCTTGTGCATCCCCTTTACCCTTGTAGATGGGAACAAGAGTACTCTCCCTCCATTCCTCGGGTATATTTTCCTGTTGGCAAACTTTCATGAACAGGTCCCACAGCAGGTCAATATGTTAAAAAAATTGACAAATTAGCTAATTTACATGTTTTTACTTATGTAGAAACTCTTATGTAATTAAAGTTAAGTACTGTATCTATGAAAAGTTTAATTTCACAGAAAAGTTTTCTATATGTATTATTGCTTATAACAGGAAATTAATAACAAAAAATAACCTGTTAATTTAATTATAAGCAAATCTTGGTTAAAAGCATTTTAAAATTAGCAGGGTGTTAATTTTCATAAGTGACATATGGACCTGAAATTTTGTCCATAAAATCGAGGGTTTACTGTTTAAGGAGACTATCTTTGCATATGAAATAACTGAAATAACTTGTAGTGAGAGCATGATACAATATTTCACATAGTAATATTCATTAGTAGATGAAAGTTGTTTACATGGATGCTTTGCAGATGTCGGCATGCTCAACAGATCTATAAAGATCTGTGATGCAAAAACTCGGGCGTGATGAGCAACGTAACAGAGAGTTATGAACAGTAACACTTTGCTCATTATGCTTTTAAATAGACAGTAGCAAAATGAAACTGAAGCATTTCATGAGGGCAAGTGCAGATAAGCTGAACCCAGATATTAAATTCGTTCACACATTGACAAGATGCTTGGTTATGAGCTGAAACAGATGCAAGTGGATTTTTGCCAACAGTTGATGTTATAGTGTGAATGAGAAAGCAGTATCTTCTACTGCAGTATTATCATTTTGGACTAATGCTGAGTGTATTATTTTGGAGGGTGAAAGTATGGCTGTGGAGTATCATCATAAAGGTTTACCACTGCCTACAGTCATTGCCATTAATGCTGAATGCTAAGTTGGAACACTAGAAAAATTGAAGTTCAGGTAATCCTCGCATAACACTAATGTTAGGTTCCATAGAAATGTTGCATTATATAAATCGCGTTATGCAAGACTTAGATCACATAGAAAAAGTAGGGTAATGTTCCAAAATCTTTTTTTTTTTTTAATTATACAAAAAGTAATGACATACTCAACAAAATACATTTTTATTACATCAGGTAATTCATGTAAGTTAAGAAAACATCTAAACTATGAAACAAATACATAGTATAAACATAAAATTATAAATTTTACTTAAACTTCATTGCTCATAATGCATAAATGTTTTATGCAAAATAAAATAAAGTGCATATTTGAATTGTCATCACTGTCTTCAAAACGAACATTTCGTAGATGTTCTTTATTTACAAGTGGCCGGATGTCACTTGAAATCTCTTGCACATCATTTGTATAATTCTCATTGCATACTTCAGCTGGTTTAGTTATCAAGAAGTCAGTAATAAGACCTTGCCTACCACTATGCTGCAATTTTTTATTAAGTTCATAATATGGAGCTAAACAAATATCCATTTGTCTCGCGAATTTTCCGGGGCGCTCCATTGAGGAATCATTATCCGTAAAATAACTTTCTTGCCAAGTCCAATCCTGCTAATTTCTTTAAACTTTAAACTGAATTCTTTAACGGATTCATCAGAATCTTCGGCAGAACTTTCTCCACCATTAGGTTACACATCATCTATTAACTGTACCAGTTTCTCCTAATTTAAATCTATTTCCCCATCAATTAATTCACTAATTTCGTTTTCAATAATATCACAAAAGCCCTCTAAGTGGCCGGCCATTACTATAAAAATAAAATATTGTATGTAACTCACCAGATAATAAAGTGCTCAGCTTGAGATTAACACACTTATGATTTTTAATGCGCATTCCTGGCAGAAAACAAAGACAATCTTCAACATTAAACACTTTATACGGTAAACAATTGACATACATGCATGCTAAAGGATATTTCCCCTAATATAAATTTGCTACTTATAACTATGTGAGCGATACGGGCAGATGCAAATTTAACGAAGATAAAATTTGATTTTTAATTCGCAGGATGAAAAATATATGAAAAGATAAAGGGTTACTACAATTTGTAGACCACGTTATACGAGGGTTACCTGTAATTAATTCTAAGTTTTTCTCAACATAGAAGTTTTTCCTTTAGTACTACCATGCATAGCTTCAGACATGCTAGCATGAATTGGTTGGCAACATAGTAGGGTTCCACAAACAGCAACCAACATGACTTATCACATTGATGAAATGATCAGTTAGAATCATTGCATTTCACAGAAGACAAGAACAAACAAAGCTCTGTCATTGTGGCAGATCCAAATTATCCATATAATCTAAACTTAACTCTTTCTGAAACTGAAGGAATGTTTACAAAAGGAAATTAATTCATGTTTGATAATAAAATCATGGCAGCAAAAGTAGTTCAATTATACTTCTTGGAAAGAAGTCAATGGACACCATAGCATGAGGAACAAATAGCCATGGTGCCAACTTTAATAAGATGTAGGACCTCCTTTCGCTGTCATGACCACAGCAATCCTATAGGGCATACGTTCCACAAGTGTATGATAGAGATCAATGGGAATTTTGGAGCATTCTACCTGTGGGCATGTAATGGTTCTGGACTGTTGGGGAACAGATGTCCCTTGATCTCACCTGATGCTGTAGTTCATCTGATACATGTTCATTAGGGTTGATATCAGGACTCTGTGAAGGCCAGTCAAATGTGGTGATATTTCATGTCCACAAACCATGCAATTACAGTAGCAGCCTTATGACACAATATGTTGTGTTTCTGAAAGAGACAATGGTAAGTGCCATAGAAATGCCACAAAGTAGGAAGCATTGCATTGTCCAGATACCTCTTGAAGTTCAGTGTCTGTGGCACTACAGGGGTCTGAGGTCAAACCAGGAAAAAACCAGGACCATACCATCATACCACCAACTCTAAAGCCTCTAAATTTTATAGTTGGGATTTTCATAGCTGGTAAGAGATTTACTGGGAATCTGTCATACCCATGCATCTGCTTGGTTGAGGGTGTAGCCTGATTCAATGCTTCATAACACGGCTTTCTAATCTTCCACATCCAACTGTGCATACTCTTTGCACCACTGAAGACAATGCTGCATGTTTGAGTAATATGGGGCTTGCATATTGCAGTCCTCCATGAAAACCATGTTGTTAGCCTCGGTTCTGAATGTGTTTGTGCAGATGTTCCAATTGATGCTTGGAACTCGGCATTGCACATGTCAGCCGACAAATGGCGCTTTTTGCATATTATTCTTCATAGCACCCTACAGTCATGTTCAGTGAATGTGGTGGGCCATCCATCTTATATCACTTGCAGTTGACTTCCTGCACTTCCATCTCAGTATGGTATTATTGATTGTTGACTTGGGATGGCCCAATTTGTCAACAGTTTTGCCATATAAGTAGGCCTGTAACATGGCATCCTATCACAAAGCCTCTTTCAAACTTCAGTTCCCTTTGCACATCCATTTCACCCAGACACAGTTGCACTGACTTGGGCACACCACATTTCTCCAATGCATATTGGCTACAAACACATGACTTGTTACATGGCACAAAGCACCTTGCATGGGGGGGGGGGGGTCCATTAACTTCTTTCCAACTTTGTCCAGCTTAGCCTTTCTATGAACAGAAAAATTTGAAGATAAAAAGATCAGTGCATGGGAGCTTTTTTTTTTTTTTTTTTTATGTGGTTCCCTTCTGCAAAAGTTTTTTTGCAAAACCTATAGTACATCCACAGTATTACACAATTGTTACTTTACAATTCAATATTTTATAAGTATCTTACTTTTGGATTTTATTCATAACATACCCTGTACTTATCCTAATTTTCTCCCAACTTAATTTTTCATTAAAAAATATTAAGGGTGTGTGTGTGTGTTATGCCAACTACTCCATAACACATAGTGTTCTGAGCTTCCACATCCCATCATACACACTCTTTGCACCACTGAAGAAGGAGGTGCTTCATGTTGGTTCAGATAATGTAGGGTTTGCATATTGCAGTTCTACCATGGAAACCCATGTGGTGAGCCTTGGTTCTGAACATTTTTATACAGATCTGTGTTCCAGTTGATGCCTGGAACTCCACATTCAATGTGTTGGCTGACAAATTGTGGTTTTTACATATTATCCTTTGTAGCATCCTACAAAGTGATACCCCACTGATTGTTGACCTGGGATGGTCCAATTTGTCAACAAAAAATGAACAGATAGGCCTGCAACATGGCATCCTATCACAATGCCTCTTAACTCCAGCAGTTTCCTTCTTGCAGCCATTTCATCAGGACACAGTGGCATTGACTTGGGAGCATCATGTTCCTCCAGTTTATACTGGTTACAAACATGTGACTCTTCTTTTAAAAATCGAGACGTAAGAGGAAGAATAAAATATTATTACCAGAATCACTTACGTTTAAGTGTCTTTATTTGTAAAATTTTTGGCTATGTGGCAATGGCTATGAAATTTAGCAAAAATTTTACAAATAAAGACATTTAAATTAAATGTAAGTGATTTTGGTAATAATATTTTATGATAAACATGTGACTTGTTAGAAGGCACAATGCACCTTCCCCATGGGGGGGGGGTCCGTTGACTTCTTTCCAAACAGTGTAGAGGTTCAGTTTTATTTTTCTGTTGAGTGCAAACTACAGGGGTGATTCTGTTGAAATATAATTGTATGAATTTGCAGAATGAATTCAAGAAAAGTGCTGTTTCACACACATTTAAAAAAAAATTTTTTTCGATGATGTGTGTGTGGGGGGGGTGTTTGCAAATATTACAATTCCAATTACCAAAAAATAAATAAATAAATAAAACTACAATAATAAAGAAGATATCACTTTTTCACCATACTCTCCTCATAACTGCTTTTGGCTCCAAAATTTCACATAATTTAATTTCTCTTAAGTCAGGAACTCATGCCTTCTGCTTAGATTACTAGAACCAGTTGTAAGTTCAAAGACTAAATTTATACGCTGATTCAAATACTTTTTTATGTCTTGGTTGCTGGTGCTTTTGATAGATGCATAGGCAAAAAAAAAGTAGAAACGACATATATTTTAGCTTGTCTAATTTAATAGTTAATGAAATAGATGAAAATGTTGAAAATATGACACTGTTTAAAATATATATTTGCCAAAAATAGTTTAATATTTTATATTAACATCATATTTTGCTCTTAGTTTGAGGGAAAGCCCCTTCTGCCTCAAGTGCAACATCAGGATGTTCACAGGATATGTTTGGTTGTTGATTTAGATGAAACTTTAGTACACAGTTCTTTTAAGGTAAGTTTAATATTTCATATATTTAATTCTTAGATAAATCATCATATGAATAGATAAATGCCTGGACAATGTTTTTTTTTAATGGTTGGAGATATTCCAAAAATACCACTATACCTGAACAAAGTCATTTTGACATCTACTGAGGGTTGAATAGAAAATGTAAAAACTTTGTTATTGTTTAACCTCATTTAGCACATTAATATTGTTACTTCATATTTTAGCAAGATGAATTCATTGGTTTCATGAATAATGATGCTCAGTTATCTGAGTGTAGCTATTGAAAGAAGACCAGCTTGCATCATGAATAACATGCACACTTTTTGTGAGTGTAATATTCATTTTTGGGAAACAGTATGATAGCATAGAGAGATAGTGCTAAGCTATGCTGATCTAAGAAAGAAAAGTTGGGGATGTTATTTGTAGGTAATAAACTTTGTTAGTAGTGTAGTGGGTAGTAAACTCACGCATTTGGGAACACTGAAAGTGTGAGTATAAATATGGCGTACTAAACTCATTGCATTCATATTGTTACTTTCAAATGCAGAAATAAGTTAAGTCTATGAAATATTCAAAAAACTTTTTTTTTTGTGGTTTTTGAACAGTTTAAGAGATTGACTGTTCTTTTTTGCGTGATTCAGATAATTGATATTCAGGCTTTTTTCAGAATTGATATTCAGAATTTTTCGATGTGGTATAACTGATTTCCGGACCTTTTTTATATCCTGAATTGGTTTGATAACTGAACTAATCTCTTATAGAGCAAATATCTAAATATATTATTATTATTATCATCATCATTATTATTACAGGCTATTCCAAGGAGTCATTAGATTCATAGAGTCCGTAAACATCATGCCAAGCACTATCCAACATTTGCACAGTATCTGTCATACTTTGTTTGAACTCATTCACAGTCATGGCACCCACAACAGACTCTGGAAACCTATTCGACTCATTCACCACTCTTCAAGCAAAAAATATAGTTCTAACACCATTGTTAACTACACTCTTGCTCAGTTTCCAAGGATGGCCTCTAACTCTCCCACCACCAGAACTGTTCTGAAAAATTTCCTCTGTATTAATCTTGTAAAAACACTTCAGTAATTTGTATGATCATCTCTTTTCTGCCTCTCAACCAATTTCTGTAACCCACAAATCTTCAACCTTCTCATAATTTTTATTCCATAAACCTATTCGTCAAGATGAGGGTCTTATGAAGGCTCAATAAAGGGGAATAATAACCTACTTGTCTCAGCTTGTCAAACTCCTGGAGTAGTTTCATCAATGTGGTATACAGCTGGTCATCTTTTCATACCAAAATACATAACCTTACACTTTGCCACAGTAAACTGACATCTATACTCCTTTGCCCAGACTGCCAGTCTATCTAAATCATCCTGTAAAATTTTAACATCTGTATTAACTTTTGCTCTACCCAATTTTGCATCATCCACCAACAACTGAACAGTTCCTCTCAGATCCTTTCCTATATCATTAATGTACAAATTAAACAGTAGCAGCCCAAGAACAGAGCCCCATGTCACTCCACTAGTTACAGGCCTCCTTCTGGACTCTACTCTTGAATAAACTTTTCTGATATTTCTCCAACACCAACACCCTCTTATCCACCTCATCAACCCTACATCCATCCCATACAAAGTCTACAGTATTACTGTAAACCCATTACCTTTATGCAGCTGAGCTGAAGTCAGTTTCAAAAACTTCTAAATATGTGTATCTGATAAAATATAATTATCAGATAAACACCAGGAAATTTTCTTTATAATTTTTTTATCTCTACATCTCTTTTTGTGCATTTTACAAACAGTTCACTTGTTTCTTTTTCCAGTCATAATTATACTCCACCCCCCCACAAACAATAAACATTATGAACGTGTATGAATACAAATACAGAGCATGTCTGTGTAAACGAAGGCACACTTATTCAATGCATAGCATGTCTGCTTTGCAGATGACTGCTCTTAAGGTAGTGTATGAGTAATGTATGTGTGGTAAGTAAACTTTTTATCACTCTAAATGTTTCTCATAACTCTTTCAGGATAAGGACTGAAAAGGACTTTATCATCTGGACTACCTGTACAGAAATAAACAATAGAACATGCAAAGCTGATCTGATATAAATCTAGTAAATTTGTATGACATTAGACAGAAATTAGCCCAAGCACACTGTACTTTAGTATAGTGTGCTTGGGCTAATGTTATATAATATTAGCCCTTGGGTGATGTTATATAACATAACATTCAAACCAGTTTTAACTTACAAATCCAAGAGTTGAATTAGGAATAAAGCTTCTGATAAAAAACTAGAAACCTCAGATATGAAAAAAATTAAGGAAGTAGATTGCAAAATCATATTAAAAATAGAGATATTATGACAGAACTTGCTGTTAGCACTCTGCTCTGAATGCATGAGTAGCAATAATCTAAAGTGGTATATAGTCACTTAAACAGAGCAGGAGATGCATGGGATTGAATAGGAGATGACGAGTCCTAGAGGAAGACCAAGACCCAGATAGATTGATGCAGTTTTAAAACTTGGAGAAAAAGTAGTTGGGTTCAGGCCAAATAGAGGTTTTGGATCAGATTCTAACACAAATAATTGAGAAATCATGGAAGTATTAGTATCTGTATTTAAGTTTTTTTATATCTGGTAAATGTATACGATAAGATGCCAAGAGAAATGCTATTCAAAACAGTTATGCAGAGTAATTGAGATACTATATCAAGTAATATATCTATATTTTGTAAATTAGCAGTTAGAATTGAAGGAAGTACAAGACAAGGTTTGATGTAAAATGAGGTGCAAGACAAATGCAAGCAGTATCTTCACTGTTTTCTCATTTGTATGGATCACATTAAGAGTGAAAGTGACATTTAGTGTAGTATGAAAATTGGATCTCTTCATTTTCTGCAGATGGTGTTATACTCTTAAATAAGTAAATCCAGGGCAAGTCTTTAGGATTCCTTAACTAAATTGAATAACTGCAATAATAAATTTAGTATGAAAATCAGCAGTACAAAGATTACAAAAATAGGAACTTTGAAAGTATCATCTACATCCTGAATGGAAGACCTTTTTCAGCTATTTAGGTTTATTTAGAAGATAGTAAATTAAATATGGACGTAGACAACAGAATAAGTAAAGATGATAGGAGAGTAAACTGAAACAAGAGAAATCAGTCAACACTGAACAAGCTACAGATAAGACAGTGTTCAAATCAATTTTAACTTATAATAGATCTCAGTTAGAACTTGGTTAGAAATGACACTTGAATTGAAGAGTGGAAACTACAGATATGAGAGTTCTGAGAAAAATTAGTGGGAGTGAACACATGGCATCATTGGCAAAATCTTGTTAAAAATGATATTAGCAAACAGCTGTTGGTGTTTAGGAATTTGTGAAAACAGAGACAATCTCAGATGGTATGGTTACTTAAATAGCATGGGAGAGGAATGATTAGCAAAATAGGTGTTTGATGCTAAGAAGGCAAGAAAAAAACCACCTAGAGAAAGACCAAGATCTAAATAAGATCAATACAGTAAGAAGTGTATAGAAGACTGAACCATGAGACCTGACAGATAACAGATTAATTTGGAGGAAAAATTATAGTATATATATATATATATATATATATGTAACAGCCTTCTTCAGGTGACATTATAAAAGAAAAAAAACTAAACATTGAGGGTTAAAAGACTATGAACAACATAGACAGTCTTTATACATAATTAACATGAAAACGTTGTAGTTGTATTTGAAGCTATTCTTTCGTTTGTTGCATTGTTGGGAGAGTGCGTGCTTGCTGCATCACGTGAACGCCAGTACATTTAGGTTTAACAACAACTTAAGCTACAACCTCCCAGATAGTCATTCAGCTGTAATCATGTACTGGCATTCACGTGATGCAGCAAGCACGCACTCTCCCAACAATGCAACAAACGAAAGAACAGCTTCAAATACAACTACAACGTTTTCATGCTAATTATGTATAAAGACTGTCTATGTTGTTCATAGTCTTTGAACCCTCAATGTTTAGTGTTTTTTCTTTTATAATGTCACCTGAAGAAGGCTGTTACAGGCCGAAACTAGTAGTGTGTTTATATTAAAACCTTTTTACTTAAATCTCGGTTCTAGTCATTTAATTCTTCATAAAACTATGTATGTTAACCGAGTCAATGATCATTCTGTCATATATATATATATATATAATTAAATTGACTATAGGAATTTAGTAATGATGTAACCTTTTCATTTAGTACTGTCATTATATCCTGTATATACCATCTGTGGGCACATATCAAATACTTTAATGAGGAAAAAATATATATTACATATGGCTGATATGAATAGGTTGAAGAATTGCAATATAAAATAAGTAAAATTAAATGGGATAATAGCTAAGTAAGGTGCAAAGAAAATCAGAAGAATGTGTAACTTAGAAAGAAAGGACCAGATGTTAGAAAGTAGTCTTCCTAATAAACGTAATGATAGCAAACAATGTTACAAAATATATAGGAATATTAGATCAGTTAGCAGTATAGCATTAGCATATATAATAGTTAAAATATATGCATGACCTAAATAAAGATGAACAAGTTTAAGAATTCTATTCTGTAGTACAGCAGTATAATAATAATATAACAAGATCTTACAACCAATACAATATAAATAAATAAATGCAGATGGACAAGCAATAAAAAAAATAAAATAACATTTTTTTAAAATCATACTTTATCATCTGATGCAAAAATCATTAAATATGTTTCATTTATTACTCATTTACATATATTGAATTTTAAATATAAAGTGATCACCATCTGGTTTTGAGTATCACTTTGAAAACAAACGTCAAATCTGAACAGCTTTCAGATACAAATATTAGTGGTGAAAAGATAAGAGTTTGAAAGTGAAATCCACTTTACAGGAGAGGCAGTGGTAAAATCTGATAATAACATTGACTTTCCAAGGAAGTCGATGTTTGTATGTGTGTGAAGATGTCTTCAAGAATAGAAAAATAATACATGGACTGTTTGTATAATTTCCTTTCAGGAAATTATACAAACAGTCCATGAAAAAGAGAGGAGCCATGTAAAAAGTTCTTGGCTACTAAGATGCAGATGCTCTTAGCATATTAATAGTATGATACTGTTAACTCATTAAGGACTGAATTATTTTCCGTCTTTAAAATTCTTACCACTGATCAAATTGATGTTACTGGAGTGGGAATATACTATTTTTTTTATATCTCACATGTCAGATTTTTGAAATATGGCATGTGACCATATGGTTACATGCCATATTTCTAGTCCTTTATATGAGCAAAATAAGACAATGTTTATTATTTTTACTTACAGCTTACAAACAAATTACAAACATGTCAAAATATTTTAAAATACAAAAAAAATACAAATTTCAACCTCCGTGGACATTTAAAAACTTATGGTGTATGACATTTGACAAAACATCCCACACAAAGTCCCATCACATTTTTTACATTGTGCACATCCCAAAGATTTACAGAATTGTCCTGCGCATATCCTTCTCTTGTTTCCTGGCACATTTTCAACAAAATGGTCCATTTGATCATTCTAATATCAGACATCACACGACCACCAGTTTTGGTGGTCGTGTGAAGAATTATTATCCCCAGAGAGAATTAGTATCCACAAGAAACACTTCACATTTTCTGATGTTATGTCTGGACATGGACAGTTTTTCCAGGTAGCGTATTTTTTCGATTCGGTCACTAATAAATCAATGATGTCATCATCAATAAACATTTCAAATAACTCAGTGCATGTCTTATTTCTATAGACACTGAAATCCGACACTGGAAATACTGGACTCGTCTGTGGTATGTCATCATGTGACCAACTACCCACTTTCTCTCGCTTAGACCCTTTTTCAGTTTCACAGGTTTCCTGGTCTTCATCTTCATTATCTCTATCCTCTGTATCCTGATTTCCTATTCTATGACCATCTGCTAGAACTGCTGAAGCAGCTCTAGCAGATGGTCATCATTATCTGACTCATCATGTACTTCTGGGGCTCTATATATACTTCAGTGAGGTCAAGATCATCATCTTCAGGAATATCTAGTATTTCTTTCACAGATAAGTTGAAAGGAGAATAGTTAGCTGAAATTACACAGAACTATTTCATAAGGTAAAAATGACTACATAGAAGACTAGTGTGATCAAATGGTAACACTCCATTATAACCTACTTTTAACATATAATTATTATATATAAAGTTTTAAAAACAATATATTGCTTTTCTTTAATGTTTTCACAATATGAATATGTTGATAGAAGTGTTTCAGAGCAAGTTATGAAGCAAGAAGCTAGACTTACCTCTTCTTATCACCATTTTAGATTCACAGATTCCATGTACTGTTTTATTTCATCTACCACAAGATGGAATAAAAGACTAGATTAGAAACTCCATATATTGTTAATAGTTTGAACTATTACTAAGCCTGAAAGTATAAAACATTTATCAATTTTAAATTATTTGGCTACAGAGAATAAAAAAATGTAAATCATTGCATGCTGTGACCATATGGTAACACTAGTCCTTAATGGGTTAAGCTGAGTATTGTTGAATTCTGAATGAAGAGAAATTAAAATTATTAATACTCCTTTCAGAATCCAACATAATCCACCATATCAAAGGCTCCATTTGTAGATATTATTTAATGTAAATCTCTTGTTATAAACTATTATTCATATAATTACCTTTGAGTTTTTTTATTTAACTATTTAATCTAGGATATGTATTAATAATGGAAAGGACTCTGTATAAAAATAACGTTTAGATTATTTTATTTATTCCTATATTAATAGTAGAAGAATTTGTGTTCATCATATTTAATTGTATATTAATTGAATTTAAAAATATCCTTTTATTTAGTTTCTGTATGTAAAGGTAAAATGTTATGTAATGCTTATGCTTATGTACTGCTCTAATTGTTGTCATGGAGACGGAGTTAAAAATAGAAAGCGCGAGCGTGGTAGGGTGTGAGTTAAGGACATTAGATGGAATTGATATGAGCTAGACGGTGAGAACAAGTTTTGGCGGGGAAAAGGAGTGAAGGTATATAAACGGAAAGCGAGAGTAAACAAGAGAGGCAGTCAGTGAGCACTGGAACTGGGGAAATAGGGGCTGAGTACAGTTGGAGCACTCAGCACAGCAACGGCACTCAGAACAGTACAATAGAGATGAGGAAACATTTGATTAGCAGCATGGAGTTAAGTAAGAGGCTGTAGTACAAAGAATTAAGTGTTGTAATCAGATTACGAAGGAACGAGATGTAAATTGACAACTCAGAATATTTATATGGAATTCTGAAGTTAATGTTGAATTCCAGAGCTTTTAAGGAAGATTAGTGGAAAGCTGATTCTATTGCAAAGTAGTATATGAGGAATAAGTGAATTTTCTAGTGCAAGTGTGTCTGCATTTGTGATATGCTGAGATTAAAGATTAAGTTAATTTAAAGAAGATTACTTTGAAATGTGTGGCTCCAGTGTGATAGTTAACTAAAGTTTTAAGTGTGCCTCAGTGAATAATATGTGCAAGGATTTATTCCAGTAAGAACAGTTGTACTTTATAGCATTTTAGAGTGAAGTTATAAGAATTAACTCCTCCTGTTAAATCCTAACATTAACTGTGGTGTTTATGCTGAAATTAGCCGAAGCTAGAAGATTAATAGTCTTCCCCCCTTAAAGTGATAACTACCTCTTGACTGAACTATGTGATTTCTGACTAAGGGATAGATAGAGAATACAATTGTTAAAATATTTGCTGTGAATTTCAGTGATATTGAATTTTAGAACTATCTTTGTTTATTAGGGAGAAATTAAATTTTAAAGACTCAATGTTTGATACTAAGAGTTGAGTGAATGTTATGAGTTGTTGAACAGAATTAATTTTGCATTATCTTGTATCCAACGTATGCTTATGTATATATTATATAACCCTGCATTAAATGTTTTGTTTTATTGATTTCAATTTGTTGTTAGCCTGATTCTTTTCCACTGCACCGTTCATAAAATTATCGGACCTAGCGGGAACCTTAAATGTTAATGTCAAATTTGGCCTATATATAAAAATTAGACTGCTAAAGTTAATTAATATTTGATTCCACTATTTTGCATAGACTAATCTGAATATAGGGTGGCACAGTATAATAGAAATTTCCCTATATTTGGATTAGTAATCAACATACAATTAATTAACCTTAATAAGAACAACATTAAAACAAGATGGCGGACTCAAAGCCAGGATGTACTATTAGTAGAGGAAGGACGATCCAACAGTATGTGTGTGTGTATGTATATATATATATATGAAAGAATGATTATTAACTCGGTTAACATACATATTTTTTTAAAAGGAATTGAATGACTACAACCGAGATTTAAGTAAAAAGGTTTTAATGTTAAAACATGACTAAAGTTCTAAGAAAATGCAATATCAGAACTTTGTTCACTCCACTTCCAAAAATCCATTTCTTAATAAGCCACTCAAAACCTTGTCATCATCTTAAATACCCTGGTGTATATAAAATATTGTGTGATTGTGAAATTCCTTATTTTGTGCAGACAGACAAATCTGTCGAATTGCGTATGGAAGAACACATGAGGGACATTACTTGCAAGAGACAGCGAGCCAGTGCATTATCAAGTCATATCTTTTTCTCGGCTAATCCTAATGATGAAAGCCAAAGTCACAAAGTCTGCTGGGAAAAATCTACTAACATCTTCCGTTGCAATGATGAACTAGAGAGAAAAATCGTGGAATCTAGGGAAATCATCTTCAATCCTGTTCATCTAAATAATAACTTGGGCTACAACCTCCCAGATAGTCGTTCAGCTGTAATCATGTACTGGCGTTCACGAGATGCTACTACCACGTACTTTCCCAACAATGCAACAAACAAAAGAACAGCTTTAAATACAACCATGTTTTAATGTCAGTTATGTATAGAGACTCTCTATGTTGTTCATAGTTAGTTAAGATTCAGTGTTTTAGTGTTTTTTCTTTTTTCTTTCTTTTATAATGTCACCTGATGAAGGCTGTTACAAGCCGAAACTACTCGTGTTTTAATATTAAAACCTTTTTACTTAAATCTCGGTTCTAGTCATTCAATTCCTTTAAAATATATATATATATATATATAACGGTAGTTAAACAAATTCATGGGAGATTTGTGGACGAAAATAAAAGATAAATGTCATGATGGCAGCAAACTGTTCTGTGGAATTACCAGGGAAAGGGGACTTAAAATTGGAATAAGTATTCCAAAAAAGAATCAAAAATTAAAAATGTGACATGAAACTGAAGATAAGCAGATTTTTTTTTTAATTATGTAGAGTACTTTGAAATTTAAATGACACAACCAGCATATAATTGAAAATAATGAGGAGGAAGAATGCGACCACAAGTACAATTCAATTCTGAAGGGTGGTAGAAATGGTTATTAGAACTCTGAAAGGTGGAAAGTTAGCTAAATCAATTATATGCAACTGAAATGCTTAAATATTGAAGGTATACATTTTACAGTGGCTGTACTGAATAATTCAGAAGGTCCTATTCGAAAGATTAAATCTACGTAGTTGAGATAGAACTGTCATTGTAGTAGTTTGTCAAAAAAAAAAAAAAAGAGAGAGAGAGAGAGAGGGAGGGAGGAGAAATAAAGATGAATGGGAAAATTGTAAAGTATTTTCCTGTGTTTCAGGAAATATTTTTATCTCACTTTTTTATATTTTTCTCTGAAAAGTATGAAAAAGTTGAGGTAAAAGTTAATGAACAATAATTTAAATAGAGTAGATTTTGTATTATAGAGAATAAATATAACAAGGATCTCTATTTAAGTTTTTTTGTTGATCTATAAAGTAAGGTGTCAATGTGGGGTGGGGGGGGCTGTTGAAACACCAAAACTGCATGCTCTAAATGGAATTTTTTACAGTGTGATATATAACTCATACTTAAGTTTCAAATTAATAGTTCATCTTTTTCCTGATATTTACCCTCAAGGGGTGTTCATTCTGCTATGCCAGCACTACATGATTGAGTTTTTTGAGTTCACATTATTAACAATCTCCTATCAACAATTTCCCTCCAAATTAGTCTATTACTTGTCAGCCCTTCAATATTGTCGTATCTAACATTTCATTCTTCTAAGACACTTTTAACTGAATCAGTCTACCTAGACTCGTCTTTCTTGGTCATTCATATATCTGTTTTGTTAACCTTTCGTCTTCCATTCTGTTTAAGTGACCATACTGTAGATTAGCTCTGCTCATGCATTCATGAGTGCAAACAAAGGAATATATGTGGAACTATAAGGCTGGTGATTATGGCAAGCTTAGGTGACTGTTTGCAGTTATATCATGAAATTGGAAGAATTGGAAGGAAAGAAAATCAGATGGTTCCTGGCAGCTTGTCAGGAACCATCTGGCAGAGGCAATGTCTGAATGTATTGTAAAGGTGAAGAGGTCAAATAATGTCGGTGTGAAATGGATGGTAAGGGTAGCAGAAGTGCTATATGAGCAACAATTAGCTATTGAGGCCAAAAGAAATCCTAGGGTTTTTTTTTTTTTTTTTTTTTTTCTACATTTCTTCTAACCCAAAATTTAGTAGAAGAAAGAATGATTAGGGAAGGTATGATGTTGGAGAGAATGGCAGAATGCTAACCACTGAATTGGATATAGTAGAGATGTTAAATGAGTAGTCCATAAAGGTATTTCATTCTAATGAAAATAATATCATGTGGATCTTGAGAGCAGTGGGAAGGGAGGGAGGAGAAGCTACTGATGGTGAATGAGCAGAAGGTATATGAGGAATTGAGTAATCTTAATGTCAATAAAACCATAGGACTTGATGGTATACCACCACATATCTTGAGGGAATGTTCTAGAGAGCAGCTTTAACTTTCCTCTTTAACTTGTCTTAGATTTGCCCACATTCCAGAGGAGTGGGAAAAAAAGTTAGATTGTTTTCGATTCCATAAAAGGAATGATAAAACTAAGACTTTGAATTGTAGACCAATCTGTTTGTCTGAAATTATGATAAACATGTTATAGAGGCTAGTGAGGACCAGGATTCAGAATTGGGTTGATGATAATAACATTCTCTTTGATGGACAGCATGAGTTTGCTAAAGAAAAGGTATGCTTTAGCAATTTAACTTACTATGACAAGATGACAGGTGCATTGGACAAAGGAGATGCATACATGGTGGTATATTTAGGTTTTGCTAAAGCCTTTGATAGATTGCCACATAACAAGCTGGTAATTAAACTGGAATAGATGGGATTGCATTGTAGATTAGTCCACTAGATTGGAGATTGGCTGTGTCTGATAGGTATCAGCATGTTGTATATGGGGGAAGGAGAGACAATATCCTTGAGAAGGAAAGTCACCAATGTTATTCCCTGAGGGCCTGTTTTGGGCCCATCATTGTTTAATTTGTATGTATTATTTATGGATTTATATTTGTATGTAAATGATAGTGGGAAGGGCTTGAATGACAATATAAAGTTGTTTGCAGATGATGCAAAGTTAGAACTATGAGGAGTACAGTGGATGTTGTAGCCTTGCAAGGGGACCTGAAGAGTATAAGATTGATGGAGATATCTCAGAGGAGGTGGAAGAGATGAGGGATCTTATAAAAATCAGAGAAATCGTTAAAAATTAATTTAACGAGACTGATTTTCGTTTATTTCATTGTCAAGTGTAATACAAAAGAAGACAAATTTATATTCTTCTTATTTTCCCAGCACTTTCTTTAACCCTTAAGGCAGTTGTAATGTAGTATTGGTGTTAGTTTATTTTCACAATTCACAACGTGAAATAGCTTCAGGTAATTTTATCCTTGAGCATTTTGCATGAAGAAAGGGCTTTTTAATAGTGTTATTTAAAAACAATTATCTTGCAAAGATGATTCTGAGACCTGGGTCATGTTATTGACATGACATTGCAAAATGTTAGTCTGGCTATGGTGTCAGTGTTGACCATTTTTGGTAGATTTTGTAAGATTCCGTATTTGTTATGTGTACTGAACTATTTTTATAGATAATTTATATAACTTCACCCTTCATTATGATCAGTAAATTAAAGGAAATGCAAACTGCACTGTTCAGTTTTGTGAAATGGTGCAAAACTGAAGGTGAAGTGCCATAAAGTATTAAATAGTCCTCTTGTGTCATCAACTAAAAACGATGTGCTTTGAAGATGAAGTTGCCTTCTTTAATGTATAAAAATATCCTGGGCTGCTAACAGAAACTGTGGGTTACTACACAATTTTTGAGTGAGTTATATTATCATTATTATTACTATTTTTATCTGAGACCTCCAGGGAGTCGAGGCTCATCAACAGAGGCTATAAATCATCCAAACCAGCTGTCATACCTTCCCTTAAATTTATTCACACTAAATGTACTCATTACTCCTAAAGGCAAACTATTCCTCTTACTCACTGCTCTGTGGGAGAAAAACCTAGCTGTTACCCTTTCTTGACTGTGAACAAACTTAACATTGCATTGATCTCCCCCCCCCCATTTTCTTTTCTCATCTTCCATATAACAAAAAATTTCATCAGATGATATCCTGTAACACCCATTCAGAAGTTTATAGACCTCTATCATACCACATATTTGCAATCTGTCCTCATAATCTAAATCCCATAATCCAGATATAATCTTTGTAACTCTTCTTTGCATCCTTTCCATATTTTCTTTATCCCCTTGGAATCCAGAAGACCATGGGATAAGACCTCTGTGAGGTCTTATCAAGGCCTTACAAAGAGGCAAAATTACTTCCTTGTGCTTACATGTCAAGGTTTGCTTCAACATCGCAATTATCTTCTGATTTGTATTTGCACCTTCTGCCATGTGACCTTTGAACTTCAAATTCCTGTCCACCATTACACCAAGATCCCTAGGCTAATCAGTTTCTTGTAGCATAACCCTGCTAATATAATGTGCTGCTGGAAATCTCATCATGCCAAAGTGCATAACTTCACACTTATTAACATTAGACTGATAGCCATTTTCACTTGCCCAAATTTCCAACCTATTCAAATCATTTTGTAAGTGCTGGATATAATAGCATCTCTTATTTTCTTGCCTATCTTCAAATCATTGGCAAACAATTGCACATCTCCTATTAGACCCTTCCTAATGTCATTAATGTCCAGATTGAACAACAGTAGCCCATGGACTGAATCTTGAGGTACATCAATGACCATCTTAAATCTGGCAGATTCACACCCACCATATACCACTTTTTATCTGTATGTCAGTCATCCACTGATCCAAGCCAAGAGTTTATATTTCAATTCCACATTTTCTAGTTTATGCAACAGCCTTTGAAGCATCATCTAAGAGTAGTCAATTTTACACTTGTTTTATACCATTTTACCTCCCCCCTTCACTCTACCTACTATTAGCTGCATAATCTCGCTTATATCTATACCATAAGATAGCATTGCAGATTTGTATATTTCTCTATCTTCTCTTTTCCATCTATTCCTCAAACTTTGATGGCCACATTCTCTGAGTCCATTGTGTTCTTTATGTACAATTACATAGCACAGTTATCATCTTGATTATCTGCCTCTGGATCGTTCAGATTTCTCCCTGTTTCCTGGAAACCATCGTGGCTATATCTGCAAACAGCAATTCAGATGTCATCAACATGCGTATCAAGGATTTAGGCCTAGCATGGCCTGTTCCAGCCTTAGAAGTCATCGTTTAAGAGGACATCCTGGTTTTCTTTTTCCTAATGGCTCGTACTTTAAGGCTTTTTTGGTAATCTTTCTGTTTTCATTCTTTGAATGTGTTCCATCCATTTATGTTTATATTTTTTAATTTTTTCTATTACTGTTCTTGGTTTATTTCTTTCATAATTTCTTCATTTCTTTTATGATCAAATAGAGTATACTTTGCAGTTTTTCTCATAAACTTAATTTCTGCTGTTATTAATCTTTGTTTGTCTTTTTGTTTTATTGTCCAGATTTCATTTCCATACATTAAGACTGGTAGGGCTAATGTATTGTATATGTTTAGTCGGGTTTGTTTTTGAACTAGGTTTGGTTTAAATATAGAGTTAATTACACCTGTTATTTTTAAATATTTTGCAATTTTTAGGTTTATATCTTTTTCATTTTCATATGTGATCATACATCCTAGGTAGTTAAATGAATTCACCTGTTCTAAGATCTTGTTATCTATTACTAATTTAATTCTTACTGGATCTTGTCCTTTAAAGGCCATAGTTTTTGATTTTTCTGTTGATATTATCATACCATAATCTTTCGCTTCTCATTTAGTTCTAAAATAGCTTTCTGTGAGTTATCTTCAGAATTTGTAATTATTATTTGGTCGTTGGCAAAAAGGAGAGTGTTTAAGTTCACTGTAGGAGAAAGTTTAATTCCTTGATGTAAATTTTTATTCCATTTTATTATTATTTCATTTAAGTAAATATTAAAAAGAGTTGCTGAGAGGGGACATCCCTGTCGGACCCCTTGGTTTATCTCTCTCATATATGATAGCTCATGATTTAATCTTATTTGTATTTGATTATTTTCATATATACTTGTAATAGCTTTTATGATATTATTTGGTATTTGTCTTTCTTTTAATATGTTAAAGAATATGTTTCTTTTAACTTTGTCAAATGTTTTTTCCAAGTCAATAAATGCAATATGTGTTTCTAAATTGTATTCTCTTCTTTTCTTCTTTTCTCTATTATTAATTTTAGGCAAAAGGCCATCCTTTTCTAAATCCATTCTTTACTTCTAAAATAAAGTTTTCGGAATATTTCATTAGTTTGCTATTTAAGATTCTGCTATATATTTTGTAACAGGAATTTAGTACTTATATCTCTATGGTTTTTAGGGTAATCTCTATTACCTTCTTTAAAGATAGGAATCACAATTGCTTTTCTCCATTCTAATGGGGGGATACCAGTTGAATAAATTTTATTTAAAAATATTAAGAGTCTTTCTTTGAATCTTGTTCCTGCGTATTTATATAGTTCTGAACCTAGCTTATCTTCTCCACGTGATTTTCCGTTTCTTGTTTCTTTCAGGCTGATTTCAAATTCTTCTTTAGTTATTTCCTTTTCATTTTCATTAAATGTTTGCCAGTTGTCGTTTTTAAAATATTTGTCTGTCCACAATTCTGTGTAGTAATTTAGAAATTATTTTAATTTCAATTTGGTGTTTAATTTTATGTTTTCTTTGGTATCTGCATTTAAGTATTTCCAAATCTTATATACATTGGGTCTTATTTTATATAAATCATGTTCTAAATTAGAAAGAAATTTGTTCCATGATTCTCTGTCTTTTTCTGACTTCTCTTTTAGCTATGGCTCTTATTCTTTTATATTCTATTTCATCTTCTAATCTTTTACTGCTTAACCATTTGTGATAGGTTTCTTTTTGATTATTTCTTAATTTGTGTCATCCCAGATCTTCAGTTTTTTCTTTTTATTGAATTTTTTGGTCTTTCATTTTCTAAGCTTTCTAACATCTGGCAAAAATTTTGATGTCTTTTCATTTAATGTTAAATAATCTAATATTGATTTCCATCCTCTTGTTGCCCAAGTATATTTATGTATGTCTTTATGTTTATAGAAGGAATTCATTATTTTTAGGTTATTATAAACTACAAAACGAATCAATTTTTTTACCATTTCTGTTTAGAGTATGTTCTCCATGTATTCCTATGTTATTATTAATTTTTGTGTTTCCAATTCTTGCATTTAAGTCTCCTGCTGAAATTACATAATTTTTATTTATTTTATTATATATAGTAGCTGATTATAAAAATCAATATTATCCTGTTCTCTTCCTTCTTCTGGGGCATTGAAACCAATTATTGCTAAATAGCCTCTATCTATTTTTATTCTAGCTTCTATTATTCTTTCATTTCATAATTTATAATGTTTTAACTGTTTTGAAAGGGAGTTATGAATCCAAATCATAACTGCTGCTTGTGCTCTTTGCTCTCTGTCAACTCCACTGTATATCATGTTAAAATATTCGGTTCTCATAGTTCCTTTTAATTTCTTTTTTGTTTCAGTGATTACTGCTATTTCAAAATTTCTTTTGAAATAGCAGTAATCAAGCATGTATATTGATGTTGTAGGCTGAGTGTGGGAATTAATACTACTGTCTATAGGTTATTGATGATTATCATCTATAACCTCCAGACAAGTCATCTCCAGAGCAGTGTCCTCAGTTTAACCTGTGACCTGTCCTTAATATACTAGCAAGCTATAAGATTTCAACCTTTTGTGAAATGAGTTGGCTATTTCAGGAAGCTGCTGCTGCTAACTATTATGCCCTATTGGAAGTTTATTATTCCCTATGCTAAAATTGATATAGCTGAATGAATAAAACAAGGATTTAGAGCATTTTGCTATGACTCACCCAGTTTCGTTAATCTAATGCCACATTTGTGAAATGAATTGGATAGACAGAAAAAGGTTAACCCTTCCATATTCTGCTTTCAATAAAGATTTATGCTGCAAAATTTGGAAACCTTATTGTGACTGCCTATGACATAACATGTTAACTGATGAAATGTTGAGCAAGTCTTAGGGAAGCATTTTATTTTTTGTTGCAAAAATGTGTTTTCCAATAATTTTCATGATATGTCTTGACATTGTTTTTTTTTTTTTCCCCAAAGCCCATCAACAATGCTGACTTCATTGTACCAGTTGAAATAGATGACACAATCCATCAAGTAAGTATGCATGTGTATATATATATATATATTGTTTTGTATAACATACAATATCAGAGATATACTGCATTCTGACTGATATGATCTTATGTTGAGTTTTAATCTTGCAATCTGTGATGTTTATTAGGTGTGATTCACAACAGTATATAAAAGTTTTTTAACATTGCTTTGGCTATCTCTCTGCTCATTTCCATACCAAAGAATATGTATTATTCTTGATCTTTCAACAAACCGAACTGACAATCCTCATTGTTCTTCTGTTGCCACAAGGAAAGTTGTTGACTAGTCAGGAATTGTTCAAGCAGATACCGGTTAGTCTTAGGTTTTCCATGTAGAATGTCCATTTACAGTGACTCATGACACCATTTCTAAGATGACTTTGAAATTCAGCAGTTACCAAACTTGTCAAGCTATGATCATAGTATGTCATCGATCATCTCGAGAGCAATGAATTTGCATCCAATGAACTAAATATTGCAATTATCTCAAGAGTTTTTATGTGAATCCCATCCATAAAAAGTTACGAAGGTTTCAAACTTCACTAAGCAGAATGATGTTTCTGCCGCAGATGACGAAAATCATCTACCACTGAAATACATGAACATTCATGCCACACCAGATTTGATCCCTATGGCTTATTGGTTGTGAGTTTGAATTTCACAACTAGTTAGCAGAAACACGATCAACTTAGCCATCTAGACTGGCAGTAGGTTATAAAATTGCAATTACAGTGGGGATGTGAGGTAATGCTTGTAAACATGCTTAGTCAGAAATCTGCCATTTTAATGATTTTCTTGGATTCTTTCCATGCTGTTTTTATTCTAAAACTGGATCCAGTCAGACGATGAAATTAGTTTTAAAATATAATCCCAGAAACTTGTAGATAACTTTATCCTATCCTTCTCATCCATCCCTCAAGACTGGTAAGTCCCCTTTCCCCCCAATGGGGGCTTACGACGAATTAATGCAGCCAGCTCATCACTCCTCTCCTGCATCCCCTAAGGGAAATATTCCTGACTGTAATCTGTGTGGGTTCATGAGGTCAGTTTGTCTGTTCTGGGAGATGAAAAACCCAAGTTTCTAGGTGAAAAAAACCCTATCTCAGTATGAGACCAGCTGACTCACCTTTTGTTGAAAGAGACCAAATAAAGGTTCCTCACTTTACTAATGAGAATAGAACCCAAGTCTTTCCAACCAGAGGACTTCACCTATACTGTGACTGAGCTATAGAGGTTCTAGATAAGCTTATATGTTGATTATACATGGCTTTTAATTTTTCAGGAATTGACAACGTATACTAGAATATTAATTAGAAAATCTTTAATATTTTCCTGTATTTCGGCATTTTCACTTTATGACAAATTGTTGAGAAATCATGGGAATATAACAAAGATCTGTATTTAAGTTTTGTAGATCTGGAAAAGGTATATGACAAGGTTCCAAGAGAAATGCTATTCAAAATGCTACAGTTGTATGGTGTCAATGGGACATTATATCAAACAATACTTAGTCTTTGAGTTGTAAGTCAGCAGTTAGAATTGAAGGAAGTACAGGAAGATGGTTTAATGTTAAATCTGGTGTCAGACTAGGATGTACATTATCCCCTAAATTTAATAACTGTTGCAATAGATATATGGTATGAAGATCAGCAATAACAAGACAAAAAATGAAAATAGGCAGAAGCATTGAAAATGTCAACTGTGTTATGAATGGAGAACCTGTGGAACAAGTAAAACATTTCAGCTACTTAGGTACAATTTTTAGTGAAGATGGTAAATTAAATATGGAAATAGACAACAGAATCAACAAAGCAAGTATGGTTGGAAGTCATCTAAATAAATTTATATGGAATAAAACAGAAATTAGTCAGAATACTAAATTAGCTGTATACAAGACAGTGTTCAAACCAATTTTGAACGATTCTGAGAGCTGGGTCAGAAGTAAAACAGTGACTGGAGACTGCAGATATGAGAGTCCTGAGAAAGATTAGGGACATGAACAGATGGCATCAATGGCACTATCATATTAAAAATGAGGATATTAGGAAAGAACTCGACATTGTCAGCATCCAGGAATGCGTTAGCAGAGCTAATCTCAGGTGGTATGGTCACTTAAACAGAATGGGCAAGGAAAGATTAGCAAAACAAGTGTTCTCTGCCAGTTTGGCAGAAAAAAGACCCAGTGAAAGACCAATTTTTGATTGGTCTTTCACTGGGATATAAGATCTGTAATGTTGGAATCTTGACAGGTAACAGATTGATTTGGAGGAAAATTGTAGATAGGAAGTTAGTAATGATGTAGCTCACATCAGTGTCATGTGTACACACATATATAGTGTGCATACTTGACAATTATATGTCGAAGCCTAACCAACATCTTCTCTAGGTATCCTATTTGTCCTTCACTGATGCATCCTCCATGCAACCAATGTTCCCTGAAGGGCTTAGAGGGATAGTATTTTGATGTCTCTTAGGCACTAAGACCTAATGCCTGTGCATCATTATAGGAATTTACAAACCCCTTTCTATATGAGATGGTTGTAGGGAAAAAAAATCTAACAGCTAGCCATATTTTTCTAAACAATGTCTTTTAATACCCATGATTAGAAGCATAATAATTTATCTTCAATCGACTTTTTAGGTTTTGGTTTGATCCCCAGACTTGGGTATCTAGGACAATGACACTACTATCTCTTGATGGGAAAAGATCAGGCTTTCTTATTCTTGATATTTTGCTCCTTTCTCACTATCAATCTTTTCTGTTCTAGTCAGTTCTTTATGATGTACATGTTACGTCATACCTTTTAATTCTAATGTTGTGAGTTTCTAAAATAACATCGAGATACATGTGTCATAGTCTCTCTGGAGCCACATCCAGCCCTACATGAAGTATCTATATTATGCCTATTGTAGGCTATACAAGCCTTGGTAGGAAGGGTGTTTATCCTATCTCTGGCCAGATCTATATACAGTGGAACCTCGGTTGTCGAACTTAATTTGTTCCCGAAGGCTGTTCTGAAACTGAATCGTTCAGAAACTGAAACCATTTTCCCATAAGAATTAATGTAAAATGGATTAATCCGTTCCTGAACCCCAGATGATTGTTTATTTAAACCTTGACTACAGTACTTCATGCATAAGATCATATACAAACATAATGAAAATGCATAAAATATTACATAAAAAGAATAACCACAATAAATAGATAAAATATAGACGAAAATTGATCGCCTCTTTATTTTTGAGTATTGTACAGATCGTTGATTTTGCCATACCGAACTGCATAGCAAGATCTGAGGCACGAATGCCATTTTCATGTTTGGATATGATTTCTTTTTTTCATCTCTGTCGTGGTGGTTCTAACAACTTTTCTTTTCGCTTTGCTGCTATCACTATTCTTCTGCGGCCCCATGGTGGCTTAATTGATAATAATTTATGGGGAAAAAGAAAATCAAGAAAACTCACTGCAAATTCGAGCAAGTGTCTGCACTGAATGAAGGCTGCCACTTAACTGACGCTTTCCCGCCTTACAGCTCAACATGCGGTTGCCACTTGCCTGTTCAGAAACCGGGGCGCTTTTTGTTCGAGAACAGAGGCGTTCGACAACCGAGGTTCCACTGTACTTCCATCCAGGTAACATTCATGTTCCTTCACACGATCCAAAGATGTTGGGCCACTGAAGGTCTTCTCTTCAACTACAAGGTATGGAAGCGTTTCCCATATCTTTCTTTCACGAGAGTTAGAAACTATATGCATACCATTATTAAATATCCAATGTAGTGTTTTAGTTAATTCTCATTGGATTAAAGGAGTTCTAAAGGCAGCTATTCGTGAAAGATGAAGATGAATGTTGCAGTTTATTTAATCTTAAATATTTTAATCAAAGACCCATCCATCTCAGCACAGTAATTTCTAATCCACCAGTTTAATGGCTGCATGAAGATAAGCAACTGGAACATCATATGGTAGTCAAAGCCAATTCAAGTCCATAGTTTATATTCCAATCCTATATCCAATTTATGCATAACCTTTTATGTGGTATCTGGTCAAATGCCTTAGCAAAGTCCAACAGTAACATATGTATCCATTCCCTGTATCCAACTCATCTATAGCATTATTATAAAATATTGAGTACATTGCTCGTGCATGATCTCATCATCAATTTCCTGATATCTAATCCAAAGGGATGTTCAGGTTACTATGACAGCATTACATGATTAAGTTTACATTATTTTCAATCTTTTATCAACAGCTTTCCTCTAAATCAATCTTTTACTTGCGAGCACTCCAGTATTGGCATATGTAACATTTCATGCTTCTATGGCAGTTCTGACTGAATTAATCCACCTAGACCAGGGGTGGGGAACACGTGGCATGCCAACAACTTTTTTCTGGCATGCAACCCAGGGCTCACCTTAAAAAATAATTAAATAAATAAATACATATCCAACATCTTTGCCGAGTTGTATATTTTAACTTAATAGAATACTGTTAAATATGCAGTTATTTTAAATATGTTATCAAATCTTCAAATATATCTTGTCTTCTGTGCCTTTGTAAAAACTATAGTTATCTCACTTAAACTTTCCTTCTTTACCTTGTCATACATCTGACTTATGGCTGCAAATAATATAAAGCTCATGTGTGCAAAACTTACAGAACAAAGAAATCGCCTCAGGCCAGAGCCAATCTCTTTGTCTGACCCACTAGTGTTTATTCTCAACTGAATTTGGAAAATTTATTTAGTTTCTAACTGCGCCACCAAATTCGTGGGTGGGAGTTGAATCTCCCACCGAAAAATAACACTCGGTAAACCATACAGAACTTTTCTCTCTTAATTCTAAGTAAATCTAGCAACTTAAATTTTCTGTTATGCAGTCGTGACAATATCTATCTTAAGGCTCACAGATTCGAATTAATGAATAGTGCATTGGAAATAGAAATCAGGCAAGTTATTTAAACAAGAAAACATTTATTTAACATCAATGAAATGTACAATGGGTCAATTTTAAGCACTAAGTAAATTAGCTTCTATGCTTCAAATCACAACTAATGACTACGTTTACAATTTAGTTCTTTATCATAATCAATTCTAATAAGACCACGTGTCTATAATTTTCTCTCGTTAAACTTGGTTATACTCAGATCAATTTTACATAACATTCTGCAGGTTTAGGCAATTGCTATAACATTAAATACACGATGTTTCACCTTTAATTTTAGCCAGACCTTCTCTCACATCTAGCAAAATATTTCAAGTATCAGCATAAGGCCTAAAGTCCTCAAGTATCACTATTAAACAAGTCCCTTAATTAAATCACCATCACAATCTAAATTTTCCTTCTAACTAAACAATGGAAATTCCTTACTTGAACAGAATTATGTACTTCTCTGAATGATCCTTCATCTCCTTCTGTTACCATTCGACAACTCGGGTAACTCTTCTGGGTTTTGTGAGATCCTTCTTTATTATCAACGGACATCGGGAACTTGGCGGCATGGAAACTCTGCATCTAATTTCTTCTGAAACAGCTTATCTTAGTTGTGTCACTTTCTCGGCATTTACTATCTGGAACGCAGATTTCCGATGGCAATTGCAAATCATCTCCCAAGATGTTATCAAAACTCTGCTGCCGTAACGTACATCATATCATTGTACTTCTTGGCTCCGGGATCTCGTTGACTTCTAGAACCCGTAGCTTCAGGTTGGAACTCCACGTGACCTCGAAACTTCTCGCTGACCCGGAAATGGGACCGGACGAACTCGAACTCCACGAACTGCCCTGCCAGGAACCAAACTGAATCGGTGCACTGAAAAAATCTTTCTCGCCGTTGCAACCCACTATTTATCTGGCTCCGATTACCTTGGGGTTCGCTTATGTCATCGTCCCCCTGGGTATTACGATGTTCTGCACCTGCCACCTTTTTTTTTCTGTCGTTGCATTAAGGTGGGAAACCCCCTTGCAATGTTGACCTTTGAGGTTTGCAGTTTGCAAAAAATATTATTTCCAAATTAAAAAATATGAAAATTTCTTTATTAACCCACAAGTATTTTTAGTGAATTTTGTTTACCAGTAAAATCGGTATATAAGGTATTTTTGTATAAAAATCCTTCTATACACGATTTTACAATACATTTATTAAAATAAAGAGCAAAAAAGACTTCAGTTTGGCGATGCAAAAATTATAAAAATGAAGTGGATATTAAATCCACCATTATTTTAAAGCCAAATACGGAAACTATAGAAGTTTCGTATGAATTTTGACCAGAGAGCGTACAGGAATACACTTGCCGGCATTTACGAGTTACCCTAGCCGGACGTTATAGGAAGTACGACCGCTAGCCGAAGCGTCCATATATTCGCCTCCTGAATATACTATTGGTTCATTTTCTAATCCACCAATTTAATGGCTAAGTGAAACCTTATCAAAATGGACCAATAGGAGGCAAATATATGGATGCTTGGGCTAGTGGCCGTGCTTCCTATAAGGTCCGGCTAGGGCAACTCGTAAATGCCAGTGAGTGTATTCCTGTAAGCTCTCTGGTCAAATTTCACACGAAACTTTTATAGTTTCACATGAAACTGTATTCATATTTGAAACTGTTTCAAATATGAATTCGGCTTTGTAATAATGCTGGATTTATTACAATTAATGCTGGGGGGGGGGGGGGGGCACAAATAAGTATCATCCTCCAGTTGACCATCTTGATGTTTAAGAGAGCAAGCACATTAGACATGGTAAATAATGCTAATGAAAGTGGAATAAATATTTCTTTTTAAATTAACAGTATATCACACACGTGTGTGTACCAAAAAAAGCAGATAAAAGAGAAAGAGAGAATACAAAGTAAATACAATAGTTAGCCAATCTATGACATGATAGAAGAATCATATACAGGGTGTCCCCATAAGTTCCAAAATGTTTCAATAATTCATAAAAATCAGAAAAATTGGCATATTAGAGTGTGATTTGCACGAAACTGAATCATAAGCAGGAGGATTATCTCAAATTAATACATGCAAATGAGGCATGTGGTACAGCACCCTCTATCCATGAAATTTTAAACTAAATTTTTCTCCCCACCAAAAAAAAAAAAAAAAAAAAAAAAAAAAAAAAAAAAAAAAAAAAAATCCTACTCCTCGCAATTCAGTTTTGTGCAAATCTCACTATAACATGCCAATTTTTCTGATTTTTTATGAATTATTGAAATATTTCAGGACTTGTAGGACAATTGTGTTGTGTCATTTTTGACATTTACAGGGATAAAAACCTCCCAAACTTTCTGGAACAGAATAGCTTCAAGAACAGATAAAGATCTTACAAATGACTGAAACAACTAGTTCTAAGAAAGTTGTTGATATGGTGCATGACTGTGATATTCTATACATCATTTCCTGGATGTGATTAGTGTACATTTCATGAAGTGATGTTTTGCTTTGTAACTCATGGGTCTAAATATGATCTGCAAAATTGAAATCTGTTTTTTTTTTTATTTCCAGGTTTATGTTTTAAAGAGGCCTTATGTTGATGAATTTTTACAAAAAATGGGGGAACTATACGAATGTGTTCTTTTTACTGCTAGCCTTGCAAAAGTATGTATTATAAAGTGTCATGTAATTTTTTAAAAAAACTTTTTGAAGCCATGTTTTACCTCAATGTGCATAGTTTCTAAGTCTCTCAGTAATTATCTGAATTCTAATTAAATGTAATTTTTTATATAATGTTAATTTTCTAAGAAAAGTCATTTCAAATGTTTATTTTTATAGAATTCCATTTCATTATGATCATTTTTTCATTATGTACTTTTTAACTCTTGGGCCGACACTTGTTAAGGGTATTATTTCAGCTTATTATTTTAGAATTTGCTGACTCAGCTTTCAGAAATGTTTTTTTTTTTTTTAAGTCTGTTCTGAACATTTGAAAACAAATTGCATAAAATAATTCTCTGCTTTGTGATACATTTAGTTTTGAAGTTTTAACTCATATATTTTTTCTGAATTGATACTTACAATAGTTGAGGTTTGCAGTGTATTTAATGGAAAAGAATTGACAAAATAGTTTACATTATTTGTGTTTGATTTGCATTGGCAATACTTCTGGTTTGATATATATGTAGTAATTTTGCTTGTTTTGTGGGGTGTGGCATAGTGTAAATAAAGTAAAATAAATAGATGCCACCAGTTTTTAGTAGTAGTCATCAGCATGTGAGAATCTGACCTATTTGATGGTATTAGTTTGAAAGCACTCAGAATAGGTGAAACAGCATTTATTCTGTTAGTTCTTTTTAAAAAAACTGGTATGAATCGGTGTTTTTCTTAGCATATGGTAATGCAGATAAATGTTTCTTTTAGGTAGATTGTATTATCCATAACGTTTTCAGAAATGAATTAAGAAACAGAAATTTTTTCCTCCTATGGGATAAGATATTCATGTTTTTGTATTTCGTAGTAAGATGTCAGACTGTATAGCTGCTGTATAACTTCTCTCATAGCCTAATTCATTAATATATAGGCCTTTTATATATGCTGCCCATAGTTGATTTAAGATGAGACCTTGATTTTTTTACTACATTGAGTAGAACACTGTATAATAAATTAAAGATGCCAAGAAATTATATTCTTGGTTTGGTCCTTTATCCAAGTGTAAGCAAACAAAGTTTGCACATAAAGTAACATCACAACTGGGAAACTCTTATATAGAGGCCAATGACTCCACATTACTTGCCTTAGTATCCCATAATGTAAGCACATATCCTTACAGACATGTATAATGCTATGCATTATAGGAAGGTTCACTGCCCAGACTGGTTTTGACCTTTATTTAGGTCTTATCAGTGGGAGCCAGACCCAGAAGTGATACTGAGGTTGAAGTACTGCAGAAGCCATATTTCCATATATAAGTAGCCAAAAAGAATCACACCTTATTCCCAAAATACTGTGGATTAGAGACAGGTGTTGAAAGTTTTTCTGCTTGGTTATACTATAAATTAAAGAGAACATTGTATCATTTCATTCACTTCTTTAAATGGGCTTACATAACTGTTGAATTCTCTGTATGGCAGTTTAGTGTTTCCAGTTTGCTTTGTGTTTCGGATTGTGTGAAATGTCTATCCTGATTTATGTGCATGTTTTTTTTTTTTCTTCTGCATCTTCAACATGTTCTATTTGATGGATTTTTCCAGATCAACCAGTCTGTCCAACATAGCAAATGCTGCAAATACAGAAGATTTTGTACACTTTTGGTCATTTAAGAGTCAGTTGAGGTTGTTTCGGTAATCTTAACATCACGGATAATTTTTATAGTGGTTTGAAAGGAAACTTTTAAGTTGTATTAATGAATAACTAACTCTTATTTAGAATTATTGGTCAAGTGTTAATAAACTATTTAATCACCAATTAGTTTCGCCAGCTATTGCTGTCAGCATCTTCATTTTATTAACACTTGACCAATACTTCTAAATAAGAGTTAGTTATTCATTAATCTCAGCGGTCAAGAATTATAACAATTTTAGTTGTATTGTTTTAAATGAAAATGGGAGAAAAAGATATCCTTGAAGTATGGAGTAATTACTTTGAAAATTTGCTAAATGAAACAAGCAGTGATGACAGCACAGTGATAAAAAAACACTGACCAGGCATGCAGTCAGGAATACATATCCATACTTGAAGTAGAAAAAGCCATCAAAGGCTTGAAATGTGGAAAGGCAGCAGGAGTAGATGATATTCGACCAGAAATGCTGAAGTATGGTGGTATAAAAGTCTTACAGTAGCTGCACTGCATAGTTCAGAATGCCTGGACAGAGGGACAAATTCCCAATGATTGGAGTAGAGCTCTCATAGTACCTATATATAAAAAGAGAAATAAAACTGAATGTGAGAATTACAGAGGTATATCCCTATTGAGTGTTGCTGGCAAGAATATGCAAGTATACTTGAGAAACGGTTGAGAAGAATTGTGGAAGAAAAGCTTGGTGAAGAACAAGCTGGATTCAGGTCAAATAGAGGCTGTCAGGATCAGATCTTCATTTTACGACAAATAATGGAGAAATCATGGGAATATAACAAAGATCTGTATTTAAGTTTTGTCAATTTGGAAAAGGCATATGACAAGTTGCCAAGAGAGAAGCTATTCAATATGCTACAGTTATATGGTGTCAATAGGGCATTATATCAAGCAATACTTAGTCTTTATTTGAGTTGTAAGTCAGCAGTTAGAATTGAAGGAAGTACAGGAAGATGGTTTAATGTTAAATCTGGTGTGAGACAAGGATGTACATTATCCCCTCTGTTATTCATTATCTATATGGATCACATAATGAAGGAAAGTGGTATTAAACATGATATCAAAATTGGAGATGTTAATGTCAGCTCTCTGCTTTATGCGGATGATGTTATACTTCTAAATAAATCCGCTACAAGTCTGCAAGATTCTCTGACTAAATTGAATAACTGTTGTAATAGATATGGTATGAAGGTCAGCAATAAAAAGACAAAGACAATGAAAATAGGCAGAATCATTGAAAATGTCAACTGTGTTGTGAACGGAGAACCTGTGGAACAAGTAAAACATTTCAGCTACTTAGGCACGATTTTTAGTGAAGATGGTAAATTAAATATGGAAATAGACAACAGAATCAACAAAGCTGGTATGGTAGGAAGTCAATTGAATAAATTCATATGGAATAAGAGAGAAATTATTCGGAACACTAAATTAGCTGTATACAAGACAGTGTTCAAACCAGTTTTAACGTATGGATCTGAGAGCTGGGTCAGAAGTAAAACTTTTACCAAAGTCTAGAGACCGCAGATATGAGAGTCCTGAGAAAGATTAGAAGCATGAACAGATAACATCAGTGGCAATATCATATTAAAAACAAGAATATTAGGAAAGAACTTGACATTGTCAGCATCCAGGAATGCATTAGCAGAGCTAATCTCAGGTGGTATGGTCACTTAAATAGAATGGGAGAGGAAAGATTAGCAAAACAAGTGTTCTCTTCCAAGTTGGCAGGAAAACGACCCAGAGGAAGACCAAGATATAGGTGGATTGATATGGTACAAAGTGCCTTAGACGATAGAAATATAAGATCTGGTAATGTTGGAGTTCTTGACAAGTAACAGACTGATTTGGAGGAAAATTGTAGATAGGAAGTTAGTAATGATGTAAATTTTTCATGTAGTACTATCATATCCTGTACACCCCTTGATGGTACATGGCAGGAATTTCATGGTAATAAAAACTGTTTTAAAATTTTTGCTATTTTACCAGTAAACATATACAGCTATTTTACATATAAGGTAAGAAGCAGCACCTTTATAGTTGTCTTGTTGTATATGCTCTGGAATGTGCAATGACCTGTTTATGATGCTGTTGATAGTTCTGAGATTGTATCCATTTTTTAAGAGAATGTCTTTAAGATATGTTATTTCTTTTCTCTTGATATTGTAATGGCCTATCTAAGAGTTTTGATGATGCCTCTTGTTTGCACTGGGTGGTTGTGTAATGGCATATAGATATTGTCTGGTATTATGTCTTTTTTTTCCTGTAGGCTTCAAATGAAAGATTGATTTTCTGCAGAGATGAGAACATCTAGAAGGGAAAGTATCTGTCTTTTTTCTACTTCTAATGTAAATTGAATTTTTTGGTATAAACTGTTGAGGAATTCCTTAAACTTGCAGAGGGTGTCTTCTGAGCCTGGCCAAATGATGAAGATATTGACATACCTGTGCCAAAGTCTTGGTTTTGTGTGATAGATATTGATGTCTGTTTGCTTAAATGTCTCCATGTTAATATTTGCCAAGTGTGTTGAAATGAATGCACCTATGTTAGACTTTAAGTCTGCTCATAATAAATGTCTTGACACTTGAAAAATGTATTCTCTATATAATGTTTAGTTTCGCAGTATCAGATAGGAAAACATCTTTTAAGATTGATATGGGTGTCTTCTCTTGGAACCTTGATAAATCGGCTTGTGACATCTGA
Source organism: Typopeltis vanoorti (assembly GCF_054136105.1). Classification (NCBI taxonomy): domain Eukaryota; kingdom Metazoa; phylum Arthropoda; class Arachnida; order Uropygi; family Thelyphonidae; genus Typopeltis; species Typopeltis vanoorti. Next base: position 159,635,401 of record NC_143550.1, on the reverse strand, counting down.
ACTCATCGTGATGTCTGTAGAATCCAGTTTAATGTTTGTTTTTTTTCCACTTCCTATTGAGCCCACAAGATAAAATATTGTCTAGATTTCACTCTATAGTATACGAGTACTGCAGAGAAATGAGAAGAAAGAAGAAACTTATAGACATTGAATTTGAATATCTCTAGATGTGAATTTTAGGAAATATGTTTTTAAGGGAGGTTAATCCAAAGGATGAGATAGAGGAAATGACTAAAGAGAGGAGAAAAGGAGTGCAGTTTGGTGTGATGGTTGTACCTAGGCTGAGCAGAAAATGGTTGCTTTCTTCACCAAAGTAGTTTTTTGGAAGTGAAATTTTAAGTATTATGCTGAAGGATAACATTATCACATATACATTGTGTTGTAACACACACATGTGCAAGGACGCATGCGCACGCACACACAGAGAGACAGACAGACAGTTTGTTAACTCCAAAATGCTGCTGGATAAGAATGGAATCTTTAATAACTTTCAAAAACTTAATTCGAAGACTTTTTTTTTTCCAGAAGTTACTAGACACCAAGTGTCCAGCTGTCAACATGATGGTGAATTAGCTGGTTTCATGCAGAGGTGGTAGGTTATCTTTCCTGGAAACTCAGGTTTTTCACCTCACAAAAACAGACTAACTAGACACATGCAGATATACACTGACCTCATATCCTTTTGGTTCAACCATACTTTCAAACACCCTATCCTTTATTGAAATAGAATGCATTCCTCACGGAATTCTAGAGAACAGATGATATTTCTTAATCCTAACTAGTATTCATTTGCATGTGATCATTTGTTGTGCAGTCAGTTTTGCTGAGTTTCAGAGGTAGAAATCAGAATTTCTTCAGGGAAAAAACTTACTTGCCTTCACCAGAAAACAGATGATATTTCCTAATCCTAACTAGTATTCATTTGCATGTGATCATTCGTTGTGCAATCAGTTTTGCTGAGTTTCAGAGCTAGAAATCAAAATTTGTTCAGGGAAAAAATCTTACTTGCCTGCACCAGAGTTCCACTGACTTCTGGAATTAGCTTAGAAAAGGCATAGATTTATCACCATGGAAATTATCATTCTTTGTTACTGTATCAGTATATTTAAATTAAGTAGTGGGTTGTCATTTTTTATATATTTATTTTCATAACTTGCTCTTTCATAGTGCAGTTAGAAGAGCTGGAATAGAAGTTTTCCATTCCAGTTGAAATATCCTGAATTTATGACAATCTTGAAGAGGTCCGCACTACTAATGGAAATTTAGAAGATAAAAGTTTTAGGGTGTCATTCAGAGGGACTTTAGTAAAGAGTAAGTTTACTTACACTTAGTTAAGTGTAAGTTTACTTACACTTTGATAAAGGATAAACCTTTAAACCAAGACTTACTTGGAATATTTAATTATTCACCTAGTTTTGCATCATCAGCAAATAACTGAATATTTCTTTCAGGTTATTTCCTATGTGCTCTTTTATTCTAACAATATACAGTAAATTTTTAATTGTAGTCCTATTCATGAAAGGTTGTTCAACTTATAGGCCATTATAGAATATATTGAAAGTTGAGGAGAAAGAACAACTTTGCTGACTTTGATTCGAAGACCTGAAGATTGTACTCATTAGGAAATACATAAAAATTGAAGGCTTATCTGAAAAATATCACTAGAGAGGATTCATGAATGAAGAAAATTTTGTTCTCTGAGGTTAGTTCAACCCTGAAGGGCAGGGCTTGACAAATGTGCTTGTCTACTCACCACAGGTGAGTAGATTTCACCAGCTGACAAGTAGCTGCAGGCTGAACAGAATAGGCTCTTTTTTTGTCGTTGTTCAATAATAACAATATAGAAAATAAACTCTCCAAATAACCTTTTCTTTAACTTTAAAAAACACGGATGCAGCACCATTAATCTGTTTATAGAATTCCAGCTGGTTAATTGGGACATATCATTAAAACAAAAAAAAAAAAAAAAAAAATGGGCAAGTATATTTTTTGAATGGTAGTAGGATTTTGGATTTTGCACAATTTGTCGAGCTCTGAAGGGGTGGTGATTAGATATTGCAAGTATCTGAAAACAAATTTATAAGAGACTATTTTGATGCCAGTTCTGATTAAGAGTGACCATAAAAATATATCTATACTCTTTTTCAGGTTATCTTGGTAGCAGTATATTCTGCTACATTTCCAGCTTTTCTTAACATTCCCACTATAGGCTTATGCTGCATAAAACCTTAAATTTTGTGTGTTATCACATCATGTACATAATTATTTTACTACTTTCTTTCTTGTTCAAGTAGAGTTATATGTTTCATACCATTAAACTGCATTTTCCATTTGGAAAATGCAGTTATTTATCACGTGGTCTCAAAAGACTTTTCCCTAAACATGGTGGAGATGACTGGTGGTGTTGGCTCTTGTATTCCCATTCACAGTAGTCCTAAGTTAGTAACATATCCTAAAGGCAAACCTCTGAGAAGCTCTGTAAAGTGCATCATACTAAATGTTTATGCTGGTTTACGGATGAGAAATCCTGATGAAACAGTGGGCAATATTGAAGCAAACAGAGGAACTGACAGGTGTAAGCAAGACAGCGGTATACTGCATGAAGAAGGAACTGACCACGATGGGACATCTGGGACATACGTGGAGAAGAGGCCTAGTGCCGTAGGACTAGGCACACACTTGGTAAAATACGATGACTACACTCTCAACAATTTGTCAGAAAGTGGTAATGAAATTGATGCTAATGACTTTACATCACTTGCCTTAATATCCCATAATGCACCTAATATACGAGTTGCCCCATTCCTGAAAATAGTTCAGGTTCAAACTTTTGTTGGCTTACATTTGGATAAAGGATTAAACCAAGTATATAATTTTTTGGTATCTTTAATTTATAGTATAATCACGTTGAAAAACTTTCAACATCTGTCTCTAATCCACAGTTTTTTAGGAATAAGGTGTGATATCTTTTGGCTACTTGTATATGGAAATATGACTTCTGCATTACTTGGTATCAATCTTGGTATCACCTCTGGGTCTGGCTTCCACTAATGAGACCTCAATAAAGGTTGAAACTGATTCGGGTAGTGATCCTTCCCCTAATGCATAGCATTATAAAGGATATATGTATAATGCAAAGCACATATCCTGTAAGGATATTTGTGGATGCAGGATATTATGTATTGTGTATATACAGGATATTATGTGATACTAATGCAAGTGATATGAAGTCATTAGCGTCAATATACAAGTTGTCCCATCCTGAAAATAGTTCAGGCACAAACTTTGTTTGCTTACACTTGGATAAAGGATTAAACCAAGTATATAATTTCTTGGTGTCTTTAATTTATAGTATAAATTATAGTAACGTTCCCAAGTAACTCTACTTGTCACGTCGAAGATAGTGATATAAAATTCACCGAAATCAGCTAAGAAGAAACCAAATTTTGAAGTGCTGAGAAGTGAACAGAGAGGACCATGGTCAACAACGAACGAAGAACAAAGGATGTCGCCATCTTTACAGTCACACTACAGTTGCTCAAGGGAAGAAAGGTGAGTCATGAAAGGTGCATCAAATGCCTGAAGGATTTATCGTCCGAACAAAATCATATAACCTGTAGGAAATGCAGTAGGATTCTACACTTTACATGTGCCGGCCTTTCAGAATCAACCTGGCAACATAAATCCAGTGCAACATGCGAGGAATGGAAGTGGTGCATCAAATGCCTGAAGGATTTATCGTCCGAACAAAATCATATAACCTGTAGGAAATGCAGTAGGATTCTACACTTTACATGTGCCGGCCTTTCAGAATCAACCTGGCAACATAAATCCAGTGCAACATGCGAGGAATGGAAGTGCCTACTCTGCAGGTAGAACAAAGAAATGCACCTAAGGCAGCCACCTACGATGCAGCCGATTATACCAGAGGCAAAATCAGATAACGAACTGAACAGACAAAAAAAATACAGGTGAGTCCTATAAGTCGTATTATTTGAACTCCTTAAATATACTAATAGAAAACGGTCTAGAGACTATAAAAGCCAGCTTACTAGATCTTGTGCAAGAACTCTTTGACAAACAGAATGAACAAATAACAAAAAAACTAGCGATTATGAAGATTTGGTCAAACATAATAATTTAGCAGTGATAGAAGTGTTGCAAACGGTAAAAGACATTAAAATCAGCATTAACGCACTAACTAGCAGGCAACACAATTTGATGAAAGAGGCATCTGAACTCCGTCAAGAACTTAATTCCCTAAAACTGCAATACAAAAGTTTAAATCAGCAACAACATAAAGAAGATCTTATCATAAACAGTCTTCTTGAAACTGCACTACAGAAAACCTCAGAGACATAGTTTTAAAATTAGGCCATGCAATTGATACCCCCCCCCCCTACTACTTAATGACATTCAGACCATAAATCGGATTCTAGGAAGAGCAAAAAACAAGGCTTGCCACTGTTGTGTCCCTTTTCATTAATTACTCTGTTAATTATGCTCTATACGTTATGTTCGCCCTATGGTGTCATGTGGTACTATCTAAGTACAAAGGAATTGCCTCGGGGTTGAGCCAAATCCAACTGCAACAAAGCTCCTGAGGTTCTTCTCTTAAGGTCCTAAGACATTTATTTGTTAACACTGTGCCACTTAGGACAATTAGTTTAAAAGAGGAAATCTTAAACAAGAAGAAGATACTCAGATATACCTTAATGACTAACAACTTTGCAATTGTGACCATAAATTCGCTACTTAATTCTCCCGCCTAGGTTCGTATATTTAACAAGTGGTGCATTGGATAGTACATACAGACAACTGATTTAGAAGAAGCAAAAGGTTTATTCAACATACTAACATTTATACAGTGCATGGAAATTTGGTAAAATTCAATTCAATACTACAAAATATTGTACAAATATTATCAGCAAATGTGAGTGTTAAGTCACGTAACTTATATAGGATAGACAATTGTGCTGCTCCAAGCTGTATCACACATAAATTCTTCAAATTCCTTTCTAATAAAATCTAGTTAACATGCATTAGCTCCTTATAGACACACATCCTTAGTTTAACATTCCTAAATTTACACTCATTTCCCTTCACAGTTTATAATAATCTACAGCCCTATTCTATCTCTGTTAAAGTCCTCAGATCTTAAATTACATATCATTCATTCACATTAATTAACAAGAAAATTTCACAATACCGTTTTTTACAATGGGTTCCTGCGCTTGTTCCTTCCTTTACTCGTCTCTGGATCCTCAAAACGATTTCTTCTTGCTGGGGAAAGTATCTGGGATTTCTCGATCATGTATAGGCTTATTCGTTTCCAGTAGGTCATGCCCTCTTTTCAAGGGAAATCTTTGGGCAAAGTAATTCCTTCGGCGTGAAGCCTTCTACATAGACTCTGAGCCTTTCCGCAGATCACCTTATCTCTTCCGGAATAATGTTATGCTCCTCGGGGTTTGCGAGATATAACCTTTCTTATAGATACATGGCACTTTCTGTTCTCTTCTTCCAGGAAAAAAATCGGGGCAGAGATTCCCCTCCCATTCTGGAACCGTACCTCTACTTGCAAAGTCCACACACCCAAGAAGAACTCAAAAGGCCTTGTGTGTGTGTGTGGGGGGGGGGGGATCCTAACCCTATCGGCATCTCCCGTAACCCCCCCCCCCCCCGATGCATAGACAGGCGCTCAACCTTTTGGTGGTGGTTTTCTTCCCTGTTTGCTTATTCATCGTGTGCCATGTGCACATGATATGCTTACGCCAACTTTTAATCCTGTGCTTTGGCCTTGGATTAAGCCCTAATTCACACTAACAAAATGTGAATCATTTAGCTATGCTTTGTCTATCTAAATTTTAGGAATATTACACTATTTCAATTATACATTAACGTTCTTTTCCTCGAAAATTCACAGCCAATTCAACTAGCTCAAGTATTCTATTTATATAATGGGATAACAATATTTTCTTGTACATTTTCACGAATATTTTCTCTTTGCTTAAAATTATATATGTAAATTATATATGCATTATTCACATATATAATTTACACTTTGATGCAGGCAATTTTCTTTTATAGGGTCATTGCTTTTTAAATTATGAAAGAAAGAAATTCTCTTAAGAACTTTATTAATCACAATTTAACTCCACCAGTCATAATTCGTTTTACAAGCAAGTCCACAAGAGACAATCTCATAAAAGCCAGCAGACAGAAAAAACCAGTTGCCAAGGACTTGAACGAATTGCAACACCAATCTTCCTATCCGAATATTTAACACCATTCAACCAGAATCTGTTGTACCAAGCAAGAAAAGCAAAAACAGAAAAAAATTACCAGATGCCAAGATATTCTTGAGGAAGTCACTTCAAAGCCGATACAAATCAAAAGCTCAGAAGACAGAAAGACTGCTACAATGGAAAAAAAAAAAGTCTCCTAATTAGTTCATAAAGAAGACCACAACAAAAATGAATGTGAACTATCAAGACATGTAATAACACCTGAATATAAGTTAAGGGGATAAAAATCCCTTATTGTTTTTCAGCCAGTAAGCGAAACTAATATCGAAAACTACGATCTGTAACGTTTCATGCCGACGAACTGTCAGCGTATCCAAGTGTAAGTGACCACTTGGTAGTGCCATACCACGGCAACTCGTTTCAAAGGTGGAGCAAGCTCCCTCACTGTTCTTGATATTTTCTCATAATGTAAAACACAGCTCTTAAGAGATGTAGTACTGTTTTACATTATGAGGAGAGGTCACTACCCAGACCGGTTTCAACCTTTTTTTGAGGTAGAATGGGAGTTCATGTCTCTCATCATTGGCCTTTTGAGAATAAAGCATGCTGAGGATCAGCAGACAGTAAAAGAGGAGTATGATATAAGATAGAGTAGGATAGTAGGAGGTAAAAAGAGGCCTCAGTCAACCTGTTTAGCCTTATTGGCTAATTGGTCTGTAACATATAATCTCAATTTACCTGTTCAGAAAAAGGTTAAACATAGACTTTTGTCTATAGGTCACATATTATTTTATCTAAAGTAATGATTTACTCCAGTATTAATGGAGGTTCTTTTTATGTTACTAGATATAATATCCTTATTTTTATTCCAGGTAAATAAATTTTTTTTTTTTTTTTTTTAAAGACAAGATGTAAATAATAGGACTTATTTAAATATTTATTTTAAATCTAAAATAACAGGACTTAAGGTCCGGTAAGTAGGAATGAATAGGAACTTACTGAGGAACTTGTATACCTGGTACCACTGGGACTTAGAATATGGAAGAGACTGGCCCGGGAGATGCCACTCACGAGGAGCGGCACCGCCTCGCGGTAAGCCTTTGCCGCCCGGGTTCTCAGCTCCCCCCCCCCCCTTGTTTGGAGTAAAGAAACCGTGCCAGTGAAAGCTTTGTGGCTAGGGGAGACAGAGTGGTTATTCTTTTTCCTGGGGTGGGGGGGATGGTGGGTTTTTTTTGGGTTCTAAAGAGATATACAGGGCTTGATGTGTCCCTGTATAAGAAAGCATATTGTCGGTGGTTTGCAGTATTGATTCACAAATTTAAAGTCTCCTAGTAAGTGCCTTTCTTGTGCAAGAAATTTGGGTAAGTAGAAAAAGAAACCTTTTCTTATTCTTGCATACATTAAATTTGCGTCTCATACCTGGGATTTTTTCCGTACTTTCCAGATGTGATATTTTAGTACATTGATTAGGAAGATAGTGAACTTTTGGGTTTTTTGGACTGGTGGCGGGAATTGTAGTCGTACGACCTCTTCTACTGTCAGCATGGGGATTCCCAATGCTGTGCTGAGTCTCCGCCAGATGCGTTGGGCTGGTGGGCAAAAATAAAAGAAGTGGTCCACCGTTTCCACGTCCCGGCAGACATCGCAGAATGGGTCGCACGGGTTAGGTACATGCCGGGATTTCACCAGTTTCACCGGGAGCCGCCCCGTAGGCTATTCTCCAGGCTAGATCCCGATGAAAAGGCTGTCCCCAGCTATTTTTGATGTTTCTGAAGAGAATTTCATTATTTGTACTAAGATTGGGTGTATCACGCCTGGAAAGTTGGAAGAAATCCTAGTATACTGCTTTGGGTTTGTGTGTGAGGATTGCTATTCCTCTGTCCCTGAGTGTTGTGATCGATTTCACTACTGTACGGTACCACTTGGGCACCCCCCTTGCGCGAGGTCCAGCATAGTCCGTGATCCCAAAGAGGGGGAGGAAAAGTCCTATAAAATATCTAATAAGTAGGCCAGAAATGTGGTTGGAGTTTAAGGCCTTCCGTACGGTTTTGAACGTGTTTGCTTGTAGCAAGCTTTTGTGATCAGGCAGAGCATAACCCCCTTCTTCCTGTTTGAGTTGTAGGTATTCTTTCTTTACTTCGCGTTTTCTTCCATTCCAGAAGAAATCCAGGAGTTCTTTTGATAATTTATTTTCTTGTGCCATTGTGATGCCTGTGATATTGACAGTGTGCATCAGCATTGGGGTGACGATTGTTTTTATTACTGTCGCTCTGCCATAAAAGGAGAAGAAGGTTGGTTTGAACAGCCTTATCCTTTCCCTGCTTGTTTCCTGCAATTTTTGGATTGGTAGTGCTAGGGTGTCTGAAAAGCGCACGCCTAGTATAGTTAGGGGCTGTGTCTGTAGCGTTAAACCGTAGGGAAGTCCAGTGCTATGGAAATTTCTGAAACTTTTGATTTTGGTTTTTTGTGCGTTAACGCGAAGACCACTGACTATGCTGAATTTTTGCAGCGTATGCAGATAGATATAGATGGACTCAGAGTCTCTGAGTGTAGCCACTACATCGTCTGCATATGCCACTATTTTGCATTGTCTGAAGCCTTGGGGCAGTGGAATACCGTTAATTGCGGGGGTGTTATCAATTCTTTTGATTAGGGGTTCTAATACTAGGGAGAAGAGGAGGGGGCTTAGCGGGCAGCCTTGCCTAACCCCTCTCTTTATGCGAATTGGTTCTGTTAGAAACCCATTAATAGATAGTTGGGTCGTGGCTTCCGCATACATGTTTTTAATTGTACGCCGAAGTCTCGGGCCCACGGCTGTTTTTTGTAGGATGTTCTGCAAGTACCTGTGGTTGATGCTGTCAAACGCTTTCTCCAGGTCGGTGGAGAGAAGTGCCAGGGGGTATTTTTTCTCTTTGGCCAGTTTGATCAAGTCTCTTAACAAAAAGAGATTGAATTCCATAGATCTACCAGGGATTCCGTAGACCTGTGAGCTTGTTATTATTTTTTCGATACCGCCCTTAAGGCACGTGCAGATAATTTTTGCAAAAATCTTGTAGTCTACGTTGGTTAGGGAGATTGGACGCCAGTTATTCGACAAAGTCCGATCTCGGTCTTTCTTGGGGATAAAGATGGTGTGGCTCTTAACGAATTCCTCGGGGATGTTTCCCGAAGTGAGGAATTCGTTAAAGATGTTTATTAACGCTGCCAATGCAAATTCCCAGATAGATCTATAGAATTCTATCCCCAGTCCGTCTGGCCCTGGGGTCTTCTTTGTTTTCATCATTCTGCACGTGGCCTTTAATTCGGCTGCAGTTATCGGCCTGTCCTGCAGGGTACTAAGATGATCGGGAAAACGTGTTGCGTCCCACTCACTGAAGTCATCTGTGCCCTGCCGGTCAGAGAAGATATCGATATACTGCTGATGAAAGTGACGGAGTATTTCGTTGGTTGAGCATAAAATCTGGCCCTTCTCCTCGATCTGGTGAATCGTTTTCTCATCATTAGCCGCCACCCGTTGTTGGTTGTAGAATGCGGCGGAAGGTGTTTCCAAATTTCTGAGATAGAGTCTCGTTTGAAAATCGAGGTCTTCGACTCTACTCTGCCACTCTTGCTGCAGCTCTATTTCTACTTGCCTGATAAGATGTCCGCAGGGAGCTCCGCTCTGTTCGTTTGTCCGGTACCAGCCGAGTTCCCTGTAGAGATCCCTCAGCCGTTTGCGTTGTTGGAAGGCCCTTTCGCGCCCGCATTTTTGGAACAGTTCCCTAGCCTGCCACTTGAAGCTCAGCCAGTTTTCCCAGTCCCAGTTGGTGTTTGTCCATCTGTCACAGAGGTTCTGTAGCTGGTCGCTAAAAAGACTGGGAAAGGTGGGAGGAAGCCTCCAAGGCCCTCTGGCTGTTTCCATAACCTCTGGGAGCGTGATTTTGAGTATGACCATTTTGTGGTCGGTTGTCATGTTGTGCACTGCAGTGTGACGTATCCTCTGAACGTATTGTTCCAAGTTTTGGGACACGTACACCCTGTCTAGTCTTGTCGCTATCTGGCCACGGCACCACGTAGTTTCTACTTTGGAGGGGTTATTCCGCCTCCAGATATCGACGAGATCAAAATTAATACAGCATCGTTTTAAAGCATCAATGCCGCCAGTTCCATTGTTTGGATTCCCACCGATTTTGTCTAGACGTGTGTCTTCCACACAGTTCCACTCTCCTGCAACTATTAGGTGTTCTGCTCCCAGGAGATAGTTTTCAAGGGCAGAGAAGAGACTAGTTCTGTGGTATGAATTGTTCGGGGCGTAAACTGCAGCCAGTCGGATGGTACGGCCACCATACTTCCAGTCCACCATTACTAGGCGTCCTGTGGCGTCTTTTTGGACGTTGAAGAATCCCCCCGCGATTGGGGGGCGAATTAGTATCCCCACCCCTCGCGAGTGAGCGTCCCCGAAGCACCAGTAGCTGGTGACCGGATAGCTTCTCGAGAAGTTCTCCACGTCCCAGTGCTTATAGAAATGGGTTTCTTGTATCAGGAGGATATTAATTTTGTGTGTTAACATTAGCCTCCAGACAGCGCTTTGCGCAAAGGGGTTGCGTAGTCCGTTAGTGTTTAAAGTTGCGATTTTAACTTCCATGGTGGTGTTAGAATGAGGGGGGGACGTTATCTGGTGTTTGTTTTATGAAGGCCAGTTCTGGTTCCTCGTCAGAGCTGGTTGCACTTTGAGCATCCGAGACAATGACGAGCCTGTCTGTAGAGTCCCTGTCTTCGTCAGAGTCCATTTCGTGGACTTTGGGTTGTGCCAATTGATCCATTACTGGGGGTAGGCTCTCTAACATTGTAACGTCATTGTCGAGGGGCTTTGCGCCTATTGTTCGACGTTGACCTGTGGTCTCTGTTTCGTCCTCTGATGACATCATGCTGCTTTGTTTCGCTTTTTTCTTTTCCTGTGATTCCGTTTCTCTTGCGCGCTTTGTTGGAGCGCTGGGTGTGACCTCTTCCTCTTTCCTGCAAGCTTCATGGTTTGCCACATTGATGCTGGTGATGTTCTGTGTGTGGTGGCTTGCTTTGGGGTTTTCGTTTCCGTTGCTGCTTCCTTTTCAGCCTGTTGGCCGAGCTCCGGAAAATCACTCCTTGATATTTTCTCAGGGTTCCCGATGGGCGTTGCCCTAATCGGTGTTATGGTCCCTCCTATTGCTTCTGAGTGTGTCTTGTTCGGACATGTGTCCAATTTGTGGGTCAGAGCCCCACACTTAATACAGGGTTCTGTACAGCTTTCTATTTTATGCTTTGACGATTTGCAATTTCTGCATTGTATTCGAGGGCAATCTGCCCCAAGGTGTTCCTCCGAATTACATCTAAAGCACCTTTTTTTCACACCTGGGTAATTCACCATTACCCTCGTTCCTCCCAAAAAAACAAAATTGAGGACTTCTTTTTTCATGTCAATCTGGATTTCAACGTCTCCTGTTTTCCATCCTTTATAGTCGGCGTGCTCAAGTGCTTTAATCTCATGGATTTCCCCCCATTGACTGAAGAATTTCTTGACTTCAGGTTCATTCTCTAGGTATTCTAGTGGAAACCTGGTTATTTTTAGCGTTTTGCGTAGGCTCCCTACTAGAAACGGTCTGATTGTTTGCCCACAACAAATGAAACCCTCTAATAATTTTTTTTTGTTTGTTCGCTTTTGACCACTATTTGGAATCTATTGTTCCCATAAGGTATAAAACCGTATATATTTTCAGCCCCTACTGTTTCGATTAGAGCTCTCGCTAACGCCCGCTGATCTACGGGCTTCGTGAGCTCGATACCGAGCGTTCTAGTTCTAGGCAAAAAATGCGACATGGTTACCGAAATTCCTGACTACTGGGTGTAGAAAGGGGATGTAAGGGAGGGCAAAATCGAGGAACGTTGGGCATTCCTCGCCGCAAACAAAGTGATACCAGAATAGACGGATAAAACAGTCAATAAAAAGAAAAAAAAGGTCTTACCAAAGCTGGGGTACTACTGTGGAATCTGAGCATGGAGTTCTCTTTTCGGGCCGTTGAAACTGGATTTTCTTGAGAGGTAGACATCTGCCTTCAGCCGGAGCTTTCTCGGGGGTCCTCGGGAACTGTCTCTGGAATCCGCTGCGTTCTGTCGATGTCGATATTGAGGTCTCATCAGTGAGTAGCTAGACCTAGAATATCAGAGTTTAAGTGAAGAAAACTTATATACTTTTGCTATAAGATTGCCCAAAAGGTGTGTCACTATATTATATTATAATATAGTATAACTAAGATGAAATGCCAAACGGCTATTTTTTTCTGGCGAGGTTGATATAAGTTAAGGGGATAAAAATCCCTTATTGTTTTTCAGCCAGTAAGCGAAACTAAGATCGAAAACTACAATTTGTAACGTTTCATGCCGACGAACTGTCAGCGTATCCAAGCGTAAGTGACCACTTGGTAGTGCCACACCACGGCAACTCATTGCAAAGGTGGAGCAAGCTCCCTCACTGTTCTTGATATTTTCTCATAATGTAAAACACACAGCTCTTAAGAGATATAGTACTGTTTTACATTATGAGGAGAGGTCACTACCCAGACCGGTTTCAACCTTTTTTGAGGTCTCATCAGTGAGTAGCTAGACCTAGAATATCAGAGTTTAAGTGAAGAAAACTTACATACTTTTTGGGCAATCGTATAGCAAAAGTATGTAAATTTTCTTCACTTAAACTCTGATATTCTAGGTCTAGCTACTCACTGATTAGACCTCAAAAAAGGTTGAAACCGGTCTGGGTAGTGACCTCTCCTCATAATGTAAAACAGTACTACAGCTCTTAAGAGCTGTGTGTTTTACATTATGAGAAAATATCAAGAACAGTGAGGGAGCTTGCTCCACCTTTGCAACGAGTTGCCGTGGTGTGGCACTACCAAGTGGTCACTTACGCTTGGATACGCTGACAGTTCGTCGGCATGAAACGTTACAGATCGTAGTTTTCGATCTTAGTTTCGCTTACTGGCTGAAAAACAATAAGGGATTTTTATCCCCTTATCAACCGTGCCAGAAAAAAATAGCCGTTTGGCTTTTCAACACCTGAATATATCGGCAATTCCACTTTGATCAGACCGTTCAGATCATTCATTTGACTTCTCAAACATCAGCCTACTTCCAACACATCAATGAAATTAATAAAAGGATATCTGACTGGTGTCATCCTCAGATATGCATATTAAAAACCTTCGAGGATGCAAACTGAGACATTACATCTCAACCGAGATCAACAGAAAGGGGGGAAAAAATTATTTATTACATTGAAGTGCTGTAGTTACAGCACTTAAATACCGGCTGATTATAAAATAACATGAAGTGTTCAGAGTCCTCTAGCGAGTAATGTATTGGACAAAACACATCAATATTCGGTAGACATTGATGTGTGTTTGAAGATCACAGTGGAACATGGGGATTCGATTTAACACAACAAAAAAAAGTACCAAAACGCGCCAACAGGGGAGATTTTGGCGCTGTTTACCGAGTAAAATGCATTAATTTGCATTACCGCATTTCTTGTGAGTGATCATGCAATAAAAGGAAAGCCTGTGAGATTTCTTATCATTCGTAGACGAACTGCTTTTCGATGCTTCTTACCTTACGTGAGCGTGCTTTGTTAGTCAAACTCTATTATCAGCAGAACAATAATGCCAGTGCTTGTCTTCATGATTTTCGGCGTATGAAAAATTTACGAAAAGGAACGATTAGCGTAACAAACTTACGAAAACTGATTCGGCGATTTGAAACTACTGAAACTAGCAGTGCAGGTAGGCAGGGGATGCAAACCAATCAATCACCAACAAGTTGCAGCTGCTATTGTGGAACAGGAGATGACGAATGTGTAGGGTACCAGCAGTGCACGAGCAATATCCCAGCAAACGGATATTGCATACACAACAGTGTGAAAAATCCTACATCAGATGTTGAAGTTTTACACCTATAAATCAGTCATGTTCAAGAATTGCGCTCTGGCGATGCGATCACACGAATCGACTTATCTTTGAGATTTTTAGCATGTATGGCCGTGGCAGATTTTATGGAGTGACGAAACGCACTTTTATTTGAACAGAGATATTAACACACGCAACTGTCGCTTTTGGGCTGCAACTAATCCACACGTGTTTCTGCCGATGCCTATCCACTTGTCCAAAGTCACAGTGTGGTGCGGATTTACACCATCTTTTATCATCGGTCCATACTTTTACGAGGAAAATCGCAAAATGGACCATGGACCAGTGACCTGTTCTGTCAATGCTAACAGGTATGCTACAGAACTTTGTGGTTCCACAACTGCAGCAAAGAGGATGTCTTGATTCGACCATCTTCATGCAGGATGGTGCACCACCCCACATCGGACTTCAGGTACAGTGTGTTTTGCGACAACATTTCTCTGACAGAAGAATCATTAGTCGTGCATTTTTCACGCATGGCCACCAAGTTCGCCTGATCTCAATCCTTGTGACTTTTGGCTGTGGGGATTTCTTAAAAGCATTGTGTATCAAGGACATGTACCCGATATTCCAACTTTGAAAGATCTAATAACATTACACGTGAGACAAATCAATTCCGATATGTTGCAAGCCACTGTGGAAAATGTCGTGCACCGTATGCAGTTCCTGGAACATCAGAATGGTGGCCATATTGAACCGCATTTGTAATTAACAATAAACGTCATGATATTGATGTGTGCTGTCTCTCATTTGCCATTTAGTCATTCATTAGTCACACCTACTAAAATTAATTTTGCAGCGCCAAAATTTCCCCTGTTGGCGAGTTTTGGTATTTTTTTTTTCGTTAAATCGAATCCCCATGTTCCACTGTGTACGTCTACCGAATATTAGTGTGTTTCGTTCAATACATTACTCGCTAGAGGGCTCTGAACACTTTACGCTATTTTATAATCACCCGGCATATTAAAAGCAAAAATTGTAAAATATATATAACTTATTGTTATACTATAAATGCATTTTAAAAATATAATCTTATTCAATTGCAAACTATAAATTACCATCTATAGTAACCATTATTAACACATTATACAAAAAAAGGAAAATTTGTATGAAATTCAATGTTAAAAAAAAACAAACTAGAACAACATTATTTAAATTAAGGGAATATTAAATTCCACATTGTTTCAAAACCGAATAAGAAACTCAAAGATCGGAATCAAAGAGTTTCATGCCGATTATAGTAAACTATAAGAGTATCGGCGACTACTAGCGTAAGCTAAAGCACGTAGTACAAAGTATGTAGTGCAAACTAGGGCAACTCGTAGCAAAGGTGGGTAAAGCTCTGATCACGATTCTTAGTATTTCCCATAATGTAAAGCACATCTCCTAGGAGATGTATGATGCTATACATTATGGTGGGAGGTCACTACCCAGACCGGTTTCGAACCTTTATTGAGGTCTCATCAGTGAGTAGGTAGACCAAATTAATACTAAGGTTATAGCGAAAATAACTTATATACTTCGCTATATGAGGTGTTAAAAAGGTGCACCCATTAAATTGCTTAAATATAAATAAAGAGCAATAGGCTTCATTTCGGCGATGTAACATTATTTAAATTAAGGGGATATTAAATCCCACATTAATATCCCCTTAATTTAAATGATGTTACATCGCCGAAATGAAGCCTATTGGCTCTTTATTTATATTTAAGTAGAACAACATGTTTTGTAAATGCATAATATGCAATCATAATTTTAATAATAAAAAGCATTGAATTAAAAAAAAAAAAAAGTGACATCTCCGGGGATCAAAGACTTGTCGAGGAAGGGCACCTACTCTACAACTCTCTATCTACACCAACACCATCTACTGCTGACCACTACCACTATTTCCACAAACATCCATGCCTACATCTGGATTTGAACCTGCAGCATTTTGACTGGAGAGTGGATGTGCTAACCACTTGGCCAACCAGGCTGGCATTTATTATCACATGTTATGTGAAACCAGAGAAAACGATGGCAACTAATTGGTAAAAGTCTAAAGATAGTAAATAAGTGTGAATTTACTTAATTAGGCTGCCATACCTAATCAAATGGTTTAGAGATATCAAGAACATCAACCATTTTAGTTTCTACAGATTTTTCCATGTCCAGAGGTTATGATAGGTGTAATACAGGTTTCCTGCATTTGAACTTCAGTATAGATGTGGAAAAAAGTGGAAAATTTAATTATAGTTGGCATTCTCATTCTCTTGAACATCATTACCACTCTTCTTGAAGAACTAAGGCTTATTAGATAAGGGACAAGAATTTAAAGTGGAAGGAATGTTTCTATACCTGTACAGATTGTTTCAATGATACATTTGTAGTAATGTTTAGATCAGAAGACCAAGAACAATAAATTGCCATAACTTGATTTCTATTAAAACACAGAAATCATGGGTCATCCCACTTCTCATTTTTATAATGACAGGCAACCCAAGGATGAGAGTGGCTGTGTGTGAGAGTTGATCCGTTGGAGAAGCAGTCAGTTTAGTTGTGATCTAAATTGCATCTGTGATATACTTAGATCATCAGTAAAGAAGATATCAAGCATACTAGCTACCCTATGTGACAAAAAGTGTCTGGACACCCTATTTCACAACAAAAAAATGGAACATTCCAATAGATTATGTGTGCCAGAATTCCTTTAAAACTGCAGATGAGCTCTTCAGACAATGTGCAGTACTGTATGTCTACTTGTGAGACATTGCCATACTTGTTGAGCTTGCTGACTTCCAATGAGGTGTTATTATAGGGTGCCATATCTGCAACCTGTCCATGTGTGTGTGATTGCAGAAAAATTGCAATGCCCACAGTCAATATGTTAGTAGTAAATGGAAACATGAGGGACTTGCAGCTACCAAGAAACACTCAGGAAGGCCATGGAAAGTGACAAGAGAGCTCTGAAACATGTCATCTGTGAGTGATGTCATATCTCTGCTGGGGATTGGCCCGATGACTGGGGATCAGTCCTCAGACCATTGTTGTTTAATCTGTATGTTAATTATATTGGAAAGAGTCTCATGGGAGATCTTTAATTGTTTTCTGGTAATACAAAGATAGACAAGGCAATCAGAGATGCTACTGATATATAATTACCATTTACTTGGGTGATTTAAATAGGCTGGATGCATGGGAAAATGATAATGGTTGTCAATTTCAATGTTAGTAAATGTAAAGTTATGCACTTTGGCATGATGAGGTATCTAATGGCATATTATATGGATCGGATTATGCATGGAATCACTGATGAGGCTAGAGATCTCCAGGTTATGATGGATAGAAAGTTGAAGTTCAAGGTTTACATAGAAAAATTGCAAATACAACTCAGAGAATAATTGTGATGTCGAAATGAACATTGACATGTAAGGATATAGAAGTCCTTTTACATCTTTACAAGACCTTGATGTGACCTCACTTGGATTATTGTGTGCAGATTTGGTCTCCTGTTTCCCCTTCCATAAAGAGTCTTTTAGAAAGACTGCAAAAAAGAGTTACAAAGATGATATTGGCATTATGGAATATAGATTATGCCACACTCTCCCTGAATGAGTCTTTGGACTCCCTGGAGATGTCACATAATAATAGTAATAATAATTTCCATTGTTTTTTTTTATCAATCTAATGGTAATATAGTTTATTTTACCTGCATTTTAGGTTCTGTTTAATAAGAATGGAAAAGGTGTATAACATGTCTTATATTGATTTGAAGCATTGCTTCATTCTTTGATGAACTTAGGAACAATGTTATGTGTAAATAGTGAAATAAGATATGTATTTTTGATTAAAATATTACAGACTTTCTATAGTCTTTATATGGTTAACTTGGAAAAGAAGATTTTTTTTTTTTTTTACAGTTTTTGTAGTGTAATCGATATTTGATAATATGCATGATATTTAATAATTTGAGATGTATTAACCTTTTCATGCAGGAGCTTTGCAATATAGTGATTTTATGAAACATTTTCAGTTTGCAATGTTAAGAATTCAATAAAATACCAAACTAAAAATGGTAAATATTATCAGCACAAAGCAGTACTGATTGTAGTACCTCTACCAGCTGTGCAACATAGATCTTTAACCACACAATATCTATTGCAATAATGGCCTCTCCAGATGTTCTATGAGTTATTATACTTCATTTTTTTTTTTTAATTTAAAAAAAATACATTTTTCAGTATTAGAATATCTAAAAGTAAGTTTCATGAAATGAAAACAATTTTTTAAACAATCTTTTAACAGTATGCAGATCCAGTAGTTGATCGCTTAGACAAATGGGGTGTATTTAGGGCAAGACTTTTCAGAGAGTCATGTTTCCATTACAGAGGAAACTATGTTAAGGTAAGATACTTATATTTTAAATATGACAATTTTTTGCATCTTTAGCAGAGCAGGAACTTCCGAACTATAGGTTCCCTTTCTGTTGAAGGTGCAGTCAGTTTTCTGTTAGACAAATGAACCAACATTTTCTTCATCACATTTTTTAATACACAAAAAGTCTTGCAGTGGCTGCACTGCATAGTTCAGAAGGCTCAGAAATTTGTCACAGAGGGACCCATAGCAGTACCATTAATCTGTTTGTAGAATTTCCCCTCCCATGTAAAGTAACCCGCATTCATGGTAAATTGAAATAGTTCAAAAATATCTGGGGGAAATTTAGACTTGATTAAATCAAGAGTGTCTATAAGTGGTACATTGGTAAATAGGGTGGTGACATCGAAACTAACCATTATGTCTGAATTTTTTAGGATTAGATTTTTAACCAATGTTTTGAAATGGATTGAATTTTTTACAAAAGTAGAGGAGTTGCCAGTAAGAGGGGCAAGTGACTTAGCTAAATGCCGGGCCAGTTTATATGTTAGACTATCTATGCTATCCACTATGGGGCGTAGGGGAATATTAGTTTTGTGGATTTTGGGTAATCCATAAATACGGGGTGTTTTAACATGAATTGGTTTTATTTTCCTGATGATTTCTTTGGGCCATGATGTCACTTTTTTTTCTTCAGTAATTTTCGGACTTTTTTCTTTTGCGACATCGTAGGGTCTCGATGTATAATTTGATATGTGGAACTGTCACATATGAGATCTTGCATTTTTCTGTTATACTCTTCTTTATTCATGATAACTGTTGCATTTCCTTTATAAACATGGCCTTCGTACCACCTTCAAACCTCATGTCAAGCTGGCAACTCTGATCCGCTCGCCTAAGGATAAACTTCACCCTTTAGCACACCCAGGCGTATATGAAGCTCCATGTGATTGTGACGTGGCCTATTATGGGCAAACAGGAAGATCAATGAACATCTGCCTGGAAGAACATGAAAGATACATTCGCTACTATTACTATGGCAAGTCGGGACTGGCAGACCACGCTTTGGACACTCCTTCACACAGGATTAGATGGAGGAAAACAAATGTGCTATTTAGGAGTCGTTATAGATCTGAAAGATTATTTTTTGAGTCAGCAATGGCTTTGAAGAATTCTCCCAACCTTAACAAATATGGTTGCATTAATTTGCCAAAAATTTGGGAGACGGTTATCCTAAGAAAAACTCCTGGATAACTGCTTTTTTTTTTTTTTTTTTTTTTTTCTTCCCGTTAGAGGGTGCCAAAAATAGGACTTTAGATCTTTTGTCTTTTGCAATTATATTGTTTCGCTTACTCACTGTCGCGTTTACACGTGTGTTGTGCTCTGATGATGCTGATTTGAAAATCAGCGAAATATTAGCGTTAATAAAACATCTTTGTTGTTAAAAGTGTTTGTGGTGTTGTTAATACCGTGAAAAATAAGTCATGAATAACCATCAACGCCTAAGCTTATCTGTTAGATTCTTTCATATAGATAGTTTTCTTACAGTAACAATGATGTCCTATTTTTAACATTACAATTGTTATATTAGATTTAGGAGTCTGGATTATTTACAGTTCTGTCTATAGTTAACTCTTAGGGAGAAAGGTTCTGTGAGTAGAATATGTGCCTTCCATATGCTTGGGATTTTTAGACCATCATTATTGTTCAGATTGGAGTGGTTGATAAGAATCTCACATACTTCCTTAAATTTGTGTTCATACCATGTTTTGGTGTGATGTAAACAACTAGTGCTTTTCCACTCAATTCTATATAAAGTGTTCAGGGCATGATCAGAAAGGCGAGCTTCACCGTAGTTATTATGTTTAACGTATCCTTTATGTTCCTTTTGTCTGATAGGAATTGTGCGTCCTGTTTCCCCTATATATGATAGATTACAGATGCAATAAATATGGTATACTCGAGGGTGGGCCAGCAGAAGGAGAAGGTCTTTGGATGAATTGAGTAAGCTTTTTAATTTTGCAGGAGGTTTAAAGCTGGCTTTGAGGTTGTATTTCTGTAGTATTCTGCTTATTTTATCTGATGTCCCTTTAATGTAAGGAATGGTTATAGTTTTATTGTAGTCTGGTTTATTTATATCTTTGTTTTTTATTGTCTGTAGAGAATTTTGTTATATATATATAATTTTAGTTATATATATATAATTTTAGTGTTTTGGCTGTAACCATTTTTTAGAAAAGTATTGCTGATAACTTTAAATTTGTCTTTCAGCGCTTGTTCATTGGAGCAGATCTTCAAAACCCTATTTTTTAGAGTATTAATGACACCTAGTTTTTGTGTTGGGTGGTGGTAGGAGTTTATGTGTGTATATTGGCTAGTATGTGTTGGTTTCCGGTAAACAGTGAAGGAAAGACTGCCAGATGGAAGACGTGCGACAAGTGTATCTAGAAACGGAAGTGTATTCTGTTTTTGCAATCTCAGTTGTGAACTGTATGTGTTTGTGTTGTTTGTTTAGGTGGCTAAGGAAAGTGTCTAGTGTCTGGTGGCCAGATCACGAAAAACATTGTCAACTTATCTAAGCCAGACTTTGGGTTTTAAAGGAGAGGAATCTAGAGCATGTTGCTCAAAATGTTCCATATAAAAGTTAGCAATAGGAGGGGATAATGGCGAGTCCATGGCTGTGCCTTCATTTTTGTAGGTAGAAAGCGTTTTGCCATACAAAATAACCAGAACGTAATGCATGTGCAAAGAGCGCCATGATATCTGGAGGGAATTTGTTCTGTAAAAGAAGGATTGATTGTGTCATTGATTGGGAGATTTGTAAAGAGGACAGAGACGTCAAAACTGACTATTAAATCATCTTTTTCTAATGTAATGTCTTTGAAGTGTTGTATGTTTCTGTTATAGGATGGGGTGGGGGGGAATTACCTACCAACTCCTTGAGTGTTGTCATTAATTTCTTGGCTGGATGATAATTCGGGCTGTCTATTATACCTTCGACTATCAGCTGGAGTGGTGTGTTTTGTTTGTGTATCTTTGGTAGACCATAAATTCTCGGGGAACAAGCATAGTTGGGAAGTAATTTTTTGACTGTATCTTCAGGCCATGTAGTAATTGATTTAAATAGTTTCTCTGTTTTCTTTTTTATTCTATTGATTGGGTCGTAGTTAACAAGTTGGTATGTACTATTGTCCGAGACTAGCAGATTCATTTTTTTCTAAATATGTGGTTTGGTTTAGAATAACGGTGGCACTTCCATTATCAGCTCTAGTTATTACATTGTCTGGATTTGATTTTAATGATTTCACCGCTGTTATTGTTTTCTTATAATTTATATTTAAAATATTGGCGGTTTCTAAACGTATTTTATCTGCTATATTATTTGGGATGAATCTTAAGCCTCTTTCAATATTACAAATAAAATCCAGTTTGTTCATCGATCTGGGTGTTATGGCAAAATTTAGACCTTTGCTAGTAGCAAGAGTTCATCTTTGTTTAAGGCGTGGTTGGATAGGTTAACTACGTTACTGTTACCTGCAGGCAATTGGTGGCTCCTGCAGTTTCTTGCTTCTGGTTGGTTGTTAATGTTCACTGTGAAGAAATTCGAATATGTCTATTGGTTTTGTCGATCTTTTAGTCTATGAAATTTAGATATCAGATTTTCTTTCTTAGTTTGAAGGATATGGTTCACCATGTTGTCCTTAATCTTTTCGAGGATAATCCAAATGTTTGCGTTCAAGTAACTTGAAAGTTCAGATTTTACATTTTGTACCTGGTTTTCAGTAACGGCCAAGTTTTTTCTGTAGCCTGGAATCTGTTCTCTGAGTAGCGCTTTCTCCATGCGGTGGTATATTCATTGCCCTTTGTTGAGGTATATTTTCTCTTTAGTTTGATGCACTTCGGAATGATATTGCTGTCCCTACAACGTTTCAAAAATGCCAGTCGATTCATCAAACCAGAAACATGAATCTTCAACTTACTGTATTCATTGCATTGGTATTGGTATATATTTACCGTATTGGTTACTTTGTATGGCAAAACGCTTTTTACCTACAAAAAGAAGGCACAGCCATGGACTCACCATTATTCCCCCACCCCCCTTGGTAACTTTTATATGGAACATTTTGAGCAACATGCTCTAGATTCCTCTCCTTTAAAACCCCAAGTCTGGCTTAGATACATTGACGATGTTTCCGTGATCTGGCCCCATGGCATCCAGATACTAGACACTTTCATTAGCCACCTAAACAAACAACACAAATGTATACAGTTCACAATTGAGATTAAAAAACAGAACACACTTCCGTTTCTAGATACACTTGTCACATGTCTTCCTTCTGGCAGTCTTTCCTTTACTGTTTACCGGAAACTGACACATACTGGCCAATATATACACATAAACTCCTACCACCACCCAACACAAAAACTAGGTGTCATTAATACTCTAAAAAATAGGGTTTTGAAGATCTGCTCCAATGAACAAGTGCTGAAAGACGAATTTAAAGTTTTCAGCAATACTTTTCTAAAAAATGGTTACAGCCAAACTATTAACAAAATTCTCTACAGACAATAAAAAACAAAGATAAACCAGACTACAATAAAACTATAACCATTCCTTACATTAAAGGGACATCAGATAAAATAAGCAGAATACTACAGAAATACAACCTCAAAGCCACCTTTAAATCTCCTGCAAAATTAAAAAACTTAACTCATCCAAAGACCCACTCCCTCTGCTGGTCCACCTTGGAGTATACCTTATTTATTGCACCTGTAATCTACCATATATAGGGGAAACAGGATGCACAATTCCTATCAGACAAAAGGAACATAAAGGATACATTAAACATAATAACTACGGTGAAGCTCGCCTTTCTGATCATGCCCTGAACACTTTATATAGAATTGAGTGGAAAAGCACTAGTTGTTTACATCACACCAAAACATGGTATGAACGCAAATTTAAGAAAGCCTGTGAGATTCTTATCAACTACCTCAATCTGAACAATAATGATGGTCTAAAAATCCCAAGCATATGGAAGGCACATATCCTTGTACACCCCTTGAGAATAGATGTTGGGAATTTGATGATGATAAACTGTTTTACTTGGTATATTGAATTGAATTTAAACGGTATTGAATCGAACACAGATTGATAAGAAAATAACTGTTTATTAACTTAAAAGCTAATACTAGCGAAATATTAGCTTTTAAGTTAATAAATAGTTACTTTCTTATTAATCTGTGTTCGATTGAATACTGTTTAAATTCAATGCAACATATGTGACGAACACATTTGCCTATGCACATGTTTTACTTGGTAGTCATGAAGAGACTTTCAAGTTAGTGATAACGTGTGATAAATGTGGCTGTTGATCTTCCTGTCCCATTCACACTATATGTTTTGTCTGATTAGGCTGCACATTAAGATATTTTTTCTTACATGTTTTCCAGTTGGAGGGGGAAACAGATTTATCTGTTTGCTGCATATAGCAATTCTTCGATCATCTGACTGAAGAACCAAACTTTCAATCAACAAATTTTTTAATGGATTATTCTGGTTGAAAGGCTTATACGTTTCTTCATAACTATTATTTTTCAGGAAATTATGATGTACACTAAATATTAATTATAATAACTTTAATTATTATTATTATTATTACTTGAAGATGCAGTCAGTTTTCTGTTAGACAAATGAACCAGCATTTTCTTCATCTCATTGTTTAAACTCAAGTTAACTGATTTACTTGGTAGTTATGAAGAGAAGTGCTTTCACAAGAAGTGTAGACTGGCAACATGCTCCTTCACACATAAAAAAAAAAAACTCAGCCTAGTAAAATAAAAAACCTCACACTCCAACACACTGAAATAATGGTCAGTTTTAATGTTCCCTTCATATTCACAAATGTTGCACACTCATCGACACCCTATACCTTATCCAAGCAATATTTCATCCAAATATCTCAGCACTGTTTAAGTTAACTATGAACTCTGGATATTTTGTTTGGCAAGGAAAATTCTACAAACAGATAGAGGGGACAGCGATGGGTTTTCTACCTCTGGCAAACTTCTTCACTGAGACTTTTGAAGAAATTGTCTTAAACTCTGCTCTATATAAACCCACCATTTATCTACACTACGTAGATAATGTGTTCATTATTTGACCATGTGGCCTGGATACTCTCAACAGTTTCTTAACACATCTGAACAATCAATAGCCCAGGATCTAGTTTGGAGTGCTTAAGGGTCAAAGCTGTATAACTGAGAGAAGACTTCCACATAGCCTTTAAAGGAATGCGGAGAACCAACCAGGGCTTCTGACCTAATGTCCAATCCTCACCTTCTCGTGGTGCGCACCCTGTTGGGTATCTACTTGGATACTGAACAAATGAGGATGGGCTGGCAATTTGGAATTTAGCTGACCAAATTGTATTCTTATTGGTTAAACCAAAATAAAAAATGATGGTACAACATGACAAAATTTCATGCCGGCTGGGGCGTCGCCCGGTTAAACAAGGCCCCCCGTTGTTTTCACCAGGGAACCAGGGCAAACAGCGAAAAGTCAGCTACTGGAACAAATCTGAAAACAAACCCAACTCAACATCACCAGAGTTAAAGATCAGTACTATCAACGTAAGAAGCCTGAATGGCAAAGAAAAGGAGCTAGCTGAGGAATTAGATAAGTACCAGATCGACATAATAGGGGTGACTGAAACAAAAAAGACAAAAATTGGTGAGACCTTTCTTAGCAATAAATACAAAATGTTATATTCAGGCAATGACAATCAAGGAAAAGAAGGAGTAGCCATAGTATTCAAACACAAAATATGAGGCTAATCTTCTTGAATGACAGGCAGTCTCAAGGAGAGTGAGGGAGGCAAATATGAGAATGGGGAACTGGACAATGAGACTTATTTGTGCCTATGCTCCCACAGAAGGTTCTACTAAGGTAGAAGTGGAGGAATTTTTTGATGCTTTAGAAAAAGCAACTGACACAATGAAAAAGGAAAAGTTGGTTCTTGTTGGAGATCTAAATAGCAGAGTAAGAAATGATTGTCAGACATACAAAAATATTTTGGGAAAATTTGGAGAAAAGAGCAAAGCTAATAATAATGGCAAATATCTATCGGATTTCTGCTCATGACATGGACTGGTTATTACTAACACCATGTTCCAACATAAAAAATGTGCACAAATTCACATGGAGAGAAGAGGCTAGGAATAAAAAAAGTCTCATTGACTATGTTATTGTTGATAGTGATGTTTTCTCCCTGGTGCAGGACACCAGAGTGTAAAGAGGATTTGAAATTGGAAGTGATCACTATTTAGTCTTGAGCAGGATAAAATTGAATTTCATATTGAAAAGAATAACACGTAAGAAAGTTTTAAAGCAAATAAAAGTTGAGCAGCTCTGAGATGTGAACTGTAGACTAAAATACGCAAAGATTATTGAAGAAAAAATGAAAGAGTTTGAGAACAGGAATCAAACCTTGGAGATTCAGTGGCAAACTCTGAAGAAAACATTGACTGATTCTGCAAGAGAGGCATGTGGTGAGGTTGTCTGCAAGGATAAAAAATCAGAACTCTCTGGTGGACACAGGAAGTTAAAGAGGCAGTGTAGGAAAAGAAGAAAGCATATCAAAAGTTCCTGTCAAATAAGTTAGCTTGTGCTCTTAGAGAATACAGAGACAAATGGAAGAATGCTAAACACTGTGTAAAACTAGTTAAACAAAAGTCATGGGAGGAATTTGGCAAGAATATAGAAAATAAATATCAAGAAGATGGCAAAATATTCTGGATGTTGTTGAAGAAGCTTAGGAATGGAGGAAAGAGTGCTGTAAAAGGAGTTAGAGATGATAAAGGTGACATGAAAACGAGAGAAAAAGATATCCTTGAAATATGGAGTAATTACTTTGAAAAACTGCTAAATGAAACAAGCAGTGATGACAGCACAGTGGTAAAAAACATTGATCAGGCATGCAGTCCGGAATACATATCCATACTTGAAGTAGAAAAAGCCATCAA
The DNA here is from genome assembly GCF_054136105.1 of Typopeltis vanoorti. Lineage (NCBI taxonomy): Eukaryota > Metazoa > Arthropoda > Arachnida > Uropygi > Thelyphonidae > Typopeltis > Typopeltis vanoorti. The sequence continues at coordinate 159,608,805 of NC_143550.1, read as the reverse complement.
AGGCTTGAAATGTGGAAAGGCAGCAGGAGTAGATTATATTCGACCAGAAATGCTGAAGTATGGTGGTATAAGAGTCTTACAGTGGCTGCACTGCATAGTTCAAAAAGCCTGGACAGAGGGACAAATTCCCGATGATTGGAGTAGAGCTCTCATAGTACCCATATATAAAAAGGGAAATAAAACTGAATGTGAGAATTACAGAGGTATTTCCCTACTGAGTGTTCCTGGCAAGATCTGTGCAAGTATACTTGAGAAACGGTTGAGAAGAATTGTGGAAGAAAAGCTTGGTGAAGAACAAGCTGGATTCAGGCCAAACAGAGGCTGTCAGGATCAGATCTTCACTTTACTACAAATAGTTGAAAAAGCATGGGAATATAACAAGGATCTGTATTTAAGTTTTGTCAATCTGGAAAAGGCATATGACAAGGTGCCAAGAGAGAAGCTATTCAATACGCTACAGTTATATGGTGTAAATGGGGCATTATATCAAGCAATACTTAGTCTTTATTTGAGTTGTAAGTCTGCAGTTAGAATTGAAGGAAGTACAGGAAGATGGTTTAATGTTAAATCTGGTGTGAGACAAGGATGTACATTATCCCCTCTGTTATTCATTATCTATATGGATCACATTATGAAGGAAAGTGGTATTAAACATGATATCAAAATTGGAGATGTTAATGTTAGCTCTTTGCTTTATGCGGGTGATGTTATACTTCTAAATAAATCCGCTACAAGTCTGCAAGATTCTCTGACTAAATTGAATAGCTGTTGTAATAGATATGGTATGAAGGTCAGCAATAAAAAGACAAAGACAATGAAAATAGGCAGAATCATTGAAAACGTCAACTGTGTTGTGAATGGAGAACCTGTGGAACAAGTAAAACATTTCAGCTACTTAGGCACGATTTTTACTGAAGATGGTAAATTAAATATAGAAATATACAACAGAATCAGCAAAGCTGGTATGGTGGGAAGTCAATTGAATAAATTCATATGGAATAAGAGAGAAATTGGTCAGAACACTAAATTAGCTGTATAGAAGACAGTGTTCAAACCAGTTTTAACTTATGGATCTGAGAACTGGGTCAGAAGTAGAACACTTGACCAAAGACTAGAGACTGCAGATATGAGAGTCCTGAGAAAGATTATAAGCGTGAACAGATGGCATCAATGGCAATATCATATTAAAAACTAGGATATTAGGAAAGATCTTGACATTGTCAGCATCCAGGAATGCGTTAGCAGAGCTAATCTCAGGTATGGTCACCTAAACAGAATGGGCGAGGAAAGATTAGCAAAACAAGTGTTCTCTACCAGGTTGGCAGGAAAACGACTCAGAGGAAGACCAAGATATAGGTGGATTGATACGGTACAAAGTGCCTTAGACGATAGAAATATAAGATCTGATAATGTTGGAGTCTTGACAAGTATCAGACTGATTTGGAGGAAAATTGTAGATAGGAAGTTAGTAATGATATAATTTTTTTATATAGTACTATCATATCCTGTACACCCCTTGTGGGTACATGGCAGGAATTTGATGATGATGATGAGGATCCAGTTTACCTTAGAAAAGGAAAACAGAGAGACTCTAATTACATGCCATCCTGATGGATCCCTGCTTTCTCTGTTTAAAGAAAACCCACAAATATCTGGTTGATATATCCACTAGAGTGACATCATCACTCCTCCTACACCCCCTCCCCCCAAAAATATGTGATTACAAAAACACTGTTTTTATTTACAAAATTAATCAGTTAACTACTGAATTTAACCACAGTTTTAACATGTTTTTAGCAAATAGCTACAACTTCCACAAAATATAAAACACTGTAATTGCAATTCCTCCCCTCCTCTCCCCATTTTTAAGAGCAGAGATTACACAAAATCTATCACCATTACATATATCTGTCACATCCAAAAAATTGACAAAAATCCTAAAGAAATACCACCTTACAAATACTTGCAGACCATATCAAAAATTGGCATCCTTTATCTGCTCCACCAAAGCCTAGCCATATTCCCTAGACTAGTGTTTCTCAAAGTGTGGTACGCGTATCCCCCGGGGCGACGCGAAAGGTCTCGGGGGGGCAGGCAGTGTGTGCTTTTTGGCTATGCATCATTAACGCATGGAATCATTATATTTCTCAACAAATAGTGCAATTAGAGACAACTGGGATAAAAATGGCACTAACTAATGAATCACATCACCCTTCAAACAGAAACTGCTGTATAGATTCAAGCATTTCAACTCAATTGCTGAAATGCTAATTTGTCTTTGGTTTGTGTGATCTTTTGTTAATACCACACCAGTCATATGCACTTCTTCATTGCTGCTCTACGTGTCTCAAGTCTTGAAATTACTGGTAATTTTTGCTTGAAATAGTGGGAAAGAAGATGAAGCTATTTGGGTAGATGACTTTGATGATGCACACAAGGAAACTGTTATCGTTGCCTAAAGTAGCGATAACGAGTAGGTAAATAGTGTGACTTCTTGGTAAGTCACACCATTTGCAGTTTTTTTTTCCTGAAAACTGTAGTTTCCGAAAATCCGTGCATATATCTCACACCACTATTTTTTAGCTTTAATTTTGGGAAAAAAGTGCTAGTTATATTCGAGTAAATAGTAATTATTTTAGCTTTCAAATTCTTAAGTATGGATCATTGGTTAAAGATTGGATTTATAAAACCCACAAAAGAGAGCAATATAGCAAATACAAGTAGCTGTAAGTAACAAGAAAACGTTGATATTACATCTGGATCAGTTGAAATTGATAAAGGTGTGTCGTCTGACATCTCTAGAGAACCAACTAGGAAGAAAATGAAAAAGCTTCGTAAGTATGACATGAATTACTTGAAATGTGGATATTCATAGACGGGAAATGAAGAGGAACCTATTCCAAATTTTGTTCTATTAAATATAAATCATATTGCAGGCAGACTTCTGTGGCTAATTGGTTCAAAAGACATATTTCGGTGATTACACCACATTTTTTATTATTCAGTTATACAAAATACTGAAATAATAGTTCCCGAAAAGTTTCGTAAATCGTAGGATTTACATCTTCAGGGGATAAATAGTATAACTTAAAGTTTAAACAAGAGAATTAATAAATACAAATCATAACCGTTTGGCTATTCATAAACTCAAATAACCTATAAATATTTATGAATAGCCAGATGGTTATGATTTGTATTAATTCTTGTTAATAAATATTAATAGTTATAATATTAGTTATACTATTTAATATAGTTATACTATTTACCCCCTGAAGATGTAAATCCTACGATTTACGAAACTTGTCAGGAAGTATTATTTCAGTATTTTTTATAACTGAATAATAAAAAATGTGGTGTAATCAACGAAATATGTCTTATAAATCATATTTTTTGTTTACATGAACATATAAATTCAAATAAAATAGACATTTTTCTTGTTGAGAGGCTTATACACTGGTTAAACATGATAACTAATATTTAAGGAATTGACAGCGTATACTAGAAATATAGATTAAATAAACTTTAATTTATACTTTCCGATATTTCGGCGAAAGTCACGTTGCCATCTTCTTGGGAACTTACTACTAAGACACATGTGTGCACGTGTCTTAGTAGTAAGTTCCCAAGAAGATGGCAACGTGACTTTCGCCGAAATATCGGAAAGTATAAATTAAAGTTTATTTAATCTATATTTCTAGTATATGCTGTCAATTCCTTAAATATTAGTTATAATAAAATAGACATTTACAATGAAATATACTTTATTTATTTATTTGATAAGGGGGATACTTGGTAATAATGAAAATTTAAGAAGGGGTATGCAGATATCTGAAGTTTGAGAAACACTGCCCTAGACCTACCAAGTCTCTTGCAATTGCAAACTGAAATAGGAGTGCTTGAGCAGCATTGAGGACATTCAACAGGGTGTGACCCAGAGGCTGAAGTAGGTTCCCATTCAGCACTTCCACTGTGCTTTTGAACACTTGTATGAAAGATGTAAACATTGTGTGGAGTTGGAGGGAGATTATTTTGAATCTGTGTTATTGACAATTCCTTTGTTTTGATATAATAGTTGCATCATTACTTAATGGGCATGCTGCTATGTATACAGTAGTAAACAAATTAATCCAAACAAGCTGAATTTTCATCAAGTTTTTGGTTTGGGCTTGGTTTTTGTTTTAGTTTGCAATAATTTTGGTTTTAGTTCACTATTTTGGTTAAGTGCTGCATATTTTAACTGTCTCTACAATGTTTATTAATAGGGTTGTGCATCGAAATGAAATACTGTAAACAAGTTGACATTCATAGTGTTTTATTCGTTTTATGTAGCTATCAAATGGGTACATCTCCAAGAAAGCATTCAAAAATATGTACTCCTTTTTTCAGCACACATCCGTGACTCAAAGACAAATTGCCAATGAGTGTCTTGTTGGTTTGGGTACTGTTAATGCAATTTTAAAGAGGTTTAGGATGACAGGTACCATTTCTCCTGATGGAAAAGGAAAATGTGGGTACTTACTCAAGCTCATTTAATAGTTAGGAAAAGCAAAATTAACGCAAGATTGTCTGCTGTAGACTTAAATAGAGACTTGGCAGCTAGTGGGATGAATTTTTCTGATATGACAGTCTGTCGAAGATTGGTGGAAGCAGGGAAGACTGCCCACAGACCAAAAAAGAGGCTCCAGTAGACAAAAGTGTACAAAGATTGGATTGCTGAGAAGTAGGTCATTCTCAGATGAGAACCATTTCTTTTGTCTAAGTTGAGTGAGTACCCTATGTTTGCAAATCAGCAGCTGAAAAGACTTCTCCCACCTTCAACAAGCTCCTAAACACCTGGCTAAAAAGATATTCTGGAGTTGTTTTACACATGACTGTTCAGGATCACTTGTGCCTGTTGACAGCATGATGAAAAGTGACCAATACATAAAAATATTGGAGAAAAGGGTGGTCCCATAGATTCAGAAAGACAAAGAACTCATCTTACAACAGGATCTGCTCCATGCCACACTTCAAAAAGTGAAAGAGTTCCTCAAAAATCACAGCATTAACCCAATAGAAAATTCGTGGGCCATAGTGAAAAAGAGACTGAAAAGTAAATTTTGATATAAAGGATAACTTACTACAATCCATTATAAAAGTATGGTTTTGAGATACAGAAATAAGAAAAATGTATTCTACGTTGGTAAGAGTGCATGTCTAAGCGAATTAATGAACTTATTAGGAACAGAGGAGCACATAAATTATTAGGTAAAATTAAAATTTTTCTGTAAAATGTGACTTCAGATTAATTTGTTTGCTACTGTGTGTGTGTTGCACAGAAATTTTTCTTTGTTTTCTAGAATAATGAAATCAAGTTATGTTTTAAAGATAATGTAACATCTTTAACAAAGTGGCATCTCGATAAACAGTCTGAGGAAATCTCCTATAATAAACTGCTGTTTTAATGTTTTTGCACTTGCAGATTTTCATTCTTCCTCTGTTTCTTTTTTTTTGGGGGGGGGAATTAAATGTATTCAGCATTATATAATTTTTATTCTAAGGATTTTATAGTTGAAATGTTGAACAAGAAAATGAACATGAGAGAGAATTTTTTTGGCTTTCATTTCTCAGATAAATGATATTTCTGTGATGAACTTATCCTTGAACAGTTTCCTTACGATTCCCAAAAAATGTATTTAAAATAAAAGATCTGTCCCCTACTGATTTATAATTTTGATACTTTAAAAATGAGTCTGGTAATTATGAAGTATAAGTGACGGCAGGCAAGTTATCAGTGTGCATCTATATTTATTGGCTGTTTGGAACAGTTTTTTTTTTTTATATTTTACTTTCCCTGGGAAAAATAAAAAAATTAATGCTACTGCAAATTACAATTTTTCATATATTATTATAAATGTATTTTCCTTTCATAATGAAACTTTTCTTTTAATACAGTATTTATCAGAATTAGGACGAGATCTTCATAGGGTTGTGATAGTTGATAATTCTCCAGCATCATATATGTTCCATCCTAATAATGCTGTAAGTATTTCATTTTCAATTTTTTTTAAAGCACTCATAATGAAATGGAATTTTGTTTTAATATTACACTCCCTTGCACAATATTCATTACATTCTCATCATCATCAATTTCCTGATACGTATTCCCAAGGGGTGTTTAGGTTACATTAGCAGCACTACGTGATTAAGTTTACATTATTATTAATCTCCTATCAACAGTTTTCCTCCAAATTAATCAATTACTTGTGAACACTCCAATATTGTCATATCTAACATTCCATGCTTCTAAAGCAGTTCTGATTGAATCAATCCACCTAGACCTTGGTTTTCCTCTGGGGCTCTTTCTTGCCATCTTGGCATCAAACACCTGTTTTGCTAAACTTTCTTCACCACATTCTATTTAAGTGGCCATACCACCATAGATTAGCTCTACTGACACATTCTTGAATCATAACAGTGTCAAATTCCATTCCAATATCTTCATTTTTAATGATTCTGTCCTTGATGCCATCAGTTCACCCTCCTAATTTTTCTCAGAATCCTCACATCTGTAGTCTCTAGTTTTTGATCAAGTGCTTTATTTCTAACCTAACTCTCAGATGCATAACTTAAAATTGGTTTAAACACCGCTTTGTACATTACTAATTTGGTGTTTTGACTAATTTCTCATTTGGAGAAAAGAGCAAAGCTAATAATAATGGCAAATACCTATTGGATTTCTGCTCAGGACATGCACTGGTCATTACTAACACAAGGTTCCAACATAAAAATGTGCACAAATTCACATGAAGAGAAGAGGCAAGGAATAAGAAAAGTCTCACTGACTACATTATTGTGGATAGTGATATTTTCTCCCTGGTGCAGGACACTAGAGTGTATACAGAGGATTTGAAATTGGAAGTGATCACTATTTAGTCTTGAGCAGGATAAAATTGAATTTCATAGTGAAAAGAAGAACACGTAAGAAAGTTTTAAAGCAAATAAAAGTTGAGCAGCTCTCAGATGTGAACTGTAGACTAAAATACACAAACATCATTCAAGAAAAAGTGAAAGAGTTTGAGAACAGGAACCAAACCTTGAGGATTCAGTGGCAAGCCCTGAAGAAAACACTGATAGATTCAGCCAGAGAGGCATGTGGTGAGGTTGTAAGGATAGAAAAATCAGAATTCAATGGTGGACACAGGAAGTTAAAGAGGGAGTGAAAGAAAAGAAGAAAGCATATCACAAATGTCCTTGGGAAATAAGTCAGCTTGTGCTCTTAGGAAATACAGAGACTAATGTAAGAAAGCTAAACACTGTGTAAAACTAACTAAACAAAAGTCATGGAAAGACTTTGGTAAGAACGTAGAAAATAAATATCAAGAAAGTGGCAAGATATTCTAAGGTTGTTGGAGAAGCTCAGAAATCGAAGAAAGAGTGCTGTAAAAGGAATTGGAGATGATAAAGGTGACATGAAAACGGGAGAAATAGATATCCTTGAAGTATGGATTAATTACTTCAAAAAACTGCTAAATGAAACAAGCAGTGATGACAGCACAGTGGTAAAAAAACACTCAACAGGCATGTAGTCAGGAATACATATTCATTCTTGAAGTAGAAAAAGCCATCAAAAGCCTGAAATGTGGAAATGCATCAGGAGTAGATGATATTCGACCAAAAATGCTGAAGTATGGAGGTATAAAAGTCTTACAGTGGCTGCATTGCATAGTTCAGAAGGCCTGGACAGAGGAACAAATTCCAGATAATTGGAGCAGAGCTCTCATAGTGCCCATATATAAAATGGGAAATAAAATTAAATGTGAGAATTACAGAGGTATTTCTCTACTGAGTGTTCCTGGTAAGATATATGCAAATATACTTGAGAAATGGTTGAGAAGGATTGTGGAAGAGAAGATTGATGAAGAACAAGCTGGATTCAGGCAAGAGGCTGTCAGGATCAGATTTTCACTTTACGACAAATGTTGAGAAATAATGGGAATATTACAAAGATCTATATTTAGGTAAATTATATATGGCAATAGACAACAGAATCAACAAAGCTGGTATGGAAGGAAGTCACTGAATCAATTTATATGGAATAAGAGAGAAATTAACCAAAACTAAATTAGCTGTATACAAGACAGTGTTTAAACCAATTTTAACTTATGGATCTGAGAGCTGGGTCAGAAGGAAAACACTTGACCAAAGACTAGAGACCACAGATATGAGAGGCGTGAACAGATGGCATCAATGGCAATATCATATTAAAAACAAGGATGTTAGGAAAGAACTTGACATTGTCAGCATCCAGGAATGCGTTAGTAGAGCTAATTTCAGGTGGTATGGTCACTTAAACAGAATGCGCGAGGAAAGATTAGGAAAACAAATGTTCTCAGCCAGGTTGGCAGGAAAACGACCCAGAGGAAGACCAAGATATTGGTGGATTGATATGGTACAAAGTGCCTTAGACGATAGAAGTATAAGATCTGATAATGTTGGAGTCTTGACAAGTAACAGACTGATTTGCAGGAAAATTGTAGATAGGAAGTTAGTAATGATGTAAATTTTTCATGTAGTACTATCATATCCTGTACACCCCTTGAGGGTACATGGCAGGAATTTGATGATGATCAGGAAAAGGCATATGACCAGGTGCCAAGAGAGAAGCTATTCAAAATGCTACAGTTATAAGGTGTCAATGGGACATTATATCAAGCAAATCTTAGTCTTTATTTGAGTTGTAAGTCAGCAGTTAGAATTGAAGGAAGTACAGGAAGATGGTTTAATGTTAAATCTGGTGTCAGACAAGGATGTACATTGTCCTCTTTGTTATTCATTATCTATATGGATCACATTATGAAAGAAAGTGATATTAAACCTGATATCGAAATTGAAGATGTTAATCTCGGCTCTTTGCTTTATGCAGATGATTTTATACTTCTAAATAAATCTGGTACAAGTCTGCAAGATTCCCTGACTAAATTGAATAACTGTTGTAATAGATATGGTATGAAGGTCAGCAGTAACAAGACAAAGACAATGAAAATAGGCAGAGCATTGAAAATATCAACTGCATTGTGAATGGATAACCTGTAGAACAGTTAAAATATTTCAACTACTTAGGCACGATTTTTAGTGAAGATGGTAAATTAAATATGGAAATAGACAACAGAATCAACAAAGATGGTATGGTATGAAGTCAACTGAATAAATTTATATGGAATATGAGAGAAATTAGTCAAAACACTAAATTAGCTGTATACAATTACAGTGTTCAAACCAATTTTAACTTATGGATCTGAGATCTGGGTCAGAAGTAAAACACTTGACCAAAGACAGCAGATATGAGAGTCCTGAGAAAGATTAGGGCCATGAACAGATGGCATCAATTGCAATATCATGTTGAAAACGAGGATATTATGATAGAACTTGACATTGTCAGCATCCAGGAATGTGTTAGCAGAGCTAATCTCAGGTGGTATGGTCACTTAAACAGAATGGAGAGAAAAGATTAAGCAAAACAAGTGTTCTCTGCCCAGTTGGCAGGAAAAAGACCCAGAGGAAGACCAAGATATAGGTGGATTGATACAGTAAAAAGTTACTTGGAAGATAGAAATATAAGATCTGATAATGTTGGAGTTTTGATAGGTAACAGACTGATTTGGAGGAAAATTGTATATAGATAGGAAGTTAGTAGTGATGTCAATTTTTCATGTAGTACTATCATATCCTGTACACCCCTTGAAGATATCAAGAATTTGATGATGATTAATTTCTCTCTTATTCCAACATTGCATCATCCTTCTAGCAGAACTTATTTGTCATCACTGTTATTGTTTCCCATTCTACCACCAGAGTGCACAGTGAAGGTATTATGAATCTAACCAATCTGAGAAACATTATAAAAGCTGGTTTTGTGGGCAAATTTTTTATAAAGAAATTCTGTTATTAGATAGTGCTCCATCCAATCATTCAGTAGAAAATCTTTCTGCATAAAATGGCAATATTGTTGCCATTTATCTTGTGCCAAACATAACACCACTAGTTCAATCTGTGGACTAATGTGTGATTATGACCATGAAATGATTGTATAGAAGAATTCTATTGTTGAACTTTATTATGGAAGAGAAAAATCCTCTTTTATTTTGGAAGAAGTCCCCAGCAATTAAAGATGCTATCTGCAACATTTCTACGGTCTGGACAAAAGCTAAAAGTGAAACAATTGATAAATCATTCAAAAAAAATATTGCCTTATAACTTTGATTGCTGAAAATAATTTGGAAGCGGAAGACTCGAATAATAGTGTAGAAATCAATATTTTAAAATCAGTTTAAAATATTGATGGGTGCAAAGACTTAGGTAAGGCAAACATTAACGAGTTCAGACAAAAATGAAGCCTAATACGAATAAATGATTGATGATGACTTAATCCCAAGTATGCAATAATATTTCTCTTAACAAGTTGTTATGAAACCCTAACGACTGTAGAAACATCACTCAAATTTGTGAAAAGTCAAGTGATGTTCATATATTGAAGTCTTACACATGGATGTATAAGAAAAATAAAACAAAAATCATGGACTTTCTTTCTTAATAAGTTTTAAAATGTTCAATTTAGTGTTTACATTCTACATGAATGTTTATCTTATGTTTAAATAGGTTTTTTTATGTACAGGAAAACCTCGCTTAATGCGATTAATTAATTCATCAATTAATGCATGCTAAGTGAAATTGCATTAAGTAAATACATTAACGAATTAGAATAATTATAATTTATACATCAGCTAACGTAAATTTGAAAGGAAAAAAGTTTACAGTATAAGCTATATTAAAGGATAAAATCATCAGAGTTAATAAAAATCAGTTGCTTAAATTTTTATTTAATGTCTAAACATTTGATTGAGCTACTTTTTTTAACAAAAAAAATTAAATAAGAATGGAGAGAAGAGGCTAGGAATAAGAAAAGTCTCATTGACTATGTTATTGTTGATAGTGATGTTTTCTCCCTGGTGCAGGACACCAGAGTGTACAGAGGATTTGAAATTGGAAGTGATCACTATTTAGTCTTGAGCAGAATAAAATTGAATTTCATATTGAAAAGAATAACATGGAAAAAAGTTTTAAAGTGAATAAAAGTTGAGCAGCTCTCAGATGTGAACTGTAGACTAAAATACAGAAAGATTATTGAAAAGAAAATGAAAGAGTTTGAGAACAGGAATCAAACCTTGGAGATTCAGTGGCAATCTCTGAAGAAAACATTGATTGATTCTGCCAGAGAGGCATGTGGTGAGGTTGTGTGCAAGGATAAAAAAAATCAGAACTCCCTGGTGGACACAGGAAGTTAAAGAGGCAGTGAAGGAAAAGAAGAAAGCATATCAAAAGTTCCTGGCAAATAAGTCAGCTTTTACTCTTACAGAATACAGAGACAAATGTAAGAAAGCTAAACAGTGTGTAAAACTAGCTAAACAAAAGTCATGGGAGGACTTTGGCAAGAATATAGAAAATAAATATCAAGAAGGTGGCAAAATATTCTGGAGGTTGTTGAAGAAGCTTAGGAATGGAGGAAAGAGTGCTGTAAAAGGAGTTAGAGATGATAAAGGTGACATGAAAACAGGAGAAAAAGATATCCTTGAAGTATAGAGTAATTACTTTGAAAAACTGCTAAATGAAACAAGCAGTGATGACAGCACAGTGATAAAAAACACTGACCAGTCATGCAGTCAGGAATACATATCCATACTTGAAGTAGAAAAAGCCATCAAAGGCTTGAAATGTGGAAAGGCAGCAGGAGTAGATGATATTCGACCAGAAATGCTGAAGTATGGTGATATAAAAGTCTTACAGTGGCTGCACTGCATAGTTCAGAAAGCCTGGACAGAGGGACGAATTCCCGATGATTAGAGTAGAGCTCTCATAGTACCCATAAAAAGGGAAATAAAACTGAATGTGAGAATTACAGAGGTATTTCCCTACTGAGTGTTCCCTGCAAGATCTAAGGCACTTTGTACCTTAAAGGTTGAGAGAAACGGTTGAGAAGAATTGTGGAAGAAAAGCTTGGTGAAGAACAAGCTGGATTCAGGCCAAACAGAGGCTGTCAGATCAGATCTTCACTTTAACAAATAGTCGAGAAAGCATGGGAATATAACAAAAATCTGTATTTAAATTTTGTCGATTTGGAAAAGGCATATGACAAGGTGCCAAGAGAGAAGCTATTCAATACACTACAGTTATATGGTGTCAATGGGGCATTATATCAAGCAATACTTAGTCTTTATTTGAGTTGTAAGTCAGCAGTTAGAATTGAAGGAAGTACAGGAAGATGGTTTAATGTTAAATCTGTTGTTAGACAAGGATGTACATTATCCCCTCTGTTATTCATTATCTATATAGATCACATTATGAAGGAAAGTGGTATTAAACCTGATATCAAAATTGGAGATGTTAATGTCAGCTCTTTGCTTTATGCAGATGATGTTATACTTCTAAATAAATCCGCTACAAGTCTGCAAGATTCTCTGACTAAATTGAATAGCTGTTGTAATAGACATGGTATGAAGGTCAGCAATAAAAAGACAAAGACAATGAAAATAGGTAGAATCATTTGAAAAAATGTCAACTGTGTTGTGAATGGAGAACCTGTGGAACAAATGAAACATTTCAGCTACTTAGGCACCATTTTTACTGAAGATGGTAAATTAATTATAGAAATAGACAACAGAATCAGCAAAGCTGGTATGGTGGGAAGTCAATTGAATAAATTGATATGGAATAAGAGAGAAATTAGTCGGAACACTAAATTAGCTGTATACAAGACAGTGTTCAAACCAGTTTTAACTTATGGATCTGAGAGCTGGGTCAGAAGTAAAACACTTGACCAAAGACTAGAGACCGCAGATATGAGGGTCCTGAGAAAGATTACAGGCGTGAACAGATGGCATCAATGGCAATATCATATTAAAAATGAGGATATTAGGAAAGAACTTGACATTGTCAGCATCCAGGAATGCATTAGCAGAGCTAATCTCAGGTGGTATGGTCACTTAAATAGAATGGGAGAGGAAAGATTAGCAAAACAAGTGTTCTCTGCCAAGTTGGCAGGAAAACGACCCAGAGGAAGACCAAGATATAGGTGGATTGATACAGTACAAAGTGCCTTAGACGATAGAAATATAAGATCTGATAATGTTGGAGTCTTGACAAGTAACAGACTGATTTGGAGGAATATTGTAGATAGGAAGTTAGTAATGATGTAAATTTTTCATGTAGTACTGTCATATCCTGTACACCCCTTGAGGGTACATGGCAGGAATTTGATGATGATGTTTGAATATTGCTTGGCTTTCGTGCAATTTGCAATAGCTGGCGATCCCTTTATCAAGATTTCGGCGGACTTTGAAGCTTTATTTCATATCAGGATCAGCATCAAACAAAATTTCTTTAGCATGCTTAATGTGATTGAAAACTAGCTCAAGTTATTTTGCAGTTAGCTTCTTAGTTGTAACACTTTCTTCTTGTTCGCACTGCTTACCTTCTTCATATGCATGCTGTTCTTCATGCTGAAGGATATCATTTTCTCGCTTAACTGTTCTGAATGGGAATCGAGCAAGTTTCTCCCATCTTCATTATCAAATACATTAAATTCAAGTTCTTTTAAAGTTGTGCTGATTTCTTCAATAACATTAGATCTTGGATTTTGCACAATAAACTAACATAGGCTTGAGTTTAAAGTTGCCATCTGCATTGCCTCTTAATAAAGGTGTAAGACCATCTTCAGATACTTTGTATATTTTGAGATGCTTCGGTTTTAGCTAGGAAAGTTTTTGTTGGCATACACTTCCAAAAGAGACCAGTTTCGTTGATGTTGAATATTTGACAATCATCTTATCACCCTTGTGAATTATCCTTGCAATTCTTCAGAAACTTGGCACAGAATCTTTATAAGCACTAGCGGATTCCCCTAACTGGGGATTTCTTACGTTATGATTCCAGCTTGATTTTTAAAATGGTCAAACCATCCTAAACTTGCACTAAAGTTTTCGTTTGCACTAAAGAGACCAAATTTCATTCCTCTTGAAATTTGGTCTCTTTCAATGATGTAAAAATATTCAGAACTTTTGCTTGAATATCCCTTTTATTATGGGTATTCTTTTTTTAGTTACATTCCTCGATCCAGAGTGATAGAAGACGTTCCATGTCGCTGCAGATTGGCGACAAAAAATTTGCATAACGTAAAATTGCACATAGCATAAAAAAATCACATTAACTGATTAATCACTCACTTAAAGCGGGAAATAGTATAATTTCACTCAATCGCGCTAACTGATTATCGTGCATATCTAAATTGAGTTAAGCGAGGTTTTCCTGTATTTAACCATTAAAATATAATTTGGATTAACCAATTATCTGGGCTCAATCTTACCATGGATAATTGACAGTTTTACAGTATTATTATTAAAATTGACCTCCAGGGAGTCAGGGACTCATCGAGGAAGGCCACATACTACCTGCACCAGCTGTCATACCTGCTCTTGAATTCATCCACACTACTTGCACCACTCTGTGAAAGAAAAATCTAGCCTTCATCCCTTCTTAACAGCATTCATTCTTAACTTCCAAGGATTCCATCATATCCTTTCTCCATCATCCATAAAATGAAAAATTCCATCTACTGAAATCCTGTATGACCCTTCCAGAAGTTTGTAAGTCTCATTCATATCATCCCTCTTTCTCCTCTTTGCTAGTGTCTGCCGTCTACAAATTCTCAATTTGTCTTCATTATTAGTATTCCACTATCCTGATATCATTTTTAACAATCTTCTTTTCTTTGCATTCTCTCTCTCTCTCGCCACTGTATCAGGATCACAACAGAAACCTGGAAACCATACATGTGCACAGTAGTTCAAGAAGTCATATAAAGACCTTGTAAACAGGCAAAATGGCTTCCTCATCTTTACATGTCATGGTACATTTCAGCATAGAAATTATCCTCTGAGTCGTGTTTTCAATTTGCTATATGGCCCTTTAACTTCAACTTCCTATTTAGTTATCTTGTTAGTTTATAACATTTAATATACATGTAAGGCATTTGAAGCCATTAAGTTGAATGGGAGTTTAACCTCCATGTGAAAGATACTGGATAGTCATTGTCTGTGAAATCTTAAAAAAATATATGTGTGTGTATATGGAGAAATATTTGTATTTTTAGTAATTAATTAAGTTTTTTTTAGTAAGTAATTAAGTTTTTCATTTATTTTAGGTACCTGTGGCTTCTTGGTTTGGTGATATGTCTGACACTGAATTAAGAGACCTCATCCCATTTTTTGAGCAGCTTAGTAAGGCGGACAGTGTTTATAATGTACTGCACGATGTAAATCATACAAATCCCAATTCTGCAACGCGACCTGGGTGGATGAATGGCAATGGTGTTACTTCATTACCATCAGTACCTTTGCACCAGAATGCTATTCATCCTTCCTAGCAATTCAAACCTCTCGTGGAGAAAGGGTTTAATGCATTTGTTGGTTTTTCTCGAAGAACAGTTGCCTTTCACCGGTGGGATAAGTGCAAATTGCCATGCCATCTGTTAAAGAAGAAACTTAACCTACGTTTTTTACTTTTTGAAGCTGTTGTTTTCGTGTCAAGGATTACAATAGAAAAAGTGAAGAGATTGTTCTTCCCAAGGAAATTTTTTTAAATATTGAGCCACATTTACAAGAATTGTATGAACTGTGGTAATATATATTTGAATCTGTTTTTATTTCATATTGTTTAAGTGTACTTTTTTTTTTAAATTTGTGGACTTGTTATTTTTTGTAAACAGTTCTATCCATGAAATACTATCTTTAGATAATATTGGATGTATGAACTTTGAAGTTATATCCTATTAGAAGGATAGTGAATTGTAAAATTGTAACATGCATTTATTCAGCAATAATTCTTTAAATCTCCTTGCTTTATAATAATTATTTTTTTTTTATTTCTGCAATTTTAGCAGTTCTGTTGAAAATATGGAATGTTTAACATTTGTCATGGCAATATGAGACTCTACAAATAACTGTACAAAGTATATATGCTGTATTTGGGAAGAGTACAAGGTATATAATTCGAAAAGGTGCTCAATATCAAGCACAGTTTTTATTCCAGGTTAAACTTCTGGGCATGTTTCTTCCCCTTTTTTTATTTTCTTTGTGTGTAGAGACTGAGGCTGTTGATATTGCCTTTAGAACATGTTTCCAGTTTTGAACTGTAAGATATCTATTTTTGCTACAAGTTGCCTTTTATAGACTTTCTAAGGAAGAAATTACATATAATGAAGTTCATATGGTGCTGGAGCACCAAAATAACAAATGTAAGATTATATATATACATATATATATACACACTCATACATACATACACACATATAAACATGTATATCTCTGTATATTCAAACTCCCAGAATTGGGAATTACTGTATTCACTGCCTTGTTCGAAAGACTGCATGTTTTTGGTCTCATGTATATGTCACATCTCAGATTTCTCAGCTAAAATGAAGAATTGATAAGCACAATATCTACTGCTTGATAAGCATTATGTAGTGTGAAATCACCAAATCTTTTTGTGCTGATAATTTAATAAGCTACTGTGCTGGAACAATAATATATATATATATATATATATATATATATATAGTTTTTTTTTTCAAATCAGATTTTAAAAAAATAACAGAACATCCTCAATCATTTATTCAGTTTGTTTTCAACAAGTGCAGTTCACAGTTCTTAAAAAAAAAAAAAAAAAAATTATATTTGCACATTGTTTATGTTTGTTAGGCTAAATAAATGGCTTACAAAAAAAGTTGAGACTTTTAGCCTAATTATCATTACTTTCCAGAAATTAAAACAAGTTTTTGAAAAATTGACTGGCATATTTACAACTTTGCTATTCTGCAGTAACTATATACAGTTTTTATAGGAATAAATTTTATAAAATTTTTGCTGTGCAATCACATTATAGTTCACTGAATATTCTGATTTCATTTGTCTTCTAAATTAAATTCTTCTCTGCAAAAGAATCTCATTCTTCAACTTTGTTGATATAATTGGAGAATGATAAGAATTGATAAAAATAAATTTCATGACCGTATTTATATTTATTTTGTCTGTTGCAAACACATCCAGAAATTTAATGTACCAGTATTAATTTAAATATGTACTAAAACTATAAACTTTATATTAATATAATTATACTAAAGAATTAATGATTTAATTTTTTTTTAATTCATAAAACAAAAAAATTAGGTAAATTTTCTTTGTTTATGAAGATGTTTTTAGAGTCTGTTACTTGCCAGAATTATGTAACCTTTTCCTAAAATATAATTGCATATCACAGAATCTTTATTATGTCTATAAAATGAAAGTTAAAGTCACTTGTGTATATGTATATTAACTTTATATATAGTTTAGGATTTTTGAATCTAAAGCTTTTTCTTTGACTGGTTAAGTGTTAATTCTGATAAGCCAAAACAAGTAGTGTATTATTTATTTCATATATTACTGTTCATAAATTTAATAATATTAATGATATGCTTTTCTCAATAGACGTAGTTAGCCTATAAAAATATACAACTTTACAATCTTAAAGTATTGCATTTTGAAGTATAACTTGCTGAGAATATCTGTTAGCAGTTATTCAGATATTTATGAATGCTCATTAAAATGTCATATTGAAGAATTCAGATGTAACACAAAGGAGACCCTTGTATATGTAAATTATTTATACAAGAGTATGTAAAAGAAGCTTGCCTTTATTGAATGAGAAAAGCAAAAATTTTTCTGAGATGAAAAAAATTACTGTTTTTCATAGTTTCGGCATTTGCTTGTATTATTCTTTCTAGCCATCTTGATAAGACATATTTACTGGAGAAGAAACTTCGTAATTTGTATATTATGTAAACGTTTCTACACAAAACAGAAATCTTCTTTCAACCAGAATCTTGATGTTCTGTTTAATATTTAGTTTTTCTTATGTTCATATATATATATATTCAAATAGGTTAAAAAACATATAGAAAAGAAAAGCAGGCATGTACATAGTTTTCTTTTTCTGTTTAATAAAGAGATCTTTCAAGTTTGACAATCTTTATTAGGAGAAAAAGCAAATTGCAACTGTTGTGTATGTAAATATAAAACAAAAAGTGGTGTGCCCGAAAAGTTTGTACATATGTGGTTTTATTTAGATATCACTGTTACTGCAATATATGCCTAGCAGTGGTTCAGTCAGGTGCTGAATGAAGTGTACAATTATTTTTATGAATATGTAAATTACAGTAGCAGGTGGTGGGTCCAAAGACCATAAGTAGACTTTACAAATAAATAAATAAATGTAATAAAAATAGTGAACAGTAGTATGTAGAACTAACTTACAGCTATAAACCTAGTGCCAAACATATCTCTCATTAATATTGATAGATACAGAAGTATAAAACTTTTAATCCATATCATGTTTCTACACATACAGTACTGACAACTGAGTAATTGTCTGATATTTGTGTATTTAAAGGACGTAATGATAATATTGTTTGCCATGGTAGTGCCACGAGCAGTATATTGGTGATTGAAAACATTGTCATGAAAAGCTATTTCATGTGGGGAAAAATACAATTTTAGATTTTTAGATACTTATTATACTCATTTGATGATTTTTCTCAATCAATTCTCACAAAATATACTATTAAAGCTGTATAGATTTTTTTTCAGTTGACATTGTTTTATATATGTGGATATATTGAAGTAAGTTTATTTTGCTTATAAATGTTTAAAAATCACTTGAAAATTCAGAATGAATTTTAAAGTGATTTTTAAACTTTAGATTGAAGTAGAAGATAAACTTGTTCTCTTTGTTAGTTACAGAGCACAGAAACTAGCATTTCTGTGCTTGTGAGGATTTTGTTTTTATATTTATTTAATGTGGCTTGGGGAATGAGAAGATTATCAGATAAAATAGAATGAGAAGCTAAAATAAACAATAGCAAAAAAGTAAAATGTTAGGATGCAACAATTTGCTGGTAACTTTGCATATATCACATTTCGTCATATTTGTTGCAGCATAGTAGCAACAGCCTCTATCATTCATTCTTTTGTTATATATTACTTAAAATTAACCTACAAATTGTGAGTGTGTTTATATTTGCTCTTTCTTATATGAATTTCTGGATTTCTACAAACAGGAAATTCATATAATAAGAAATTGGATCCATTTTGCCAGTCCAGCAACAGAAAAAAATATCTGACCAAGCAATCTCAGACATTCTTTCAAAAATGTAGAAGTACTTCATCTGGAACATCTGTGCTCAAGTTGGTGGAAGTGCATAGATTTTTTTTTTCACACTGCCAAATGAAAGATACAGTAAATTACTCTTCATGTCTGGGTCATTATCTGAACATATTATGTATAGAAGAATATAAAGTCTACTACATCTCATCATGACAAACCACAGAATAATTACTTTTATCAGCCATAAAAGTAATTATTCTGTGTACCCTCTGGTGGAAAAAAAAATGACATTGCCTGGTTTAGGCGAGTTGATTACTTGGTCTTGTTATTCTTAGTGGCTGGAAAATCTTTCTGAATAATGAAGAATTGATATAAAACTTGTTGTGGGCGATCTAGCATCCTGCATTTGGTTAGGAACATAAGGGATCTCAAAGCCCTTACATGTTGAGGACTAGTGGATTGGAATTGGTTGAATTCCAATCCTACTATTTTGAAAGAAGTAAGATACTCTTGGCAGCCTAGAACTGGGAAACTATAAATGTTCACAAATTCAAATTAGATGGCTGGACTTGATTGATTACGATCCAAATATGGACCATCTATATTTAAATTTTTAGCCCATCATTTTTATTGAAGTTGTGGCAGTCAGTTAATTGAGGAAAATTAAATGTTTATATGAATATAAACTTTTAAATTATTAAATTTGATTAAAGCTTTAATTAAATTAAAATTACACTTTAATATTTAAACTTAATTATTTTAATTATGAAAGTTTTCCCTCAAACATGATAATAGATTCCTTAAATCCCCCCCCCTTATTAGGTTTTCGTTTCACATGGATATGTGCTACTGTCATTCTCAGAAATTTCATGCTGCTGCTTCTATCTTCTCATGTCTGAGGACTCGTGACCTTCTTAACAATGTCCTTCCATCTTCTTTTTGTTATTGTGGCAGCTGAAGCTTTCTCTAATGAAATACCCAACAATATTTTGTGGATTTGATCCAGCCATCTTGTCCATGGACGTTGTATTTTTCTGTTTCCTTCTGCCTTGCCCTGCATCATCTTCTCCAGATTATCATTCTTCCTTTGAAATATTGTGGCCAAAGTATTAAAGTATTCTCTTACTGACAATATCACTTAGCCATTTTATGTTGAGTTGTGAAATGATGCTAACATTAGTTCTTTTTTCCATCTATGAAATTCTCACCATCCTTCTCCAACACCATATCTCAAAGGAGTTGAGTCTTTCTTCATCCATTTTATTTTGTGTCCATGACTGAACCATATTGGAAATACAAGGCTGTTGACCAGCATAGTTTTGTGATCAGGGAGATTTTTCTGTCTTTCCAGATCTTATGTAGTTGTGTCATTGCCTCTCTCCCCATAGCAATTCTTCTTTTAATTACAGATCTGCAGCTTTCTTTATTTTTTAGTAGTGCTCTGAGATATACAAATTATTCAACTTTTTCTAGATCTAGATCAATTTTGCATTGCAATTTCTTTTCCTATCACCATATATTTGGTCTCAGCACTTGATTTTTAGCCCACATTTTATGCTCTCCCATTCAACTTTCATTATGAGTGATTTTAATTTTTCCATGCTAGTGGCTATTAGTTCTGTGTCATTGGTATATCTAAGATTGTTTATTTTTTTTTAACCCCAATTGAAATCCCACCCTTCTAACCATCTAGAGCTTTCCTCGTTATATGCTCTCCATAGTAGATGTTAAATAGATCAGGGGAAAGGATACAGCCTTGTCTCACTCCTTTTTCTACTTGGAACCATTCTGACGTATTTTTTTAATTTTCACTGCTGCTGTGCTGTGTTCTTATAAAGTTGTTTTATTATGTGCTCCAAGTTCTGGAATTCCCATTTTTCATAATATTTTCCATGGATGTCTGAAATTTACAATTTGTTCTCTGGTTTCTGTACTAGCTCTGAAACCTGCTGTTCATTTGGAATTTGATATTCAATAAAATTTTTCATTCTTTCCTTAGTTACATATAGCAAAATTTACTTCTGTGTGAGATTAAGGAAATAGTTCTACAGCTGTTGCTCCATTGTTTTGTATAGTGACATAAATATAGACCTCTTCCAGTCTTCAGGCCATTCAGCTGTTTCCCAAATTTTGTTTCAAAGTTTATGCAAAATGTCAATTCCATTATATCCTAAATTCTTAAGAAGTTCACTTGGTATTTCATCATAACCCAGAGCTTTTCCAGTGCTTTGAGTTTTTTCAGTGCTAACTTGATTTCTGCTTTTAAGATATGTTTTTTAAGTATGGTTCTTTTTGTATATGCTTTCCATTCAGATCTTCAGATGAGAGAGAATTATCTTCATATAGATCAGCACAGTAATTTTTCCATCTATTAAGGATATGATTAATTTCTTTTAGAATTTGGTTATTGGCATCAGCTATATAGATTTAAAGTTTTTGGTTTGAAGTTTCTATTTATGAGCTTAATCTTATTAAAGAAGTCTTTTGCTTGATTTTTGTTACAAACTTAGACTTGTTTGAGTAATTCTGTGTACTTCTGTTGATAATCCTTTCTGTTTTCAATTTCTGTTATTGTGCCATTAGATATTTATGGGCTATTTGTTCTTTTTCTTTTTGGTTGCGTTTCCTTTGCTGTTTCCAAGATTATCTCTTTTGTTTTATTCCAGAGTTCTTCAGGAATTCTTTCATTAGCAGAGTTTCTTAATTCTGAAAATCTATTTTCTGCTTTGCTGATATAATTATTGTTGATTCTGGCCACATCAAATCTGGGTGGATGCATTACTTTATATCTTTTTAGATGGATTTTCAGATCGCAATGAGCAGTTGATCTGAGCCACAATCTGCTCCTGGAAGTGGTTTTGTATTTTTCATCATGGATTTCCAATGTTTGCTGATTAAAATATAGTCAGTTTTATTTCATGATCTGTTTCCAGATGATTTCCATGTATACAATCTACGATTGTGATGTTTATAGAAGGTATTGGTTAGGTTAGGTTATAGCCAGTCTTCTCTCTATGCAGAAGTCTATCATCATTTCTCCTCTATGATTTTGACGACCAACGCCAAAGGAACTGAGAACATTTTTATTTTGACTATCTGCTGATTTTCCAACTTTTGAATTGAAGTCACCTTTTGGATACTACTTCAATGCTAGCATTAAGTTGTTCATAGAAAGTTTCAATTGTTTCTACATCTACATCACATGTTGGTGCATATATTTAAAAGAGAGGGAATAGGCTTACAGTTGATTCTTATTGAGCTCATTAATGGGGTTGTATCCAAGTAGTGATTTGTTCAAAGATCTGCTGACTATTATTGCAACCCCATTTCTACTTGATGAAACAGACCTAACAAAATAAATGCAGTTTGCCACTTGGGATAAGAAATGCCCTTTGTTCTTCCAATGAGTTTATACAATTCCTAATATGTCCACTTTTTGATGCATCATTTCTCTTTGTGTAATGTCAAGTTTCTCAACTTGTAGGGGACCTTGTACATTCCATGTATTGATACAATTGAATTTTCTTAATGAGTGTTTGCTTAATCTCAAATTTTGATTGAGGCAATCATCAGTTTTGCCAATGTCATAGTCCCTCAGCTGATCTATTCTGGGTTACACGTTCTTTTTCCCTCTGTGCCAAGAGGTACTACCTTGGTTTGCCAGGCTGTAGCTACCCTCTTATATTTATTTACGTTCCATCATTGTTGTCATGGGAAAATAGTAGAGTGGTTTCCCCTTGCGTTCTCTACCACAGTGCTACTGCCATTAAAGCTGCTTCAGCTCTATGCCAAGTAGTTGTCTAGACCAGAATCCTTATTGATGCTACACACTTTGGTTCAGGCCAGTACTGGTAAGTGCTGTTGTCCACTATCATATTTTGATCAGAGTTTTTCGTCTCCTAGGCATCCTTCTTAGTCTGGCTCCTACCCATTCGAAGACCTGTCCCTACCAGTAGCCATGCCAGCAGTAGCTTAGCTCTATGTTATCAGAGCACACAAGCTCTCCCCCCCCCCAACACACACCATATCAAGGTGAGGGCTTTCCACTAAGAACAAAAAAAACCTAGTTAACTTTTAAAGAAGGCCTTGTAGGACCAAATGTACTCTGAAAGAATTATAGAGGTTATAGTTGATTTTCAGAGTAGTTTGCCTGGGTCATTGTGTATTACTTAATAAGCATAGAAAAGATAACGACTTGTATGATTCTGATTTCTGGAAAGTACTGGTTGCTTTGCAAGATTATTTCCTTCCATTAATTGAATCATCCTTTTTCTATCAGAAGAAAAAGGAAAATAATTGTTTCTAGAGAAGTCACTGGACTTCAGAACTGTTAGCATGCAATCATCATTTATAACATGTTTTCTTTTAGAACATGCTGTCATCAGATCAAACAGGAGGCAGAATAACAGCTGTTCCAATGCATACATTTTCTGCAGTACAGCATGAATGCTGCCGCTGCTCTTTTAAGCCTTTTGGCAATTATATGCAAATCCTCATATCTCACATGAAGTCTAAAACATTCACAAAAACAGCAGTACCAAAAAGATTTTTAAATGCTTACTGCTTAGCAGTAGTTTCATTTATTAAATTGAGAAATATTGACCTATAACATACTAATTATAATTGACCAGCAGTATGGATTTTGACATCCTTGATCAGCAACAGATGTTGCCATTACTCATCATCAGACATGAGCCATGGAAAGGTTTGGAGAAACTTGTGGCTATTATCAACATTTCCAGAATATTCGATCAAGTCTGGCAAAGAGGCCTACACACCAAACTGTCTTATGGTCCTTTTTCTATCCATTTCAGTTGGGGTCATCAGTTTCCCTCTAGATTGTTTGCTGTATTACATGTAGTAGATAGCTTCCTTTCCTTGAATTTCACCACCACTGCCAGAATACTTCAAGGCTCAGTAATTGTTCTATATAAATGACACACTCTATCTCTCTCTCTCTTGGCTTTGCTGATGATAGTACACTCCATTACTCTTCTTCATTTGGCAAGCCTTGTAGATCACATTCATTCCAAGCTTTGAAATATTACATAACCAGTATCTTAAATTTTCCTTACCATTCTTTCAATGAAATCAGGATAACTTTGTAAACTTCAGTACTATGAAAAAAACTTGTCCTGTCATATCTTGCAAGAAAGATCTAATTTTGCTTCCCTCTTACTTTTGGTAATATCTTGATTGCCTAATAGGATCAGATTTCTCTTTTTGGTACTAACCTTTGACCTTTATAGCCTTTCCTGCTACAACCACATACATAGCCTCCAACTGCCAAAAATATAGGGCCCCTTTGCTGTCCAAGACGTTGTTTCTAACCTGTACAACTGCTATCACTATATAAATCCCAAATCTACCTAGTCTTGCAGTACTGCTCATATGTTTGTGGCTGTGCACTAAAAACCTTCCTTAAATTACTTGATGTATTTTTAGGGATGACATTTCAGTAAACGTGTCCCCATCTCTCTAATTCCTTTCATAGATGTCCTGTTTCTGCTTTATACCTCTTTTGTACATATTTTGACAACATTTCACCGAAATGGCAGACAGCATTCCTCCTCTTTTTTCCAAAACTAAGAATACGAACAGCTGCTGGTCAACTTCTGCTGTCTGTCCAGTTTGAAACCAATCTTCTTTGCACTGTCTTCTCCAAATATAACCTTCAAACAATATTCCCTCTATTTTGCCAGACAAACTTGCTGATTTCGGCATCATTTCATCCATACAATATTACAAGAATAGTATTGGAGTGCAGACATTGGAGAAATTACTAGAAATAAGTGACAAGTATGATTTATCATATAATTCTCTTTTATAGTATGTTCAAAAATTATTGAGTGTAAATTAGAAATTTTGAAAGCAAAAATTTTGTGTGCACAGTTTCTGGGCATGTGAGTTTCCTTTTTGACCAGTGCACAGCTTCGAGAACACATCAACAAATTCCCATTTTTCCCTTTAACCTCTTGTCCATGTGTGGCACTGATGTGTTATAGGTTTTACAACCTTTCATGTCTGGTGTTGATATATATTCATATACAAGTACTCAGATAACTTTATTCAGTTGTATAACAGTACAATATCATGTACTTGAATAGTGTTTTAAGAAGGTTGTGAAATATTTAAAGCTGTTTCTCTTGGAATATTGTTATAAAATTGAATGGCTAGTGCCAATATCATTTTAATAAGTTTTTGATAAATTTAAAAATTTAGTTTTAAACAAAAAGGTTTCTGTATTTAAAAAAAAAATTAAATAAATAACAGATACCTAAAAATCTGCAATTTTTTAATATGAAGTGCAATTAAATGTTTTTGAGTGAAAAGAATTTTTTGGACATTTATGTCAATTGTTTAATTATAAAATCTTGTAAAAATTCTCAGTAAAATACTTCAGACTTTTTTTTTTACTTATTTGAATTAATATTTTTTTGTACACTTGTTCAGATTTTTAATCTGTGGTCAAATAAAATTTTTAGTCCCTTTATTTTATACTTTTTTTTTTTTTTTGCATGTGTGTGATTTGTTAGTATAAATTAAGACCAATTTTTGAAGAAACTTTTTTATAATCCTATCCATATAAAGTAAAACCTATTAATCACTCACTAAATGTAATAACACATTTGGGCAGCCTTTTTAGATTTTAGATCCCATATAGAAAACTTCTGAATTTGAGAAACACAGTTAAAGCAATAATATTTTTAATTTTACATAGAATACAGGATAAATGTTTTGACTGACACAAAAAGCAGTAGTGTGTGATTGTTCCAAATGGTTGTCATACAGTAGGGATTTGTTTATGATACAAAAAAAAGTTGGAGATCTATAATTCGTTAATACAATACAATACGGTTAGATAATCTAATGTGGGTAGGTACCTGTATTGGATTGTGAATGTTCTCTAGAGCAGTGTTTCTCAACCGCCGGTCCGCAAAAAATAGCCTGCGGCAGGCCTCTGCGCTCATTGATTTGCCCTTCCTACTTGTCAGGAATCATGGCTAGCGCTGCGCATGTGCCAAATAGAATCAAAGGCGCTGGGGCTAGACGCTCGTATATATTAGTAGTTAGTCAAGATGATCTTTTTAGATGCATATCGCTATTTCCCCACATTATTTTTGTTAAACACTTTTTTTTGTCGATTTAATAATTCATGTGATTCTGTAATTAGGCATCTTAATAACAGCAGCCTGCTGAAATTTGACCTAAAGGTACTTTTATAGAAAATATCCAAATAAAAATGTATACATTTTCAGGCCTTATTCATATTATGAAATGAGTAAAAAGAATCAAGAAATTTTATTAATTTTTTCAATGTGAAGAATCCAAGCTATTCGAGTCAGGAAGAAGCAAGCATTGACCACGAAAGTAAAATTATTCCCGAATCTCCACCAGCAGAAAGGGGGGGGGATTCTAATTTTATGAGACATTATATAATGATTATCTTAAATCTGGTTTTATTCTTTCGCCTGAATCTACTGAAAAAAAGATCAGCGTCCAAAGTGTGCTCGAATGGTTTCATGCTATGAAACCATTCGAGCTTTTGCAGCATATTCGAATAAAACATCCTGAATTAAAAGAAAAACTTCTGGAATATTACTGAGATAGCCAATATTTTGAATGAAAGAAGCAAGAATTTCAATTACAGAAATCATTTAAACAAACTTTTATACAAAATAAATCTTTATTGAAATCTTATCTAGTAGCACGCCGCATCGTTCAAACAAAAAAAAATCTTTTACCACCGATTATTTGATAAAACTTCTTAATAGATGTGTGTTTTGGTATGTTCTTATCGACAGCTGCTGACAAACTGAAATCAATTCCCCTTCCTAACGATACAATAGAACACCGAATTGTAACATATGCGAATGTTGAACATCAATTAATTGGGGGGGGGAATCAAGGTTTGCTATACAAATTGATGAATCAGGAGACGTTTCAAAAACCATTTTATTTTGTTACGCTCGATACTTGCTGAGGACATAAAAGAAGTTTTTATATTGTTTAGAATTAGCTTCGCATGCAACAAGTTCAGACATTTTTAATGTGTAGAATGCGAGTTCAACACATTAAAACCATAATTTGGATTGGAAAAACTGCGTTGGTATATATATATATATATATACTGATGGAGCAGCGAATATGATGGGTAAACATTCAGGACTTACTAAAGTTCAAGAAATGGCTTCATCAGATATATATATATACTGATGGAGCAGCAAATATGATGGGTAAACATTCAGGACTTACTAAACAAGTTCAAGAAATAGCTTCATCAGATATTTTAGTTACGCATTGTATTATACATCGTGAGCCTTTTGCAGCCAAAAAAAATTTAAATTTGATTTAAATAACGTTCTTTCGCAAGCCATAAAAATTGTTAATTTCATTAAGAACAGTTATTTTAATTCACGACCGTTCACAATACTTCATGCTGAAGACGGTGGTTATCCTGCGGTAGAGTACTAATCAGATTGAATTAAAGACAGAAGTAGAAATATTCTCGATTGAAAGCTTATTTAAGTGATATATTTTCATATGCCAATGACTAAGTTTACAGGGAAGTATGACAAATATATTCCATTTATATATATATATATATATATATATATATATATATATATATATATATATATATATATATAACAAAATTGATGGATTCAGAAAGACAGATTTTCGCAAACAAAAGTCGAAGAAAAAAAAAACATTTTTGTGTCTTATTTTGATTGTAGTGTATAATTTCAGTAGTTTTATAATAAATATTTCATTTACTCAAGTTTATCATTGTTTGCTGTAGTCTCCCCTCCCCAGGATCTTGTTCGTAACCCCTGGAGGGCCACGACTTATACTTTAAGAGCTGCCCGAGAGAAACCTGTACTTTTTAAGCCTCTGAATGCTGCTTAATTTTCTGATCCTCTGTATAGTTTATCGTATACGTAAGAAATAATATATATACAAGGCTGTTATGTTGTAAGTTTACCAGCTTAGCTGGAAGGTGATGCAACGGTTGCTTTTATTGCTTTTATTAATTTTAAGTGGGGGGTACTGCATATACAAAAAAAAAAAAAAAAAAAAAAAACACTTTTTTTTTTCCAAATCAGTAACGAATTTATTAATAAATAAATTTACATATTAAAAATTTTTAATATGTAAATTTACATATTATAAATCTTTATTAAAAATATTTCATCCTCACCACGAACAAACACCAATAATAAAAGTTTTGTATCAATAGCAATGACAAGTGCAAACGAATCGCAGTGCATATGTTTTATTATTATTATTATTCCTGACACCTCCAAGGGGTCCGAAGACATCGCGGGAGGATACCTACAACTGTCTCAACCACTACACCGAACCTCTACTACGAATCGACGCCATCTACCGCTCACCACCACCATAACTGGTATTCTATGTCTGTAAATTGCGCGTGTTCTGAAGGGCCGATTTGTCTGTATGCGGGATGAAAAACCCGAGTTTCTGGGAGAAAAAAACCCTGCTACCTCCGTATGAGATCGGCTAACTCACCTGTGTAATGTTTAAGTAATGATAATTGAAAAAATATAATTCTTTTCATATTTTCAACAGTGACACTCGTCATAATTCAGCCTTCTATCTAAAATAAATAATTATATGTTGTTTTAACAAAATAAAATAAGATTTACAAAAAATAGTTCACCACGAACACGCGCCAATGATAAACATTTCATATCTCACAGAAATAACGAGCGCAGGTGTAAGATACTGCCCAAGCGACAGTGTATCTAATGACGTAACGTGCAACGACAGCAAATGAATATCGGCCTTAGATAGCAGTGTATTTGCTTAATCTAAAGCGTTAATCGAACAATTCCAATTATTAACTATTCAATCAATGTCAAAACATAAATTGTAACCTTTAAGATGTACTGCATTTATATAATGTTGTAAGTATTGTTATTATTTATAAACACACAAAATTTAATTTTTTCCTTGGGGGTGCGGCAGTGTCGCAGTGCTTATGTACGGGTCGCCATTGGTAGATACTCTATTGTCAGACTCCTTAAGTTGCTATGGCGACTTTTTTTTTATGTAAATATCCATTCTGAGTTGGCTGGGAGAAGGAAGATGAGTGATTTTTATTTTGAGAATAACATCATGAGAGCAATTATGCAATGCAGGGCAGTAAAAGACAATGTTGTCATTTGTGTGGTATTATTATTATTACCTGACACCTCCAAAGAGTCCAAAGACTCGTCGAGGGAGGGCAT
This sequence comes from Typopeltis vanoorti, assembly GCF_054136105.1. Taxonomy (NCBI): domain Eukaryota; kingdom Metazoa; phylum Arthropoda; class Arachnida; order Uropygi; family Thelyphonidae; genus Typopeltis; species Typopeltis vanoorti. The sequence continues at coordinate 159,579,316 of NC_143550.1, read as the reverse complement.
CTGCTCTGCAGCTCTCCATATCCACCACTCAATTCACCAACTCCAGCGAAAACCGCATCAACTGGATGAAAACTATCTACTACCTACCACCACAACTAGTATTTTCACAGACAATCACAAACATCCATGACTACGGCGGGACTCGAACCCGTAGCCTTTTGACTGGAGAGCCGATACACTAACCACTCGGCCAACCTGGATACTGGTGCTTTTATCACTTAGCTGCAAGGGTGATATAAAATTAGTATATTGAAAAATATTTCAGTAGGGCTACTTTAACAAGTTAAGAAATTATAATTTCTGTAAGATAAAATCTTATTTCGACTGATTCCATCAAATATTTATATATATGCAGTATTTAGGTGTCTGCTCACGTAACCTTAGGAAAGGCTGGAAATTCATTTTTCATGGTTTATGAAGGTTCAGATTTCTAGCAGGCAGAGTCATAGGTCCATATTAGTAAGGAAAGAATAAGGTGGATATTAAAAAAAAAATTATCCATCTTTTTTTTATTGCAAGAATGATTCTACATAAGAGCTCCAGTTCATAAACATCTGTTCAAGAAACACATCAGATTGTTCTCCTCCCTTGTGCACGTTTGCACCATCATGCGAAATCACACACACACACACACACACACACACATATATATATATATATACAGACACCTCTATTGAGTCTAGACTCATCATGGAAGGTCCATTTTAAAAACATTAATAAGCAATTGTCAATACCTGTGCAATATGTCATATTTACCTTGAAATCATTGATTGACAAAGCATACACACAACTGACTGGCAATCTATTGCCACAGTCAGTTGTGTGCATAAAAAAATTTTAGTCCTCACTCCCTTTTTAACCACACTTTCTCAATTTCCATGGATGACCTGCAGCTTTCCTCGCATTCATATACTGAAATATTTCGTCCACATCAATCCTCTAAATCCTACTAAACAACTTGTATCCCCCCCCTTATCTGCTGATCAACCAGCTTCTGTAACCCACAAATCTTCAATCTCTCCTCACATGGACAGTCATATAGTCCTGCCACCAACCATTTTAGTTACTTGCCTCTGAATCTGTTCACCTCATCTACATATCCAAGAAACATGACGTGTCCCCTGATCATCAACTTGAAATCCCACAGAATATATATAATATTGGAATGAAAAGACATCTAGGAGGAAACTATGTACAGTGCTTATAGACATGAAAGGACTTTGAAGAGTGCGAAAAGTTAAGAACTATTTTTAATAGTTTCAAATGAACAATTGCAACTGTTTAAGTCCACTTTCTTTCATGCAGCACTACAGAAAAATATACAAGATAGAGTGGGGTAGTTTAGGAGACCAAGAAATGGGTCTCTTTCTACCCATCTGGTAGTCTGACACTGGGGGAATAAAAGAGGAAAAGACATCACAGAACCAGTTAGGCAGAGTCCCATCCCACTAGAATAGAATATGAAGTGTGAATTCCATAGATTTTTCTGCAGAAAAGAAAGGCTTGACAATATTATATATAATATACACCAAAAACATTAACTTTAGGATCTCGTGGATAAGATGCAGATTCTCTGTTCCCTGTACTGGCAAGCTTCAGCTGTTTGTGCTCTACAATTAGACTATAAACCTATCCTCATTTCAGCAGGTGGTGGATGCCTCATCCTCAGTTGTCTCATGATAAATGTGCCTTTGGTGCTTGTGTGCTAGATAATGGATGAAGGTGCAACTTAGCCACTAAGATCGCATAGCCTTGTCACACTTAAGTTTTTTCCTATGGAGGTGGTGTGAAAAGCAGTTACTCTACAGAATGTGTTCAGTATCTTCTGATAAATGTGTGGAGGGAAAGTGAACATAGTTATAATAGCCTGCGTTAAAAATGGTGGATATATTGTGACGGTGAATCATCACAGACATATGTACTCTAATACGCATACAAGCCACTGAATTAGAAACTTATTTAATACATGTTAGACCTTTAGTCCGAATTACAGCACATGCGGTTTGGCATAGATTCCACAAAGTGTTGGGTTGCATCTACGTCTAGAACATACCAGGTTGGCACTATGACAGAGGAGGACTCTGCTCCTGGATTTTTTGTTTTTAACATGTCCCATACATTCTAAAAGGGGTTCAGGTCCAGGCTTTGTGGTGGCCAAGGAAGATGGAGAAAGTCATTGTCATGCTCGTGGAACCACTGCTGAACAATGTGCATTGCCGTCCTTAAAACTACCATCATCTCTGGAAAAAAGCCAACATTGCAGGATGGACTTGATCGGCAAGAATGTTCAGATATATGATGGTGGACAACAGAACAATATAATCAGACCCATTCTATACCAACAGAACATGCCCCACACCATGTCATCATCTCCAGAACATTGAGTTCTGTTTACAAGACAAGCTGGGTTAATTGCCTCATGGAGCTGCCGCCAGACTCACTTCCTACCATCAGTACAGAACAAAGTGCACCATGTCTAGTTGGACCACATGACGTTTCCAGTGTCTAGTCACAATGTTCCTGACACCACCGTAGATGAACTTTCTGGTTCTTTGCAGAAATCAGTAGTTTCCGTACAGGCATGCGACTACCAATACCAATCATCTTCAATTCCCTGTACATAGTTCAGTGAGATAGGGGTCGGGAGTAGCTTTCATTAAAGGCTTCGGTCAATTGCACAGAAAGTTCTGTCCATGCTAGCCTTCTCAGATGACGGCAATCTCATTCCTGACAGACTGTCTTGGACCACAGCTATGTCTCAGACAAGTAATGTAGGTCATTTTCATACTGATTAAACACATGGGATATGTCACATTTTGAGAAACCAGTGAACTCTGCTGTTTTCAAAATCGTGGCTCCAGCTAGATAGGCACCTACAAGTCCTTTATCGAATGCTGAAAGATACTTTCTTTTTCCCATTGTAATCAACACCTGAGGATTGCTGACTAGCGGCATTGAGTGTGAGTGATTGTTACAGTTAGTTTTTGAGAAAGCTGTTAAAAATACGAATTAACGGGAGGAAAAAAGTTATTTGCCAATGCCGATTATCGACAGAAGAAAATTTTCTGTCGATAATTTATTAGCTATATAATTTACTACATAAATTATATAGCTAATAAATGAGCTTGACACTTTATTTATTAACAAATGGATATCAGATGTTCTCATACATCTTGTCTCTTAACAGAAACCTAGATGTGTCTGAATGATTCCTGTGTCACCGCCATGGTCACTCTTTTCAACTGGAAGTAGGTTATAACTAGATCTGACTATTTGATGTTATCATTAGATCCAACAGTCGTAATCCGTGACCTTTAGGCTGGGCGATAATTATTTTTCTAAAATTCTATTATCCCGTCCTCATTTCTTCAATCTGTAGATTTCTTTTACTGGTTTATGTTTCGTTTATGTCTGCATAGATAAAAGTCTCCCATAATAATAATCTCTCCAGATCATTATAGAAAGATCATTAACTCTCCCGCTGCAGAGTTAATTTTCTGATATACTTCATATTTTCCTTCCTTTACACTCCAAAACTGTAACAATTCTCCACCATATACTTGCTCCAGTTGAACTCTGTCTTACACCAAACAATGCCCAAAGACATATAAACTTATATCAATTTAAGTTTGGATTTGCGATAGCTACGTTATCTATTTCCGCAAAGAAAGTTTCAGGAATGTCTAGTTGTGAATAAAGACTTTTTAAAATTTAAATTAAATTTTACATAAAATTATAACCTGTTTATGTTTTAAACAAGAAAAACTGAACGAAGAACCACACAATTAACAGATGTAATGTATTAATCTCATAGCCTTATCTGATTTTGCTATAATTACATGTAGTTCAGTGGAAGTGACGCTTGCGTCCTCTGCACTTGGTCGCTCGAAGTTTGACTTAAGTTCAAGTCTAGTCGCCGACTGGAGGAACTTTTTCTAAGCCTTTCTTCGACCGGCTCCCGAGTTAGTCGATCTCTAGCACGAGCAAGCAGATTTATCTTCCTGGAAACTCGGATTTTTCATCCCGTAAACTAAGAAAATCGACCGTAGTACCCACATTATTTCAGACAGTGACATATCTTGTTAGGGTTAGGTACCAAGAGATGGCAGCACTTGTTTGCCAGCCTATTCATCGGTGGCTGCTATAATTAGTGATAGACATGGGCCAGCTATATCTGATTCGCTACCGGTGGAGATTGAACAGCCCACTCAGTCTCCAAAAGCTAGATAGGGTATAAAGGCCTCGCCTACTCCCTATAAGGGAATAAAAGGCATTAGCTGATTTATTTATTTTTAATCAATTCTTCACATTTTTATTAATATGAAGAATTGCTGTTCAGAAGACTTCCGAAGAAAATTAGGATTGGCTAAAATAACAGTCAGAGACTTGTCTTAAATCTCGAAGGATGGATGAGAAGAAAGATGAGGATTTAATGCAGTTGTTTTTCTAACAGCGACTTATGGATATGAGATTTGGAACCAAAAGAAGTCAGATAAGAAAAGGATAACTGCTCTTTTGAGATGTCATGTTACAGAAGGCTGTTCAGGATATCATATACCGAAAGGCATACAAATGAATGGGTGTTAGAAAAGATCAGTAGAACTTAAGGCTCCTTAAGGATATTGACAGAAAAAAATATTTTGTACACATTGAAAGGATGGAAGGTGGACTTCTCAGAATAGTAACAGAAGTGAAAGTTCCTGGAAAAGGGGGAAGGGTAGACCATCAATGAGATGGGTAGATGGAGGGATTGTGTGTGTGTGTATAGTGACTGATCTTCAGAAAGTTGAAGCCTCCAGAAACGCATAGAATAGGACTACATGGCGAGGACTTGTGTGATGACACATCACAGACCATCAGCATGACCATACCGCATCTGTGGATGCCCAATGAACAGATGATGGTGATAATTACAACCAAACGTTTTTTACATGGATTTCATCGACTATCGAATATTTTAAATATGAACTTATTTATTGATGTTAAGGGGAGCTCATTCATTAAACTAGTTTTAGGGATTTTTCAGATATCTTCCCTAGTGTCTCATGAAATTGGGTTCGGGACACCAAATGTCTGGTTTTTCCAGATTTGACTGTTGATGCGTACATTCGCTGTTTGCAGAGTGGAAACGCCGTATTGTTTTAGTATAAAAGTACTGCTCTTGTCCAGATAATGGCTTAAATGTGGAATGTCCTTTGCACCACACGGTGTTAATAAATAGCCAAATAGTCAGGGACATATTCAAATACAAAATTAAATTCAAAATAAATAAATAAATAAATAAAAATAAGGCTGCTGTGTCTGCAAAGAGATCAAGTCCATCATTGACCTCATGCTTTAGACATAAAAAAAAGGAAAAAAAGCAGGATAATTAAAAAGAGACTATTATCGTCATTATTTTTTATTCACTTGATATAGAGTCAAACCAAGATATCATTTAAACAACAATTTGACTGGTGATACAGAACAGTTCAGGTTCTACCCAAGAATCTAAGAATAGTCTGTCAGGTAGCGTCGTAAAATATGGACTGTTCCAAGTAATGTTTTTTTTTATAGATCATATGAGGTCACTTCGTTGATGTTTAATTGCTGTAAATAGTTGGACAGCTTCTTTGAAATTGCACCAAGTGCACCGATAACTATTGGAATGACTTTGATGTGCTTAAGCCACAGTCGGCCAACTTCGATTGCCAGATCTCGATATTTAGTAATTTTTTTTCAGTTCTTTGTTGTTAATGTTGTTATCACTGGGTAGTGAGATTATTATTATTATTACTTTACAACATCTCCACGGAGTCCGGAGACTCATCGTGGGAGACCCAAAACAATTATTATATACACAAATCCTATCATACATCCTATCAATTATTATATCCTTAATTCTATAATTAAGGGTGTGAAGGATGGTAGAGTAATTAAAACGTGTTATCCAGGGTCAAAGATTAAGGATATAACTAGGGCTGTGAAATTGCAGAAAGATAGAGTGAGTGATATTATTGCAGTTAGAGGGACGAATGATCTACGTAGCGAAAAATTTTCTGTAAGACGGGATTTGAAGAATTTAATGATTGCAATGAATGCAAAGAGTGAGAGTGGAAAGATCATGAGTGTGCTACCACGATTTGATTGTGATGAAATAAACAGAAGAGCAATTATAGTAAATGGAATGGTGTCCAGATTGTGTAAAAGGTTTTGCAAAGAAATGAAACTGAATATTCATTTTATGAATGTCTGGGATGAGTTTGATAAAAGGAAGGAGTATTTTAAGAGAGATGGTTTGCACTTAAATGGATTAGGAGCTTGGCATTTAGAACATTTATTGATAAAGGACAGAGTAAAGGGTCATAAACTAGGAAATGGGATTTACTAGGGAGGCAGGTGATAGAGTTAGCTGTAAATAGTACTAAAGTCATTAATCGTTGTGAAACTGAGATTAATTGTTCGCAGAATGTTAACAGTATACAGAGTGGGGTAATTCGCACACAGGGATATTATGGGAGGAAGGGAGCATTGCAGTTTATGTATACCAATGCTCGAAGTATTAGGAATAAGTGTGAAGAATTTTTGTCATTACTTAGTACAACATGGCCAAAAATTATAGGAATTAGCGAAACTTGATTAACCAAGAATGATATAGTTATTGGGATTGAATGTAAGGGGTACAGTATTTTCAGGCAAGACAGAGATGACAGAATGGGGGGAGGGGTTTTATTAATGATAGACGAAACATTAAAGCCAAAAAAGATAGAAGTACCTCACTGTGACAGGTATGTAGAGGGCAGTTCATTAGAGGCTGTTTAGTGTGAGATTGAGATTAACAAGGCGAAATATGTAATTGGTTGTTGTTATAATCCAAGAGGTATAAAGGAGAATGTAGATAGTAGGTATTGATAAATTAGCACGATGAGTGAAGGTCGAGTAATCATTATGGGGCAATTTAACTTTGGGGACATAGATTGAGAGAAGGAATGGTCACAAGTAACAAAGGAAATGGAGTTTATACAGTTGTTAAGAGATAACTACCTGAGACAGCATGTAATGGAAGGGAAAAGAGATTCGAGAGTGTGGAAGACATATAAAGAAAAAGGTGATGAGCGTTCCAATGAGCAATATAAGGTACAGGCAAAGAGAGTAACCTGTATGGTAAGGAAAGCCAAAGCTAATTATGAGAGGAAGCTAGCTGATGAATCCAAAAGAAACCCTAAAGAGTTCTTTCGCTATGTGGCTAGTAAAAGGAAGAATATCCATGGAAAGATTACTTTAAAAAGTGTTGATGGTAAGGAAATTACTGAAGCTAATCAAATAGTTGAATTGCTTAGTGATCATTTCGCAAAAGTGTACCATCTTCGTAGTGATAGTGCAGTGTCAGATGTGCCATTGACTGATGAGAGTATAGAGATAGATGAAATTGAGGTGTTTAATATATTAAAGAACCTTAATGCTAACACTGCCATTGGGTTAGATGGCATATCGGCCCATGTGTTACGAGATTGGTATTGTGCAAGAGACTTAGCAACTCCTCTAACCAGGATGTTTAATTTAAGCCTCAGTTCTGGTAAAGTGCCAGTAGAGTGGAAAGAGGGGAAAATAGTTCCATTGCACAAGGGAGGCTCTAAGACTGATGTTGCAAATTATAGACCAATCAGTATATCTGGAGTGGTGGTTAAGATTTTGGAGAAATTAGTTAAAATTAGAATTCAGGACTGGGTGGACAGCAATATGATACTTTATAAGGGGCAACATGGTTTTATGAAGGGTAGGTCTTGCCTAAGTAATTTGCTTACGTTCTATAATAAAGTAACAGTGGAGTTGGATAAAGGAAATCCTTACTCAGTGATACTGCTTGACTTTGCAAAGGCTTTTGACAGGATTCCACATGGAACTCTGTTACATAAATTAGAGCAAATGGGTTTGGATCCGATAATGGTGATTTGGATTAAAGGATGGCTGGCGGACAGATATCAAAGAGTGGTTTACGGAGGAGCTGAGTCCAGGAAAAAGGCAAGTGACTAGTGGTGTACCTCAGGGCTCAGTTCTTGGTCCTCTATTGTTTAATTTGTACATCAATGATATTGGAAATACCTTGAATGGAAATATCCACTTGTTTGCTGATGATGCAAAATTGGGAAGAGCGATAATCAATTCAAATGATGTGGATATTTTACAGGATGACTTAAATAGGCTGACGCTATGGACTGAGGTAAATGGCTGTCAGTTCAACGTGGCTAAGTGTAAGGTGATGCACTTCGGGAGGATGACATCGCATGCTGTTTACTATATTAACGGAATTGAACTGCAGGAAGTTAATGAGACAAGAGACTTGGGAGTTATTGTGGACAGAGAACTTAAGTTTAAAGGGCATATTCCTAAGATTGCCAAAACATCACATCAAATTAGATAGTTGTTGAGGAACACACTAACAAGCAGGGATAGGGAAGTTATTGTTCCACTCTATAAGGCATTAATAAGGCTGCATTTGGACTATTGTGCACAGATATGGTCGCCAGGATTTCTTGGTGATGTGGAAGTGGTAGAGAGGATTCAGAGGCGGGTTACAAAGATTGTTGCAGGTCTGTGGGATGTTCCCTATGAGGATAGATTGATGATCTGTGGGCTCCAAAACTAGCTGATAGACGTAGGAGAGGAGATATGATAGAGGTATTTAAATTGTTAAAGGGATTTTACAGGATTGATACTGATGATATTCTTAAGACCAATGCAGGATGTGAGAGAACGAGGGGCCATCCCTGGAGATTGTGTAAGAGTGTGGTTAACAAGGGTGTTAGGACTAGATTTTTTACTTGGAGGGTTGTGAATGGGTGGAATGCTTTGCCAGAACTGGTTGAATGAATTTAAGGAGAGGTATGACAGTTATTGTATAAATAATGGTTAGTGTGTCAATGTCGGGTCTCCCGCGATGAGTCTTTTGACTCCATGGAGACACCGTTAAAATAATAATAATAATAATAATAATAATAATAATAATAATAATAATAATAATAATACCTTTCCTTGAATTTATTCACCATTGGGGAATGCACAACCAATTCTGACAATCTATTTCTCTCACTCACCACTGTGCATGCAAAAAATCTGGTCTGCACACCCCTACCAACTCACATAACTTCCACGGATGGCCTCTAGTTCTCTGACTCTTGTAATATATTGAAACTTTTCACTTGTATCAATTTTATAAGACCCTTTTCATATCTTAAAATTTTCTATCATGTTCCTTCTTTTCTGCCTATCAATTAAATTTTGTAATCCAAAACCTTCATCCTATCCTCATAGGGAATATTCCACAGACCCTTCACCATCTTAGTCAATCGTCTATGAATCCTTTTCGCCCCCCCCCCCTGGTCTCCAAGAAACCCAGGTGAACATGGCATTATAAAAAAAGAGATATTAGCTTCCTTATCTTTTCATGTTTACATGTTTTTCAACATCCAAGTAACCCTTTGAGCCATTTCACCAAACTTTTGAGATATTCTCTCTGAACATCAATTCTCTGTCCTTCATTATCCCTAAGTCCCTAGCCTTATCACTTTAAGCAATCCAATACCATTAATATTATTATTAATATTATTGTTCCGGGAAACTCCAAGGAATCGACAGACTCATCGAGGGAGACCCTAACATCATGTCTGGAAGAACTATTCAACATTCACACAGTATCTATCTTATCTTGCCTTGAACTCATTCACGGTCGTAGCACCCACAACAGACTCTGGAAGCTTATTCAACTCATTCACCACTCTCCAAGTAAAAAACCTAGCTCTAACACCCTTGTCAACCACGCTATTGCCCAGCTTCCATGCATGGCCCCTAGTCCTCCCACCACCAGTCATATTTTCAAAAATATCTTCTGGATCCATCTTATAAAAATCCTTCAATAATTTGCATGTCTCAATCATATCACCCCTCCTTCGCCTATCGTCCAATTTCTGCAACCCACAGATCTTCAACCTATTCTCATAAGGTTCATTCCACAGACCTGCTATCATCTTGGTCACTCGTCTCTGGACCCTCTCCACTTCCTTCCCATCACGAAGAAACCTTGCTGTCCATAACTGGGCACAGAAACCCAGATGGGATCTTATCAAGGCTCGATACAGAGGAACAACAACTTATTTGTCTCTGCATGTTAAAGTATTTTTCAGAAGCCAAGTGATTTGGTGAGCTGTTTTAGTCACTTTTGCAATGTTCCCCCTAAACTTCAACTCCCTATCCACCAACACTCCCAAATCCCTGGCCTCATCAATCTCCTGGAGTACGGTTCCACCAATGCGATATACTGCTGCTATTCTTTTCACCCCAATGTACATAACCTTACACTTTGCCACATTAAACTGACCATTTTTCCTAGCCCAGTCCTCCAAACTATCCAAATCATCCTGTAAAATTTTGACATCCTCTGCACTCACAATTGCTCTACCCAACTTTGCATCATCAGCAAACAAGTGAACACTTCCTCTCAAATCCTTTCCAATATCATTGATGAACAAATTGAAAAGCAGTGGTCCAAGAACAGAGCCCTGCAGCACTCCACTAGTCACAAGACGTCTTTTTGACTCCACTCCTGAATAAACCACTCTCTGGTATCTCTCCTTCAACCACCCTCCTATCCATCTCACCAAACCTATATCCATCCCCATCTGCTCCAGTTTACTGATTAGGGTTCCATGTGGTATCCTATCAAAGGCCTTGGCAAGGTCCAGTAGTATCACTGTAAACCCACTACCCCTATCCAGTTCAGCCGTCACTGTGTTATAAAATGTGAGCAAGTTACTGAGGTATGATCTACCCTTCACAAAACCATGTTGTCCACCATACAATATCCCATTTTCATCTATCCAATCCTGTATTCTTTTCTTGAATAATTTCTCTAAGACCTTGACAATGATTCCTGATATGCTAATCGGTCGGTAATTTGCAACAGCAGTCTTGGAGCCACCTTTATGCAGTGGAACTATTTTCCCCTCCTTCCACCCACTCGGGACTAACCCAGACCCGACTCAAATTAAACAAAATGGTCAAGGGTACTGACAATTCTTTCGCTGCTTCTCGTATTACACGAGCTGGTATACCATCCAATCCAACAGATGTATTGACATTGAGGTTATGCAATAGACTACTCACCTCCACTTCATTAACCACAATACCCGTATAATCTACTGGTTTATTCGTTTCTGCAATGTCACCACCTGGATGATATATTCTTGCAAAGTGCTCACTCAGTAACTCAACTATCTCAACTGATTCAGTTACCTCCCTACCATCGGCATTCTTTAAAATCATTCTGTCATGTACATTTTTCCTTTTACTTGCTACATATTTAAAAAACTGTTTAGGATTCTCTTTAGCCTGCATGGCCAATGTTCTTTCGTAATCCTTTTTTGCTTTTCTTATCACACTCGTCTCCCTTCTGGCCTGCGCTTTATACCGTTCATGTGCCTGCCGGTCACCTTTCTCCTTAAATTCCCTCCATAGTTGTTTCTTTTTTTGCAGCTCAAGCTTAATGGTGTTATTCATCCATTTAACCCCTACTTGATTTATTATTCGGACTCTAAGTATACAGTCAGCCATTGCTTCATGCAAGCACTTCTTAACTACCTCCCATGCACTATCAACTTCTAGTCCTTGCAGTTGTACATGCCATGGCACTGAGCCAATCAAACTCCTAAGCTTGTCATACTTTCCAGTCCGATAATTCCACATGTACCCTGTCTTAATTGAAAATTCTACACCTTTAGCCACCTCCCAAGTCGAGACCCTATGATCACTCTCACCGATTGGTGGCAATTTGTTACAGCCAAATCCTCAGATGTAATTACTAGGTCAAGCACTCTCTGACCCCTAGTATTTTCCATTACATGCTGTCACAGATAGTTATCCCTTAATAACCGCATAAAATCCAATTCCTTCCTCCCGTGTGTCCTCTCCTCACTTCACCTTTCTACCCAGAGCATTTTTTAAAGTCATTTTCCCTCTTACTTGCTACATAACGAAAAAACTCTTTTGGGTTTGCTTTGGCCTGTTTGCCTAATTCTCTCTCATAGTCCGATATGACCTTACCATACTAGTCGTCCTTCTTGCTTGCACTTTCTGCTACTCATGAGTATGATAATCACTTTTTTCTTTATATTTCCTTCCATAATAATTTTTTTTTTGCAGCTCTTGCTTTATATCCCTACTCTTTATCTTAATTCCAACTTGGTTTATCCTCCTGACCTTGGTATGCAGTCTGATACCGCTACTCTCAAACAATCTCCGACCATTTTCCATGTACTACTGACATTCTTTCCTTGTAGCTTCTCAAGCCATGGCACTGTTGAAGATGACTCTTGAGTCTCTCATAATTAGGCTGACCATATTTGCTTGAGACAAAATTGGACATTGCGAACTGCAAAATCAGGACAGGGGTTATGTAATATTCTGTATGCATGAAAAAGTAAGACGATAAAAAAAAGTTTTATTACATAAACATATTGAGCTTACCATTATTCTTCAGTAACAGAACCCATATAAAAATTTAGATAGATGTAGAGAGGGACTGTATTTCACCACGATCGTATGTAAATATTTCTCCGATCAAGTGATCTTATGCAGCAAATTTCGGTCTTTCAACACCTTATCATAAAACTTCTCATACTCCATGACAATTTGTCTTACAACTAACATAGCCCCATTATCTCAACACTTAATCTAGATTTCTCCTTTGACCACATACTGTTCACAATAGAAAATATTGTCTCAAAAGGTGCTGTACTTCCTGAAAGATAAAGAATAAACTCTACAATATTACAAAAGTCTTGAAGGTCTAGGCGTTTTTAGCCCATTTCAGAAAAAATCTGTACCCATCTATCAGATACAGGAATATTTTCTTTATTCCATGTTTCCAACTGCCTCACAATTATAGATTTTATGAAGGTTACTGATCGAATACAATTTGGCAAAAAGTACCACAAAAGGATTGGAAAACGTTTGATGTATTTTTGTTTAATGCATCTAAACTGACTGTAATGCTTTTTGTTTTATTCAAATCCTTCGTTTCTGATTTGGTACATGCTGAAGAAAATGTTTGTTTCTAAATTTTATTTATCAATGCTGACAAGCAGCCATTTGCGTGAAAACTTTGACCATACAGTATGATAAGCAACAAGCTCTTCACTTGCTGCAATTTTATTGCTTTTACTATCACCATCACGTCTCACCACAAACGAGCTGATGTTTTTAAATGAAACCAGTCTTTTCAGCATCCTTTTGTTTCTGGCTATGTAGATGTTGGTTAATGTGGCTTCTGCCTCCATGAGCAACGGAAAAATGAACATTACAAGGCTGACATACCACTTTTGTTCAATCAATACACAGCTTGTCCAGTTTCATAAATTTGAATTCTTTCTGGAGGTCGTCATTAAAACTGCAGTTTCACTTCTTTGGCATCACAAGGATAGACTTAAAACTTTCAAAAATATGAAATTTAAATCGCCAGCATTGAATAACAAAGCCATTGGTTAGTATACAGGCAAAACAAAAAGTAATGCTAACCAGGATAGACGCCAGCTTCTGTGATGTGCAACTGTTGCCGACATGTCTACCTAGGTTATGGATGCATCTTCTGATGCTATTATCAGGCCCAACACCTTCAAACCCCTTGTCTCTCAATAACATGTTGTTACATGTAATTATCCCTTAGCAACTGTATAAATCCCACTTCCATCTTGCCATGACCCCTTTTCTCCCTCAAATCGATGTCCCCATAGTTAAAGTCTATCATAATAATCGTTCGGCTACACTCATTGTGCTAATCTGCTGATACATGGCATCTACATCTTCCTGTGGACCAGAGGGTCCACAGGAAGATGCTGCTATCTCATACAATAAAAAAATCAGCTAAAGCTTTTTATTCCCATATAGGGAGTAGGCGAGGCCGTTTTAGCCCTATCTAACTTTTGGAGACCAAATGGCTAGTTCAATCTCGACTGGTACAATCAGAGATAGCTGGCCCAAGGCTATCACTAATTAAGTAACACGCAGTGAAAAGAGAGAGAGAGAGAGAGAAAGAGAGAGAGAGAGAGAGAGAGAGAGAGAGAGAGAGAGGGCACAACAAGCACCGTCATTTCATGGTCACTAACCCTATCACAATATATTTAATATCTGAAATAATGTGGGTTCTACGGCCGATTTTCTTGAGTTTAGGGACGAAAAACCTGCTTACTCGTGCCAGAGATCAGCTAACTCGGGAACCGGTCGAAAAGAGGCTTAGAAAAAAATTAACCCTAGTCGCAAGATTCGAAAGCAAGTCTTCCTTCATGCAGTCAAGTGCTACATCCACTGATTATATTTTATTTACACCAAAGCATCTAAGTACATTCAAAATAAATATATGTACAACTATTTACAATATATATACATGTATATAGAATGCTTATTCTATTGGGCATTTTGATTTACATTTTTTCATAACTTAGCAATATGTATATTTTTACAATTTATTCTTCCGTATTTTTTTTTAACATCATAATCTATCATACACTCTCAAATGAACCCTCTTTCTCAGGCCTAAAATCCTATTTAACTTCTAATTTTATTTTATTTATTTATTTTGGAGTACTGCTTGTTTATTACACTGTAATACAAAATGATAGTTTGTAGTCTATAGGTTGTTCTTACATTTATTTTAAAGAAATTCTTTCACCTTTAGCTAAAAACAAAAAAAAAAAAAATCAACTAACGCCTTTTTATTCCCGTATAGGGAGTAGGGGAGGCCGTTTTCGCCCTATCTAACTGCCTTATTACTATACGCAAAAAAAAAGAAAAAAAAAAGGAAAACCTAAAATGCACAAAACATTGTGTTTTAGGTACAGATACATGATATTTTGTATCTATTTGTAGAATTTCGCTGAGTTAATCTTATCGTTTTATTTTGCACAGATTAATCTTTATTATTATTATTATTATTATTATTATTATTATAAAATAATAATAAGCTAATCTAATAAGCCTGGAATGGGCCAAGGTTTGTCTTTTATTCCCTTATAGGCAGTAGACAAGTTCTTTTAACCCTATTATTGTTATTATTATTATTGAGTGGTTGGTTTCAAATTTTTTTGTTCCCCCCCCCCACTTAAATTTTATTGAGTGTTCCGGGTTTTGGTTTTAAAATAACGAGATCCTTATGCACGAATTATGTTCGTTACGTTTATACAGTACACCGGAAGCAATGGGGTTATTTAATCAAGCATGCTGATTCCAAGGTCGTTAGTCATATGGGTGTTAAAGACGATTATAATATTAGATTTTAGTTCCGATATAGCGTGCATTATGTCTTTAAACTATATTATGTGGTTAGCACCTGTTGACTACTTAGCCATATGTTATAAAAATATTAGAACGTAATTGGTATAACTTCTTAGAAGTGAAAGAAGACACCTGTTATTTTACCAACTTTATATTCTGTGCAAAAGCATAAGTAAGCAAAACACTGGTTCCTATTCCTCATCTGACGTGTGGACATTTTCTTGTTTGAATTAAAAAAAAAAAAAAAAGTATACAATTCACTTCGTGTTAACAAGTTTCCCGCTATTTTCTGTTTGGAGTCTTTGAACTTTCTTCTCCCTGTACCGGTTTCCAAAGTAAGTATTAAGGTCACTGTGCGCTGCGTTAGGAGCACAAAATAGTTGGTTACGGCTTATTCATTTAACTATCATCGGATGGTTTGTAGATGGGAAATGATTGAGCTGACGGCATTAACCCATTTATTTAAGTGTCCGTTTTTTTTTTAAGTAAAGAAAAGAAACTAATTTAATTTCAGTTTCTTTTCTTTTACTTAAAAAAAAAAAAAAACTGTACTATTGCAACAAGCCAAATATTATAATCAAGCATTATTCGTGGTTCAAAAATTGTTTCTTTCTATATTTATAATTAAACAAACAAAAAAAAAACACATGACTTACAATAGAAATGAGCTCACATAACAAAAAACACTGATCGTAATAATATAGATTATAATTTATTTGAACCCTTGCGTTATTGATCGATAATCGAGATTTGCATCTTCGATTGTCTGGGAAGTTTAAATAGTAATAACAGTTTACTACCTAGTAAGCAACATATTTAATTTTTGAAAGAAAAACCAACTTGGGTGAATTTAAAATTATTGTATTTTCTGTAGACTATTTGCACTCCTCCCCCACCTTAAATAGTTTTTAACTTTGAATATTAGAGGTTGTTTCTGTCTCGACTCGGTGAGCATGATCAGCATATGTACTAGTTGGATATTAGTTTGCTGTATATATTGGTAATTCAACAAATCGCCCAATAGCCATGTGCTTTAATTTATTTTTTTATTTCTGACCCCCTGTTCACTGTTAAAAATAGATTACGAGATTACGCTTATGATACACATATGGTATTGGTTTTCATGTATGTGTACTGAGAATACTGAAACTTGCACCAAGAGGCCTCATTAGGTTGCAGACAGGTGCAGTGTTTTAAAAAAATATATTTTTTCTTCATAAAACATATTTATATTCTTTTGCATTCACTGAATTTTATTTTAAAAAAAAAAACATCTTTCTTGTAATTTATCAGCATGTTTGTATAATTTGTCAATTGAAATCCAAGAAACTTAATTAGGTTGAACTTGTGAATAAATCATATAAACAAAAATGCAAAATTGTAAAGCAGAAATTTGTTTGAAATCATATATATATACAGGGTGTTCGGGATAAATTTGACAGTTTCGTAAGGAAAAAGAAAATCTTCTTTGTATCTATTAAATTTAATGAATTGACAAAAAAACTTTACAGGCAGAGTTAATTACAATACTATCAACAAGATTTACTCAAAATAACCACCATTAGCATCGATCACAGCTTCAATTCTGCTTCGGAACCTCGAACAAGCTGATGCTACAGTCTCCCTGGGAAGGGCCGCAAAAACTGTTTTAATTTTATCCATTAACTGGGCTTTTGTATTACTGGAAGTGCGATTGGTGTCTTTTTCAACTGCGCCCCATACAAAATAATCCATGGGGTTAAGGTCTGGGGAGTTTGGAGGCCAAACATTTGGACTGGTGAAGTCGTAGAAATTTTCAGACAACCATTTTTGACTTTTCCCAGAGGTGTGGCAAGGGGCCGAATCCTGCTGCCATACATACGGCCTACCATTGGCTACCCTTGTTATCCAGGGCTTGACTACAGTTAGCAACTCCACGAACAAAGCCCGAATTCCAATGCCAGGGTTCTTCAACACCTGTTCCTGCAGATTTGCGAGGAATTCTGCTGTACGAACGCAATCAGATCGTCTGCTAGGGATCTTTCTTCTTGCTACATCCTCGTAGTCACCATTGCAAGTCTCTAGTTCATGCCTGATTGTTTTTATTGTATTCAGGGAGCATTGGGCAGCAGTCGTAATATCCTTATTTTGATGGCGGGCACGAATCATCATGATACAAGTTATTCTCTTCCACGATTCAGGTGGGTTCCAGCTATCCATCCTTTCTGACATCTTGTATATGAATGAAGAAGGGTCCAAACTTTTAAATGAAGAGAAGTGTGTGTTAATACATGTAACTTACGGAAAAATATAATTAATTATAAATATGTCAAATTTATCCCGAACACCCTGTATATATTTGGCTGAGTGGTTAGCATATCCATGGAAGCTGGGCTAGAGTGTGGTTAGCAAGGGTTAGAGCTAGGTTTTTTACTTGGAGAGTAGTGAATGAATGGAATAAGCTGCCAGAGTCTGTTGTGGGTGCCATGACTGTAAATGAGTTCAAGGTGAAGTTTGATAGATACTGTGTGAATGTTGAATAGTTGTTCTTGACATGATGTTAGGGCCTCCCTCGATGAGTCTAAGGACTCCTTGAGGTTGCCCGTACTACTACTACTAATAATAATATCCGCTCTCCAGCCAAGAGACTGTGCGTTCGAATCCCGTGTAGGCATGGATGTTTGAGATTGTCTTCCACCTTCATATGTTCATTCATCCAAGTATAGATACACTCTCCCAATATGGACTGGATCACCATGAGACTAGTAGACCCAAAACCTCCCTCAATGAGAGAGGTCTTCACCCTGCAGTGGGTAGAAAAATAGGCTGTTCATCATCATCTTAATTAGGTTGAACTTATGAATAAATCATATGAACAAAAGTGGCAAAATTGCAAAGCAGAAATTTGTTTGAAATCATATATATATATATATATATATATATATAGACGAAGTGATAAAGCCAAAAAAGGTAGAAGTGCCTCTAGGTGACATGTATGTAGAGGACAGTTCATTCGAGCTTGTTTGGTGTGAGATAGAGATCAACATGGCAAAATATGTAATCGGTTGTTGTTATAATCCAAGAGGTATAAGGGAGAATGTAGATAGTATGTATTGATAAATTAGCACGATGAGTGAAGGTCGAGTAATCATTATGGTGCAATTTAACTTTGGGGACATAGATTGGGAGAAGGAATGGTCACAAGTAACAAAGGAAATGGAGTTTATACAGTTGTTAAGAGATAACTACCTGACAGCATGTAATGGAAGGGAAAAGAGATTCGAGAGTGTTAGATCTGGTCATAACATCGGAGAACATATCAATAAGTAATTTAGTTACAATGTCTCCACTTGGGGAAAGCGATCATGTGGTCTTGACCTGGGAGATTGAAAGACGTACTGAATATTCTATTAAGAATGGGTATATGTGGAATTACAAGGCTGGTGATTATGGCAAGCTGAGAAGTCAGCTTTCAGCTGTATTATGGCATGAGAAATTCAAGGGGAGAGATGTTAATGGTGTGGGAGATTGTCAAGAAGTATTTAAAGAAAGCCGTATCAGACTGTATTCCCAGAGTCCGAAGGAGAAATCAAGTAGGAGTAAGATGGATGAATAATATTATTAAGCAGGAGTTGCAGATAAAGAAAAGGTTGTGGAGGAAGTATAAAAAAAAAAGGAGATGAGCGTTCCCATGAGCAGTACAAGGTACAGGCAAAGAGAGTAACCTATATGGTAAGGAAAGTCGAAGCTAATTATGAGAGGAAGCTAGCTGATGAATCCAAAAGAAACCGTAAGGAGTTCTTTTGCTATGTGGCAAGTAAAAGGAAGAATAACCATGGAAAGATTACTTTAAAAAGTGTTGATGGTAGGGAAATTACAGAAACAAATCAAATAGTTGAGTTGCTTAGTGATCAATTTGCAAAAGTGTACCATCTTGATTGTGATACTGCAGTGTCAAATGTGTCATTGACTGATGAGAGTCTAGAGATAGGCGAAATAGAGTTGCCTAATATATTACAGAACCTTAATGCTCAGGGGCGTGCCAGTAATGTCTGGCGCCTGTGTGCAAAACTATAGTTGGCACCCCTATTCCCCCCCCCTCCCTCCAATACAAAAATTACTTTAAAAAAACGTTATTTTTAAGTATTTTCTCCTCTTTGGTGCCTTTACTATCCTGGTGCCTGTGTGCATCGCACACATGGCTGGCGCACCCCTGTTAATGCTAACACTGCTATTGGATTAGATGACATATCGGCCCATGTGTTACGAGAATGTGCAAGAGAATTAGCATCTTCTCTAACCAGGCTGTTTAATTTAAGTCTCAGTTCTGGTAAAGTACCAATAGAGTGGAAAGAAGGGAAAATAATTCAACTGCATAAGGGAGGCTCCAAGACTGAGGTTGCAAATTATAGATCAATCAATATATCTGGAGTGGTGGTTAAGGTTTTGGAGAAATTGGTAAAAATTAGAATTCAGGACTGGGTGGACAGCAATATGATACTTTATAAGGGGCAACAAGGGTAGGACTTGCCTCAGTAACTTGTTTACTTTCTATAATAAAGTAAAAGTGGAGTTGTATACAGGAAATCGTTACTCAGTGATACTGCTACTTTGCAAAGGCATTTAACAGGATTCCACACGGAACTCTGTTGCATAAATTAGAGCAAATGGGTATGAATCCGAAGCTGGTGATTTGGATTAGAGGGCGGCTGGTGGATAGATATCAAAGAGTGGTTTATGGAGGAGCTGAGTCCAGGAGAAGGCAGGTGACTAGTGGTGTACCTCAGGACTCAGTGCTTGTCTTCTATTGTTTAATTTGAACTCTGTTGCATAAATTAGAGCAAATGGGTATGAATCCGAAGCTGGTGATTTGGATTAGAGGGCGGCTGGTGGATAGATATCAAAGAGTGGTTTATGGAGGAGCTGAGTCCAGGAGAAGGCAGGTGACTAGTGGTGTACCTCAGGACTCAGTGCTTGTCTTCTATTGTTTAATTTGTACATCAATGATATTGGGAATACTCTGAAAGGAAATATCCACTTGTTTCCTGATGATGCAAAATTAGGAAGAGCAATACTCAATTTAGATTATGTAGATATCTTGCAGGATTAATGTGGCAAGTGTAAGGTAATGCACTTCGGGAGGGTGAGATCACATGCTGTTTACTATATTGATGGAACTGAACTGCAAGACGTTGATGAGACAAGGGACTTGGGAGTTATTGTGGACATAGAACTTATGTTTAAAGGGCATATTGCAAAGATTGCCAAAGCTTCACATCGAATTACATGGTTGTTGAAGAACACACTAACAAGCAGGATAAAAAAGTTATTGTTCCATTTTATAAGGCATTAATAAGACCGCATTTGGACTATTGCTACAGATCTAGTCACTGGGATATCTTGGTGATGAAGAAACGGTGGAGAGGATTCAGAGGCGAGTTACAAAGATTGTTGCAGATCTCTTTAATAATTGATGTGCCTTTATCATATCTCCTCTCCTAAGTCTATCAGCTAGTCTTTGGAGCCCACAGATCTTCAATCTATCCTCGTAGCAAACAACCCACTGACCTGCAATAATCTTTGTCATATTTCTAACATTTTTAAATGGAGATTATGTAAGAGTGTGGTTAACAAGGGTGTTAGGACTAGATTTTTTGCTTGGAGGGTTGTGAATGGGTTAAATGCGTTGCCAGAGGTGGTTATGAATGCTTCATCTGTGAATGAATTTAAGGGGAAATATGACAGGTATTGTGTAAATAATGGTTAGTGTATCAATGTAGGGTCTCCTGTGATGAGTCTTTTGACTCCATGGAGACACCGTTATAAGAATAATATATATATATATATATATACATATACACACACACACACTAGGGGGCTCCGCTCCCCCCTGGCACCTATGCGCCCAACTCCCCGAGTTCCGGGCTGGTAAGCCAGTAAGCTGGTAAGACAAAAAACATACAAATGTTTAAAATTTCAGCTTATCTTTTTATATATATATAGAGAGAGAGTAGATATATATTTGGCCGAGTGGTTAGCATATCCACTCTCCAGCCAAGAGGCTGCGGGTTCGAATCCCGCATAGGCATGGGTTTTTGTGATTGTCTTCCACCTTCACACATTCACTCACCCAAGTATAGTTACACTCTCCTGATATTGACTGGGTCACCATGGGAGTAGTAGACCCAAAACCTCCCTCAGTGGGAGAGGCTTCATTCTGCAGTGGGTAGAAAAATAGACTGTTCATCATCATCACATATATATATTATTTTATTTTATTTTTTTCTGTACTTGATTTATTATAAAGCATAATGAATTAAAAAAAAATTCCATTGATGATCTCCTTTCTGTCTCCCTGAATGAAAAATATTCTGCATTAATTTGATACAAATCCCATGACCAACTCATGTCTCTAGCAAATCATACCCCTCTCTCCTATCTACCAGACTCTGGTGGGTGGTATTCTCTCAGTTTTCCCTCATACATAGACTACACTTTGTAATATGTGCAATCAGTCCTGTTAAGTCCCTTTATCCATAGATAATAAAGTTAATTGAGGTATTTTAATTAAATATTTATAGATATGAAACAACAATTGAAAGAAACTAAAAAATTAAAAGGAAAGGAAATTGAAGGAAACTAACAAACAAAAACCTTATAATTCTAGATCCCCCTCCCTCCTCATGGATATACTGGCTGCCAAAATTTCATAAAAAATATGCCCATTATGCCCAATTGTGGATAGTATAGACTCACCTATGTACAAACTAGTCAAACATTTAGCCAAGGTGCAGTCTCATGTTACTGTCAACACATACAAAATTCTGCCCACTTTAAATCCAGTACAGAAAACCTTGCCTTCCACAGCACTAAGTTAATGATTAGTTTTGACATCTCATTATTCACCATATTCCACTTAAAGACAATTTTGACCCTATTCAGGCTTAGGTTATTTTGTTTGGCAAGGCAGATACTATGACAAAAAGAGAGCACAGCATTGTTTTCATATAGGAAAAAACAATCACAAAAACGAGAACAACAATTTAATAGAAAGCACGTGATGTTATATGTACTGTCGGCTGCAAAAGAATATCTCCATGGAACTAATCATTATGAAGCTAATGCTTTCCTTTATTGTTTACCATAAATCTACATATACTAGCTAATATTATTATTATTCAGATCTCTACAGAGTCAAGAGACTCATCGCGAGAGGTCCCTCCTAGGAAACACAAAGTCTATCATACGACTCTTTAAACTCATTGACCATTCCTGCTCTCACAACTCTGTCAGGCGATGCATTTCACGGTTCAACCACCCTCCATGCAAAGAAACCACTCCTTACCCTCTTGCTCACAGCTTCCTTTCGTAACTTCCAGGGATGGTTCCTTGTCATCTCTCCTTCCCGCTGTACCCTGTAGCCTCTGTACCCTTTCAAATCCTGGGGACTATATCTGAGAACAATAGTCTAAGTGTGGTCTGATCAGGGTCTTATTATACAACGGAATGATAACTCTTCTATCTCTGCAGGTCAGCTTCCTTCTCAGTATTGCAGCAGTCCTCTGGGTTACCTTCACCACCTTTGCAATATGCCCCTGAATTTCAATTTTTTATCAATCATGACTCCCAGATCTCTTATTACCTCTACTTCCTCCAGGACAGCTCCTCTAATCGAGTATGCAGCCTCCCATCGATGTATCCCAGACTTCAAGACTTGGCATTTTGCTCCTTAAACTGGCACCCTATGCATTTGCCCATCTGTCTAGTTTATTCAAATTCTCTTGCAGGGCTACCATATCTGCCCTATTACTAATAACCCTTCCCAGCTTCACTTCACCTGCAAACAACTGAATATCCCCTTGCAATCCATTGACAATGTCATTGATATAAAGGTTAAGCAATACAGGTCCCAGTACTGAGCCCTGTGGAACCCCCACTTGTAACCTTCTTCTTCCTTGATATTATCCCACCATACACAACTCTCTGATACCTATTAGACAACCAATCCTGAATCCAGTTGATTAACTTGACATCTAAACCCATGTGCTGTAACTTAAATATCAGCTTATCATGTGGCAGCCTGTCAAATGCCTTTGCAAAATCTAAAAAAAAAATTATAGTATATGCCTTTCCCTCATCAACTGCTCTTGTCACTTGATTATAAAAGGCAATCATATTACTTAAGCAAGAGCACCCCTTAACAAATCCATGTTGATTCTCATGGATAACATTACCCTCATCTGCCCAATGCTGTATATAGTCCCTCACTAATTTCTCCAAGACCTTAACAACTATTGATGACACACAAACTGGCCTATAATTAGACACTTCCAGTCTGCTACTGTCCTTATGCAATGGCAATATCTTATCTTCCTTTCATTCCCTGGGTACCTTTCCTGTAGCCAGACTTTCATTGAAATGCCAGGTCAAAGGAGCTGTCAGTTCTTTAGCACATGCTCTCGAAACTCGTGGTGAAATATCATCCAGTCCCACAGCTTTACTGACATTCAGAGTACTCAGTCTTTGAAACACACTCTCCTGCTCCTCTACACCTCGAATGTGCCCTATCCGTCTAGTATTAAAATTTACTCCTCCAGGATGAAATACTCCATTAAAGTGTTCATTGAACAATTCCATTATGTCCTCTGGATCAGTCACTCTATTCCCATTTTTATCCCACAGTGTCATTCTTCCACAATCATTTCTCCTCCTACTGGCCACATAGCTAAAAAATTCTCTAGGATTTTCTTTGGATCTTAGGGCCAATATCTTCTCATATTGCCATATGACATATGACAGTGGATTGCAAGGGGATATTCAGTTTTGCAGATGATGCAAAGCTGGGAAGGATTATTAGTAATAGTGCAGATGTAGTAGCCCTGCAAGAGGATTTGAATAAGCTAGATAGATGGGCAA
Source organism: Typopeltis vanoorti (assembly GCF_054136105.1). Classification (NCBI taxonomy): domain Eukaryota; kingdom Metazoa; phylum Arthropoda; class Arachnida; order Uropygi; family Thelyphonidae; genus Typopeltis; species Typopeltis vanoorti. The sequence continues at coordinate 159,555,121 of NC_143550.1, read as the reverse complement.
ATGAATGGGGGTGTCAGTTTAATGCAGCAAAATGTAAGGTCTTGAGGTTTGGGAAACATCGATGGGATGCTGCATACTCTATGGGAGTAGTTATACTGGAGGAAGTTGGGGAGACAAGAGATCTGGGGTTGATGATTGATAAAAACCTGAAGTTTAGGGGACATATTGCAAAGGTGGTGAAGGTAACACAGAGGATTACTGCAATTATGAGAAGGACACTGACCTGCAGAGATAAGAGGGTTATCATTCCATTGTATAAATCTCTGATCAGACCACACTTGGATTACTGTTCTCAGATTTGGTCCCCAGGATTTGAAGGGGATAAATTAACTGTGGAAGAGATACAAAGACGGTTTCAGGACTGTACAAGGATAGTTATGAGGATCGGCTGAGGGAATGTGGACTGCAGAGTTTGGTGGATAGAAGAAGGAGAGGTGATATGATTGAGACTTTTAAACTGTTGAGAGGTGGTTACAGGGTTGACACCGGGGAGTTCTTTCACTTGGTTGAACAGCGGGAAGGAGTGATGACAAGAGGCCATCCCTGGAAGTTACGAAAGGAAACTGTGAGCAAGAGGGTGAGGAGTGGTTTCTTTGCATGGAGGGTGGTTGAGCCGTGAATGCATTGCCTGATAGAATGGTGAGGGCGAGAACGGTCAATGAGTTTAAGGAGTGGTATGATAGACTTTGTGTTTCTTAGGGAGAACCTCCCCTCGATGAGTCTTGGCAGACTTTATATTCTTAGGAAGGACCACCCACGATGAGTCTTTTGACTCCATGGAGGCCTGAATAATAATAATAATAATATCTATACATAAACTTTTCACACTATCTAACACAAAAATTAGGTGTCATTAACAGACTATAAAACAGCTATAACGATTTGCTCCAATGAGCAAGCACTTAAGCATGAATTAAAACTGATTAGCAATATACCTTTCTTAAAAAATGGCTACAGCAAAAATACTATCAACAAAATTCTTCACAAGACTGCAACTAAAAATAAATTAGATTACAATAAAACTATAGCTATATCAGATAAACAGAATATTACAGAAATAGAATCTTAATGGCACCTTTAAATCTGTAAAATTAAACAACTTATTCACTCTTCAATCTTCCTCATCATTCCCACCCTGGAGTGTACTATATTAAATGCACATGCACTTGCCTTATACAGTTGAAACTGGGTGTATAATTCCTTTACTTCCAGAAAATAACATAAATGACATTAAATTTAATAACCATGGTAAATCTGTCCTTTCTGATCATGCTTATTGCACCTGGTATGAACATAAATTTAAAGAATCCTGTGAAATTCTCAACAACCATCCTAATCTCAACAATATTGATGATTTAAGCATCTGGAGACACATATTCGACCTACTTAACCTTTTGTTCTAATAGGTCATTATAATTAGAGCTGTAGTACTCTAGGATTTTAGCCTTGATATGTTATTAACACTCCACAAAAATTATTTTAAAAACTGATTAGGCCATCACTATTGCTATAATGAAGGTTAATATAAATTTGTTCACTGGCGATGTAAAGTAGAATATAGCTTTGATGTATCAGCATTAGTGCATGTCTCTATATTTTGTCTGTTCTATCAAAAAAAACTACTCCTTACAAGATCTTACAGTTTCTAGGAATGACTTCATGCTTCTTCCATTATTTACTACCCTGTGCATTGTATCACTTTCCAACTTGTCAGCATGTTTTTGATTATGGTAGCAATTTTCCAAGTGACTTTCAAAGCTTTTATTATTATTATGGGTATCTCCATGGAGTCAGTAGACTCATCCTGGGAGACCCAAGCTATCAAAACAATATCTATCATACCTCTTTTTGAATTCATTTACAGACAAAGAACTCACATCTGAGTCAGGCAATGCATTACACTCATTCACTATCATCCAGGCAAAAAACCTCGTTCTCACACCCTTGTTAACTACACTTTTCCTTATTTCCAGGGGTGACCTCTTGTTCTTCCATCATTATCACACAGCTGAAATATTTCCCCTGCATTAATCTTATAAAAACCTTTTAGTAATTTAAATGTACTATCAACCAACCTCTGCTATCTACATGCTCTAAATGTAGGGAGCATTTTTTTACATCACTCCCAACTTAGTTACTCTCCTCTGAACCCTCTCCACAACCTCCTCATCTTTAAGGAATCCAGGTGACCTGAGTACAGTAATCCAAATGTGGAAGTATCAGTGCCTTATAATGGGGAATAATAACCTCTTTATCTCTAGATGTTAGTGTGTTCTTCAATAACCAAGTAATCCTATGTTATTGTGTCGTTATATATGCAAATTTACTTATGTCGCACCTTTCAAATGCACAAATCAATTACTCAAAGTACAAACCTGGATTCTTGGCTCTATCTCCTTTTCAAGCATAAACACATTTATTTAAAGACTGCACCAGTTTATGCTCTATAATTACAAATTATACTACTCAGGGAGATACTTCCAATAACCCAGAATATGTAACTATCCGTTAACTCCCTCAATCAGTCGTGGCCAAAATTTCTCACTTTAACTTTACCCTCCCACGACAAGTACGTATTTTTAGAGTGGTGAGTTGACACTCTTAATCAGGCAAGACTCAGTTTAGAAAAAGAATACATGTTTATTCTGCAATCTCAATATACACTAAATAATTACATAAATTCACACTAATTAAGATTGCAATCTCATACAAATATTAAGTTAGGAAAGCTGGTTTCTTTCAGGGTTGTCCCAGACATATAAAATCTTATTTCTGGCAAACTGCCTATACTTAATCGTCATTTAATACATTTCACTCATAACATTTCCTATCTCTGCAACTTTATCAAACACGTCTTAACAATCTCGATGTCAAGCTCAAGCCTAATTGAACAATTACTTAAAAGTCATCAGTTGATATTGTTCTGCTTTATCAAGTCTCTTGCATCTAAATTTCTTCACTTACTCACAGGCTTCTAAAAAACAAATAATAAAATGTCTACATTACCTTCACATGGTTTCTGAATGGGTCTGCTGGCTGATGCTGTCGTGGAAGAACCTGAGACTCAATTCTTTGTTTGGACAACGTGCAGCGTTATATTTCTGCTAAGTGGCTATCCTCGATATGCACAGTGGCTATCTTCGTTATCTGAGGACTTCACGGGAACATCGACAACTCGGCGCCCACTTATAATGAAAGCGGTAGCTGCGTCGCACTGGAGACTCCGTTCGTAAATTCAGGAACTGCTCGATTCAAACTTCCCACTGCCACGCATCCTCACCTGCCGTTCTGCCTGTAACCAGCTACCTCGACTTTCTCCTTATGACCACGAAATCCCGGGGGGGAAAAAGCCTTGTTCCTCCTCCTCCTGCAATCCCTTATATTACGCTTCACATAGCGTCCCTTATCCTCTCCCGAAACACCTTGTGCGGCGCTATGTTAGTTTCATACTCTGAATGATGTCAGCACTTTTTTTCTGCAGCAGGAAATCACGTGACTGTTGTTATGCACACCTGCTCCTAGTATCACACAGCCTCAGGTGCTCACACTAACCGTACCAAATCTTTGGACCCATTCTTACATTTAGCTCAGTAGAATATTTAAGTTAATTTTAGTTACACTATACAATACTAAATCTTGAGTTATAATTCACAAAAAAAAACTTCTAAATAGCATAATATAATTCCAAATCTGTTATGCATCTTTATAATTTTCTAAACTGATACTTTTCTAAGTGTTATATTTTATTATCTTAATATTTTACACTTTAAACACAATATTATCTGAATTTTACCTAATGCAAGTATTTTCTACTATGAACAATTCAATATGCTAAGTTGTACTTGTTGAAATCTGTATGATCTCTTGAAACGAAGTCACAAGACCATTCAGAGTTCAACAATATGCAATCTTTCACACTTTAGCAATGTGCCCTCTGAACTTCATCTCCCTATCCACCATCACCCCCAAGTCCCTAGCCTCATCAATCTCCTGGAGTGCTGTTCCATCAATGTAGTACACAGCTGGTAATCTTTTAATCCCAAAATGCATAACTTTACACTTTTCCACATTGAACTGACATCCATTACCTTTTGCCCATTTTGCCAGCTTATTTAAATTATCCTGCAAACTCTCAACATCAGCTTGATTTTTTATTGCACTACCCAACTTTGCATCATCAGCAAATAACTGCATATCTCCCTTCAAGCCATTTCCTATATCATTTATGTACAAATTAAACAATAACTGCCCAAGCACAGAGCCCTGAGGTACACCACTGGTCACCTACCTCATCCTAGACTGTGCTCCTCCATACATCACTTTCTGGTATCTCTCTCTCTGAGCCATTCTCTTATCCATATCACCAGTTTAGTATCCATTCCCATCTGCTCTAATTTGTGCAACAGTATTCCATGGGGTATCCTGCCAAAAGCCTTAGCAAAATCCAGGAGTATCGCTGTGTAGCCATTTCCCTTGTCCAACTTGGATGTCATTTTATTATAAAAAGTTAATAAATTGCTAAGGCAGGATTGACCTTTAACAAAACCATGTTGACTCCTATAGAGTATCATATTCTGATCCACCCATCCTTGAATTCTGTCTTTAACCAACTTTTCCAATACTTTTACCACCACTCCCAAGATGGGGATTGGTCTGTAATTAACTATTGCAGTCTTAGCTCCATATTTATGCAAAGGAACCACTTTGCCTTCCTTCCACTCCTCCCTTAAGTTTGAACTCTGGACCATACCAGAGTTCAAACTTAAGTTAAATAACCAAGTAAGAGGCATTGACAATTCTTTTGCACATTCACGCAACACCCAAGCTGATATCCATCTAAACCTACAGCAGTGTTTGCATTTAAATTCTGCAATATACTAAGTATTTTTGATTTATTAACTTCAATTGTCACATTAGTTATTGCTACAGTACAGAGATATCCTCACTTGGGTGATAGACTTTTGAAAAGATCACTCAGTAATTCTACTATTATCTGAATTGGTCACCTCAATACCAACCACTAAGGTTATCCTTCCAAAGTCATTCTTCCTTTTACTTGCCACATAGCAGAAGAACTCTTTGGGATTACCCTTGATCTCCTTGGCCAAGGTCTTCCCATAATCTGATTTAGCTTTTCTTATTATGCTGGTAACCTTCCTAGCTTGAACCTTGTACTGCTCATGGGTGTACTGTATCACTTTTCTCCTTGTAAATTCTCCATAACATTTTCTTTTTTTGCAGATCAAGCCTGATACTACTACTCATCTATCTAATGCCTACCTTGTTTGTTTTCCTGACCATGGGAATACATTCTGATATTGCGTTCCTCAGATACCTGCTGATTATATTCCATGCGCTGTAAGCTCACTCCGAAGCTTGTTATCATTACCTAACCTGTAGTTCCATATATACCCCTTCTTAAGAGAAGGGGTATATATGGAACAAAAGAAAAACCAATACCATATGATTGCTTTCACCAGTTGGAGGTAACGAGGACACCTTAGTTATGCATATGTCCTCTGAGCCAATGACCAGGCCTAACACTCTCACACCACGAGTCCCTTCAGTTATGTGCTTTCAAGTAATTATCTCTTAGCAGGTGTATGAATTCCATTTCCTTTCTGCCACGTGATATTTCCTCCTTCCATTTGATATCCCCATAATTAAAATCCCCCATAATAATCACTAACCCAGCACCCATTGCACTAATTTGCTGATGCATGAATTCAATGTTTTTTTTTTATTTTTTCAATTCAATAAACTTTATATTCAATTTTCAAAGTTTATTTCAAATTTTTTTTAAAATTTTCATATTTCAAATTTTATATTCAATATTTTTTCAATATATTTTTTGAATTCAATAAATGTAATTCAATATTTTTTAATGTGATCTGAAAGTAATTCCATTACCACTTCCCTTTTATGTTTCTTACCACGACTTCCAGGAAAAACAACTAGCTAATGCCAAAATCCCCTCCTCTTTGTTTTGTGCACTTTATGTACATTAATACTTCTAGTATTAGTGTACATTAATGTGCAGGAACCTCCCTCCTCCCCCTAGGTCCATGCTACTCTTATACTTTGTCAATTATTCCATCCTGATCTGTTATGTACAACTATTGGGCATTTTTTTATCCATTATCACACTTGTTTGTCTCACAAGTGTCTACAATGCTCAGCTGCATTCCTACACCCAATTATAGATCTAGTCTCATTCTATTCAATAGCCCATTTTTCAGACTCCAAACATCAAATTCATTAAAACAATAAGCATTCGATTTTTTTTTTTTTGCATTCATACTTGCTCCATATATGTACAAATACATGCAGTCTTCAGGCAATAGGAATATCTCCCCAAAAATATTGAACTGTATTGTCAGTGTATAAAATAAACAAAGACAGCCCCAGAATAGAACCCTCTGGCATTCTTTGAACAGAACACTTGTCACCTTTCTCTTTTGAGCTGTTCTTCCCTCCCCCTCCCATACACCACTTGTTGGAGCTGTCATTCAGCCATTCCTATATCTAAACTACTAGTCATATGACTGTCTCTGTCATATGACCACCTCTGTCTGTCAATTTCAACAATAACTTGCCATTTCTCTTAGGAATTACTTTTCATTTCTAGTTAGAAAAATATCATACCATCAAGATTAAGATTAAATTGCACTAATGTGCAACCTGTCTCATGTTTTGTGAAGCTAAAAAAAAGTCATATATCCTTATTCTTTCACAGAATATCATGGTAATTCTTTCAATTATTTTAATTTATCTTGTTACAGTCTGATATTTTCATCAATTATGGTTCAGTAACTTTTGTGATGATTTCAATGGGATATAAATTTTGTATCAGTCAATCAGTATAACAAAGTACACTATTGAATTGGATCATATTTTTGTATACAATTTCATATGTATTTGATTATGTTGTTTAGTAAATGAATTACCAGTTTTGCCTCTTATTTGTTAGAATGATCATGCAGTGTGATTTAATTAGGAAAGGTTAATGGAATTGTAAAGCAGGAAATAACTTTCTTTTTTTTAAATATCACTCTCAAACATGAGAAATGGAAGAACCTATGGTACATCAGTGCTATGCAGTTGGGAGTTTGGAAAGTAGAAATCTTTTGACATTTTTCTTGAATTGGAGGTTGTTGGGAACGAACACTTCATGAGGAAGGCTGTTTGAGAGGACAGAGGAAGAGAGTTCATGTCAGTGGCATTTCAAAAGTTCTGTACACCATGTATGCATGGTCAGATGATGATATATGATAATTTAATAGTTTCCATCTTGTGATATGTAGAAAGGTCACAAAGTAAATTAAACTTGCCAAGAAATTATATTCATGTTTAATCCTTTATACAAATGAAAGCAAACAAAGTTTGCATATGAACTATCATCACGACTTGGCGCCACTTGTATATAGAGGCTGATGACTACACATCAGTTGCCTTAGGATTTCATAATGCAGAGAACAAAGATAAATGTGTATAATTCTATACATTATGAGTGGGTCACTACCCAGACCGGTTTTGATTCTTATCAAAACCGGTCTCACCATCCATTTTTTTTTCTAGGTCAACCAGTCTTGACCCAGAAAAATACCGACAACCTATTTTTCTACCCACTGCAGGGTGAAGGCCTCTCCCATTGCAGGAGGTTTTGGGTCTATCACTCCCATGGCAACCTAGTCCATATTAGGAGAGAACAAACAATCACAAACATCCATGCTTACACGGGATTCGAATCCGCAGCCTCTAGGTGGGAGAGCGGATACGCTAACCACTCGGCCAACCAGGCCGGCCCCACCTGAAGATACCAAGGTTAAATTAATGCAGATTTTCAAATAGTCTGTGACCAATTAGAGAGTAGGAAAGGATGAATTACAGATTGAACCACACAACAGAAAATTATATGTGTTGGATCATTTCAAAAGAACTTTGCATGTTGTACTTCTGTTGTTAGCAAACATTTATTTAACAAAAGACAGGCATTCAATATAATTCTGCCTTCTCACTGCTGGCTAATTCAGTTTCCTGGCAGCATTTTTTGTGAAGCATCTATCATAGAGTGATTCTTTCAACCTAAGAAACAGATCAAATTCTAGAGCGCTGGTATCAGAACTGTATGGAGGATGAGAAGCACTTGCCACCACATTTTTTGATTTTTTTTTTTTGTCAAATATGGTTTCAATTTTGATGTAGTAATGCTGATCATTACATGTGATTGGAGTTAGATTCAACCTCCATTTTGGAGTCTTATTTCATAGAAGAAGACCACCATAAACAGAAAACAAGCACACAGCATCATTTTACTTGGCATCTCACTAACAACTGACATAATAAAATAAATTATACTTATATACAGTACTACACCTTATTATTAAAATACTCTGGATCCAAGGTAGATATAAAAAGTTTTTGCACTTGGTTACAAATTGTATGTTTCCCATATACATATAATTTGTAACCAAGTGCAAAAACTTTTTATATCTACCTTGGATCCAGAGTATTTTAATAATAAGGTGTAGTACTGTATATAAGTATAATTTATTTTATGTCGGTTGTTAGTGAAATGCCAAGTAAAATGATGCTGTGTGCTTGTTTTTTGTTTATGGTGGTCTTCTTCTATGAAATAAGACTCCAAAATGGAGATTGAATCTAACTCCAATCACATGCAATGATCAGATATCATGTAATGATCAGCATTACTACATAAAAATTGAAACCATATTTGACAAAAAAAAAAAAAAAAAAAAATGTGGTGGCAAGTGCTTTCTCATCCTCCATACAGTTCTGATACCAGCGCTCTAGAATTTGATCTGTTTCTTAGGTTGAAAGAATCACTCTGTGATAGATGCTTCACAAAAAATGCTGCCAGGAAACTGCACTAGCCAGCAGTGAGAAGGCAGAATTATATTGAATGCCTGTCTTTTGTTAAATAAATGTTTGCTAACAACAGAAGTACAACATGCAAAGCTCTTTTGAAATGATCCAACACATATCATAATTTTCTGTTGTGTGGTTCAATCTGTAATTCATTCTTTCCTACTCTCTAATTGGTCACAGACTATTTGAAAATCAGCATTGTCACATTGCATTCTAAAATAAATAAATTTCTCTAGGAAATATATGAATAGTGCTATTAAAGAAAAATTGCAAAAGAAGATATAAAGCTGAAATTACAGGCAAGAAGAATAGTAATAGTAGCAAAAGACACTGGTGTATTAAAAAGAAGATAGCTAACAATATTTGATGCTGGTTTGGATTGAAAAAGCTTTGCTGAACAACAAACATTTAAGAAATAGTAAGAGTGGTATCTAGGAAAAGAGAAATGTTAAGAACACAGCCATTGTATTCTTGCAAAACTATTTTGTAATATGTTTGTTTCATTGTACAATACTGTACATTTGGCCAGGTTACCCATTAGTTAACATGCGTGCTTTCTCCAAACAACAGGCTACAGATTGGACCACTGCAGACATGTATGTTTGTGGTTGTCTTTATGTGGGAATGTGAGACCCCTACCTGACTTATTGGAGGGCTTGAAAGAGTGCCATATTTGTTCTCTGTAAATAAATAAAAAGATTAAAAAAAATGAAATAAAATATTTGAAATAATAATAATGGTTTTAAAAAATTTCTTAGCTCACTCACAATACTGATGTACTTGTAGGTTTACAACCTTTTGTGAATGGGAGACATAAAAAAAAAATTGATATGTAATGGTAAGTGAAATTTAGTTATTGAGAGATTACAACCCCCTGCAGTGAAAAGATAGAGATGTGAAAAGAGAATGGGGAATGCTGTTAATGATTGCAGAAGAATTGTATCCGCAAAGTGTGGAAGTTGGTAGTGCATGTACAGATTTTGAATCTGTGTGGTGCAAAGTTGAAATAAACAAGTTAGTATATCTGATAGGATGCTGTTATTATTATTATTACATCACACCTCCAGGGAGTCCAAAAACTCATCGAAAGAGGGTAAGGGTATCTACTCTATGTCTCGCTGCTCAACCAACCCTTCATCATCTAACACCAACGCCATCTGCCGCCAACTACCACCACTAGTACTCTCGCAGACAATCACAAACATCCATGCCCACGGCAGGATTCGAACCCGCAGCCTTTTGGCTGGAGAGCAGATACGCTAACCACTTGGTCAACCAGGCCTGGGCTAGGGAATGCAGAGAATACTGATTGTGAAATGTTTAGACAAATTAGTTGAGCATGTAAAAAGAAGGTGGTCTTGATGGGAGACTTTAATTACAGGAATATAGACTGGAAGGAGGAGATAGTGCATGGGAAAAAGGAGAGCAAGTTTGTGGAATTTCTGAGAGATAAGTATCTTAAGCAACACGTGATTGAAGCAACCAGAGGCTTTAATGTTTTGGATTTGGTGATAACTTCACAAGATGTAGTTGTTAATGAAGGTTGACACAGCTGCTGGTTGGTGAGAGTGATCATCAGATACTTCTTTGGGAAGTGATGAAACAAGAAAAGGTCACTGCCAAAAATGGAAACATGTGGAAGTATAAAGCAGGTGATTATAGGAAGCTCTGTAGTCAGCATCAGTATGCTCAGCTCATCATCATCAACTCATCTTTTCCACTCAGCTCATCTACCCAGGGTAGATGAGCTGAGTGGAAAAGATGTTGACAATGCATGGAAACTCACAAGGCAGTATCTGACAAAAGCAATGTATGACTGCATACAGAGGTTAAGCGAGTAAATAGAGTGGGAGTGAAATGAATGAACAGCAAAATCAAGCAAGCTGTGCTGGAAAATAAAATATTATGGAGGAGGTACAAGACAGTTGGTGGTGATCAGATCCATGAAGAGTATAAAATGTAGGCTAGAAAGGTGACGAGCATGGTAAAGAAAGAAAAGGTGCAGTATGAGAGGAGATTGTCTGGTCAGGCCAAGTTTAACTCAAGGGAATTTTTTTGCTACATGGCAAACAAGAGGAAGAATAATTATGGCAGACTAACATTGGTGGAATTATTGAACAAGCACTTTATCAGCTTATATCATGCTGGTATAAATGATCCGGTACAATATATAGAAGGGAGGCAAGTATTAGGAGAAGTGAAAGAAATATAGGTGTATCAGATGTTGGTTGGGTTAGATGTGAATAAGGCTGTGGGAATGGATGACTCATTACCGTATTCTTAAGGAATGTCACGACAGTTGGTTATGCCCTTGACCTGGTTATTTAATGAAAGTCTTGCAGTGGGTAAGGTTCCTAAGGAGTGGAAAGAAGGCAAAATAGTACCACTCCACAAGCATGATTCTAAGACAGAAGTCTCAAACTATTGGCCAGTCTGTATAACTGCAGTTATGGTCAAGGTGTTGAAGAGATTAGTAAGGAATAGAATACAGAATAGCATTCTTTATGATGGTCAGCATGGATTTGTAAAGGCTAGGTCCTGTTTTTAGTAATTTACTTACATTTTATGATAAGGTGACAAGTGTGTTAGATAAGGGAGAATTATATACAGTGATATTCTTAGACTTTGCAAACGCATTTGATAGATTACCACATGATAAGTTAGTGTACAAGCTGCAGAGGCTGGGATAGATAGTATATTGGTTAGATGGATCAGAGATCGGCTCTCTGAACGACACCAGTAGGTTGTGTATGATGGAGTATATAAGGCTGTGTACTACATTGATGGTGCTGTACTGCAGGAAGTGGATGAGATTAGAGATATGGGAGTGATGGTTGACAGTAGACTGAAGTTTAGAGGGCATATTGCTAGTGTTGCAAACATGTGGTCTAACTGGTCAGACCACACTTGGATTGTTGTGCTCAGATCTGGTCACTTGGTTTTCAATTTGATGTGGAGACATTATAGAGGGTCCAGAAATGAGTGACTAAGACAATATCAGGAGTTTGGAATGCTGGCTATGGAGAGAGAGAGGTTGAAGAAATATGAATTGCAGAGTTTGGTGGATAGGAGGAAGACAGGTGATATGATAGATAGAGACGTTTAAGTTAGAGGATTTTATCAGATTAATCCTGAGGGGATTATAAAAAGAGTAGAAGGTGAGAGGGGAAGAAGATTATGTAAAGTGTAGTAAAGAGGGGTGTGAGGAGTAGATTTTTTACATGGAGAATTGTCAGTGAATGGAATGCATTACCAGAATGTGTTGTTAATGCAAGGAGCATTAAGGATTTTAAGATTCTATATGATAAATATGTTGTCAGTTGAATGAACCCTCCACGATGAGTCTGTCAACTCCATGGAGGGTGTAATAATAATAATAATAATAATTTTCTAAAAGGATCATTTAAGTAGATGCAAGGCAAGTTTACATGGTAAAGCAGCAAGAAGGGAGAAGAGAGAATTTCATCCTTTGAAAATGAGTAATTATTATTATTATTATTGACACCTTCAGGGAGTCCAAAGACTCATCGAGGGAGAGCATCTGCTCTACAACTCTCTACCTTCACCACACAGTCCACCAACTACAATGAATTGCAACTACTGTCATTTACACCAATGCCATCTACCACCGACCACCACCACTAGTATTTTCGGAGACAATCACAAACATCCATGCCTATGCAGGATTCGAGCCTACAGTCTTTTGGCTGTGAGATCGTATCCCAGTGGGATAAGCAATGAAGTAAAGAGTAGATCAATTTCACAGAGAATGTTGTAGGAATAATATGATGCCTATATTTAACAAATACTGGAGGTACTTGGATGACATCATCTTAAGAGATGTAAATGACTTTTTTTTCTTTTTCTTTTTTTTTTAAAGCCAATGCATTTGATACTGCTGTGATGCTGGTTAAGTATATGTATAATTATTATCATCATCAGACCTTTGTAGAGTCAGAAGACTCATCGTTGGAGGTTTCCTTATCCACACATACACAGCACATCATACTGAGCTTTGAAGGCATTCATCCTGCTCTCAGGCAATGCATTTTAGTCATTTAGTTGAGAATATAGCCTAGAAGCTATATTCTCAACCCTCTAAGCCTGTCTTCCTGTTTTTCTATGAAAAACCTTATCTACATTAATCTAGTAATAACTAGATATGCTGTCTCAGTCATTTCCCTCCCACTCTCCCTTCCAGTCTGTTAGATGTGCAAATTGTATCTCTACAGTCTTCATACTTAACATTCCAGAGACCAGAAACCACCTTAGTCATTTGTCACTGATCCTTTTCAGTATCCTTTTGAAAACTAGGTGATGAAATCTGCAACAGTAATTCATATGTGGTCTGATCAGAACATTATACACTGGAACTATAACATCCTTACTTCTACCCATTAATACCATCCATGTTTGCCATGATCTGTTGTGCTTGCCCCCAGTTTTAGCAGAATTTTAGATACTTGTCCATTGTTACCTCTGATATCTTATCTCCTTCACTTCCTGTAAGGTATTCCCACCACTTGTATATTCCATATTGACTTCTTGAATTTTGACACCTTACATTTTGCAACATCGAACTGGTAACCTCTCACTCACTCATTCACCTAGTCTTTTCAAGTCATCCTTTTGCAAAGCTAGAACATTTGCTCTACTCCTCATAGTTCATCCCAACTTTGCATCATCTGCAAACAGCTGAACATTACCATTCAAACCTTCCCCAATATCATTAACATGCAAGTTAAACAGCAATATCCCAAAAAAACAGAATTTTCAGCAACACTATTAGTGACTTTCCTCTTCTGGGATAACATTCCCCCCCGACACAACTTGCGGGGACTTGTCAGGCAGCCAGTATCCAATCCAACACACTAATCTAATATCCAGCCCTATCTGTTCCAATTTAATTACCAGCTTATCATGTAGCAATCTATTAAAGGTTTTTCAAAATTAAATATATCGCTGTGTCTACACCACATCTCACTTGTCCAAGCAATATACACTGCTTGGAAAGAAATCAACAGACAACAGATGCGAGTCATGCCATATAATGAGTCATGTGTTTGTAGCTGGTATAAGTTGGAGGAATATGATACTCCCAAGTCAGTGCAGCTGTATCTGGGTGAAATGACTGAAAAGGGAACTGATGGAGTTTGAAAGAGGCATTGTGATAGGATGCCATGTTGCAAGCCTATCTGTTCAGGAAATTGTTAACAGATTGGGCCATCTCAAGTCAATAATCAGCGATACGATATTGACATTCAAGTGCAGAGAGTCAACTTAAAGTGCTACCTCCAGTGAACAATCCATCACACTCACTGAATGTGATTGCACAGTGCTACAAAGGATAATGTGTAAAAAGGTGTGCTGGTTGTGCCATTCATCTGCCGACATTGAATGCAGAGTTCTGGGCATCGACTGGAACATGAATCTGCAGAACTGAGGCTCACAACATTCCTTTCCATGGTAGGACTGCAATATGTATGTCCCCACATTATCTGAACCAACATGCAGCATCATCTTCAGTGGTGCAAAGAGTCTGTACAGCAGTACACAAGCAAAGAGTGTGTACATGGAAGCTTGGAAAGCTGTGTTATGGAGTGATGAATCATGCTACACCCTCTACTGAGCAGATGGGTAGGTGTGGATGTGGTGAATGCAGTATTCAATGAGGATCTCTTACAGAGTGTTCAAACCCATCTATGAAATTTGGTGGTGTGATGGTATGCTCCTGTTTTTCCTGGTTTGGCCTCAGACCTCTGTTTGTGGTGCCATGAATATTAACTCCGAAACATATCTGAACATTCTGTTCAATGCAATGCTTCCTACTTTGTGGTGTTTCTATGGAACTGACCATTATCTCATTCAGCAAGACAATGCACACGTGTCATAAGGCTGCTGCTGCAACTGTGTGGTTTGTCAACATGAATGTCACCACACTTGACTAGCCTCCATTGATCTCAACCCTATTGAACATCTTTGGGATGAATTGGAGCGTCCGGTGAGATCAAAGGACATCTGCACCACAACAGTCCAGGATCTAATTACTGTATTTGCCGGCATATAAGACTCACTGGCCTATAAGTCGCACTCCCTTTTTTGTACACATTTTTTAGGAAAAAAACTTTATCACTGAATATTATAATGAATTTACAGTATTTCAAATATAAAGTAATAAGTAGGTCTACTTTCAACAAATATTTAACTAACTAGGAAAGAGCACCCACCTTTTAATCTTCTTCGTCAAAACCCAGAAATTCATCATTGGAATCTACAGCTTTGTTTGAGGGCACATCAAAAGTCAGTGGAACCTCATCCATGTTTCCTATTTGCACAAGTTCAAAATTTTCTCGTTTCCTTGCGTTAATGACAAATCGATGAAATTCAATAATTTTTTCTTCATATTCAGCCAGCATCTTTTGTGATATTTAGTCCACATACATAGCTGGTTTCTCTTCATGAATCTTAAACCACCAATGAATCCTGATTCTGCAAAGTTCTTATAATTTTCTCAGTTGGGGTGGCTGGAAATGCCTCTCTGCAGCCCTGTTTCCATGTTCTTTAGCATATGCAATCACACATAGCTTGTATGCAATATTGTAGCAATGCCGACATTTTTCAGCCATAATTTGACAAGAAATTTAGAGAAAATTTAACTGCAGAAATTTATCACCGTTCAAAACAATTGCAACACAATTGGAAAGTTTAAACGAACAGGAACACAGCTTTGATTGTCACTGACAGCACATGCGCATCCACTGAACTTTATGTAACTGGAATGCTCTCACACACTGCATGGAAGCTAAAAGAAACAGAAAATTTCCAAAAATGAAAGTAATAAAAAATTGAGTATCGGCATATAAGATGCACCCTGTTTTTCAGACCTATTTTTAAAGGAAAAAAGTGCGTCTTATGTGCCGACAAATATGGTACCTGTCAACAGGAAGAATGGTCCAAAATTTCCATTGATTACTATCATATGCTTATGGAATATATGTCCATGGGATTGCTGCAGTCATCACAGCAAAAGGAGGTCCTACATTTTATTAAGGTTGGTGCCATGGCTGTTTGTTCTTCACACTATGGTATCCATTGACCTCTTTCCAAGGATTGTATTTGTCACCTTGTTATAATTGGTTCATGATCAGAATTCTCTGCTGACTGTGTTTTCTGACATTACTATCTCCAACCAGATCTCACCTGATTGCAGTAATTATACAGCAGAGTTGCATGCCATTCAGCTTGCACATGTGCATACAGAAGAAAAGTGCTACCAAAAGTGTGTAATTTATACATACTCATTGAGTTCTTTACATACTATCTCTTTTCCTGTGTATAATCCACATCCAGTGCTGTGTGAGGTGTTACACATATTGTACAATATGGAAACCCTTGATGTCTGGTTGTGCTGGATTCCCATTCCCATTGGAATTAAGGGAAATGAGACTGCAGATGAAGCTGCTAGATCAGCTCATACTTTTTCAACATACTGTTTAATATTATTATATACAACTACAGACAATTTATAAGATCAAAGCTAATTGCACAATGGCAGTCATTATAGTAAGAAGCACTGACAAACAAATTACATGACATTAAGCTGGAAATTAAGCATTAGCAGTTTAGTTAATGTAGAAGAGAGGAAGTTGTTCTTGCTAGGCTCTGCATAAGATCACAGTCATCTCACACATTCTTATTTCTCCATGGGAAATGATACTGCCTTATCATTTCCCATACACTATCTTTTCTACACAATTCATCGACCCAATATATTGATGCCAGTTGACTGTGGAGATTCTGATCATCACCCACTTTATAGTTCCACATACAGACCTTGATAAAAACTTTTTCCTGTTTGATAGTATATATACAGACCATAGACTACAGACCTTATATACCAATACTTCATGATCACTTTCACCAACAGGTGGCAGTGGCGATACCTCATTCATAACCACATCCTATGAGGATATCACCAAATCAACAGGTGATAACAGGAAGCAACCGATAAACCTTGTGTTGCTTCCATCACATGGTGCTTTAGATAGTTATCCCACATAAACTCAACAAATTCACTCTCCTTGTTATTACATGCTGTTTCTTCTTTCCAATCTAATCTACATTCCTATAATTAAAATCTCCATTAGGATTGAACTTCCTTTTACTTGCCCAACTAATTTGTCTAAATATTTTACAATCAATACTATCCACATTCTCTGGCATATAACAGCATCTTATTAGATATACTATTCTACTGATCTCAACTTTACACCAAAATTCTATATCCTGTCATTTCAAGTCCTGACAGTATATCATCTTCAGTCAACCAAGTTTCACTTATGCCAATTATCTTTGGGCATACTGATTCAATCAGTGCTGCAAACTTAATGCCTTATTTCTAATACTCTGTACATTAGTATACAAGCATAACAATTCTCCACTCTTTGAGGCCATCCCATCAACACAATCACTTTTTACTCTCTCTGCTAAGTGCACTTACCTCTTCATCCTGACCATCCTCATTTCCCTGATCCTGATTCTAATTTTCTTTTATATTCTTAACATCCCTACCATTTTGCACCACATCACTTTGCTCTACTATAATCACTTCCTCAACTTTGTGTCCATCCCCCTTCCTGTCCTTCCACAAGAAAGAAATTGTGTAACTCAGAACAGAGAAAATTTCCAGAAATGAAAGTAAAAAAAACTGAGTATCGGCATAGAAGACACACCCTGTTTAAGAAGCACCTGGCATATAAGACACACTCAACCTCTCTCTCTGACCCTTAGTGGTACTAATTTTGTATGAACCCTGTGTACCCATAGTAAAGAGCAATCACTCCAAATGATCAACACCCAAACCCATTCAAATGTATTCCAATCAGCTTTGAACTATTTTAACTTCCCTTCGAATTCATTCCATATATTCACAAATTTGAACTCTCCATCTGACTCAATTCAGTAATTTTAAAGAATGTGCAAAAGAGTTAGCCTTGTCCTTTTCCTGATTATTTAGTGAAAGTCTTGTAGTGCAAAGGTTCCTAAGAAATGGAAAGAAGGAAAAATAATACTTCTCCACAAGGGTGGAGAGGTGGTTTGAGAACAGACATTTCCAATTATAGATCAGTTTCTATATCTGCAGTTGTGATTAAAGTGTTGAAAAAATTGATTAGAAATAGAATACAGAATTGGGTTAATGAACATAAGATTCTTTATGATGGTCAGAATGGATTTGTGAAGGGCAGGTCCTGTTTTAGCAATCTGCTTATGTTTTATGATAAGGTGATGACTGTGTTGGATAAGGAGAAGCATGTACAGTGATATTCTTGGACTTTGCAAAAGCATTTGATAGATTACCACATGATAAGTTGTTGTACAAGCTGCAAAGGATAGGAATAGATAGTATATTGGTTAGATGATTCAGAGATTGGGACTCCCTGAACGATACCAGCAAGTTGTGTATGATGAAGCCGAGTCTCAGAAAAGGAAGGTGACCAGTGACGTACATGCCTCAGGGTTCTGTTCTTGGGGCCCCTACTTGTTTGTTAATGATATTTCATATGGATTGACTGGGATCTTCAAATTACCAATGATGCAAATTTAGGTAGAATCATCAGGAGTAGTTAATTCTCTACAGAAAGATTTGAATAGACTTTTAGCTTGGACAAATGAGTGGGGTTGCAGTTTTAATGTTAATAAATACATGGTGCTACACTTTGGGATACAGAGATATAAGGCTATGTACTGTATTGGTGGAACTGTACTTCAGGAAGTGGATGAGATTCAGGATCTTGGAGTGATGGTGGACAGTAGACTGAAGTTCCAAGGGCACATCACATGTGTTGCAAAGACTGCACATTGTATAGCTGCTATGATAAAAAGTACATTGACATGTAGGAATAAGGAGGCAGGTGGTGCCTTTATATACGGCATTGGTCAGACCACATATGGACAATTTTTTGGAGCTCTGATTTGGTCACCTAGTTTTCCTTGTGATGTGGAAATACTAGAGAGGGTCCAAAGACAAATAACAAAAGTGATATCAGGACTCTAGTGTGTTGGTTATGAGGAGCATTTGAGAGAATGTGGATTACAGAAATTGGTGGATAACAGGAAAAGAGGAGATACGATGGAGACCTTCACGTTAAGGGATTCTATCAGATAAATACAGAAGAAATTATAAAAAGAGTGGATGTTAAGATGGGAAGAACGAGAGGTCATCCCCTGGCAGTTGTATAAAGATGTGATGAAGAAGGGTGTGAGAAGTAGATTTTTGCAGGTAGTGTAAATAACTTCAGAACTCGTCATGATAGACACGTTGCTGGTTGAGTGGGCCTCCCATGATAAGGAGGGCTGATGACCCACCTGTGGTTGAAAATGCAAAATGCATCTTACAATTTGTCATATTCGGGTGGAGTGCCAGCACTTTACACATAAGAGGAATTAAATTTTTAACTATCTAGTCAAGCCATATACTCTCGGGTAGATGTTATCATACTCAAACAAATTGCATGATGTTTTTAACTTTTTTTTTACAAAGAAGTAATTTATACAAACACATTTGATTATAATTTTATTTTATTTATATGTAGATATTCCATTGCTTAACTTAATTTTTGTGCATACATGTTATATACTAATTTATTCATTGACTGTTTATGAATAACTTTTGTACTGTTGTAACCTTTGCTATGATGCAGTATGACCTTTGCTGTCCTTGAGCCCATGAAACCATAAACCAACCAACCTTGTTATAATAAGTAGAATGCTAAAACACAATCTTCCTTTAACAAATCCATGCTATAAATCAAAGATAATTCTGCTGTTGTCAGCCTAATTCTGAATCTTGGTCCTCACTAACCTAACACTTTAACGATAACTCCAGACACACAGATTGGCCTGTTATCACCTTCCTTATGAAGCAGTACAATTTTGCCTTCTTTAAACTCCTTTAGAACATTTTCCAATGTAAGACTCATTAAAAAAAAGTACATCAAAGCTGTTGTTAACTCTTTAGAACATTCCCTCAAAACATGCAGTAATATATCACCAAGCCATACAGCCTTATTAACATCACATTCCCTCAATTCCTCATATATCTTCTACTTGCTTACCATCATTGGCTCCTTATCTCTTCCCACTGCACCCAATTTCTGCACAATGTCATATTCGTGAGGATGAAATACTTTTAGGAATTGCTCATGTAATATCTCAACTATATCCTCAGTAGTGGTTATCATTCTACCATTTCAGTAACCAATATCATCCTTCCATAATTATTATTTCTTCTGCTTGTCATCTATTGAAAGAATTCTCTGGGAATTTTTTTGGCTCCATTAGCTAACTGCTTCTTATACTATATTTTTGCTACCCTTTTCAAATAAGTCATCTTCCTTGCATGCTATTTGTACTCATCTTGTGCTGCCTCCATAACGCTCTCTTCTTCCAGATTGCTTGCCTCACCTCTTCATCCATTTCACACCCACTTTATTAAACTTTCTGATCTTTATAATACATCCAGACATCACCTCTGTGAGATAGTTCTTGAGTAATGATCTCCTTTCTATTCAAATTTCTCATTCCACAATTAACAGACATAATACACACATTGTATATGAAATGCAAAGAAGAAACAAGTATGCTATCAAAAGTCAAGTTACCCTCTTATGATTCATCTGTTGATCAGAGGAATGTTGAAAAGTAATGTTATTCAACATTCTTCTGCAAGAGGTTGCAAAACCTGCTTGCATATTGCTGTACTTGAATAAAATTTCTCATAGAACATTCATGATTTAGCACAAATGTTGGATAGGCTCATTATTGATAGATATACTGATATATGCTTTGATTAGTATTGAATAAATGCTGCTACTAATATGTGATTATGTATTTTTATTTTTTTAATTTATATCCATTTTATTGCAGGTTTGAGTAAGTTTGATTATGATGGAAAATGTTGCTTCAACTTACTCAGCAAAAAAAAAGCTGCCAAATGAAGGTATGCTACATGACAAGAATAAATATATTTCATATAATGACACCTGATTAATTTAAATAATTATTAAATGTTTAATATTTATTCTGTACATGAGAAGTTGCAAAACCTTTAGCATATTAGTGCTATATATGTGTGTGTTTTTTTTTTTTTTGGGGGGGGGGGGGAGGCTGGTGGTTAAGAAGAAAGAAGACAAGGTAAAAAGCCAAACGGCTATTTTTTCTGGCGAAGTTAATTAAATTAAGGGGATAAAAATCCTTTATCTGTAAAATAATAAGGGATTTTTATCCCCTTAATTTAATTAACTTTGCCAGAAAAAATAGCTGTTTGGCTTTTTACCTTAGTTATAATATAATATATGGGCACACTTCTCTGGCATTCATATAGTGAAGGCATGCAAGTTCTTTTCACTTAAAGTTTGATATCATCCAGGTCTACCTACTCACTGATGAGACCTCAAAAAAAGTTGAAACCGGTCTGGGTAGTGACCTATCCTAATAATGTAAGGCAGTATTACATCTCCTAGGAGCTGTGTTTTACATTATGAGAAAATATCAAGGATAGTGAGGGAGCTTGCTCCACCTTTGCTTCGAGTTGCCTTGGTGTTGTACTACCAGGTGTTCACTTACGCTTGGATTCACCAATAGTTCTTCGGTATGAAACTCTTATATCGTAGTTTTTGATCTCAGAGTTTCGCATACTGGCTGTAAAATAATAAGGGATTTTTATCCCCTTAATTTAAGAAAGAAGACACTTATTGATGTGTTTCTTGAACAAGTGGAGATTATAGTTCTTGAAAAAAATAGTGTGAAGAAGACTGTTTCAGAGAATAGAGGCAGATGGAATGAAAGAAGTGGAAAAGAAGTTGGTTTGAGTAGGTTTAAAGTAGGACTGTAAATGAATTGACAAATGTCCTTCATAAGCTTAGGAAAAGTGGAAGAATGATGAATGCCACTCTGGCATTCATCATTCTTCCACTTTTAATTAGTATTCATAAAATTAGTTCATAAAATTCATAAAACTATAAATTAGTATTCATAAAATAGGACCTGAAAACCAAATCACAACAAGTGAATGCCAAACTGGACAGAATTGTTTGGACTCTTCAGGGACAGACAGAAGTGGAAAGAGTTAATTCGGCCTCATCATCATCATCCAGATAGATGATGGAAGAGAGAAGTAGAAGTATTCTTAAGTGAAGAATTTATAGAAACAAAAGCTATATATATATATATATATATATATATATATAATATAAAAGAGATATAAATTAGTAGTTGTACAGATGAGATATTGAACAAGAAAGGAAACCAAATTTTTTTTTTAGGACTGTGATGTTCAAATAAGTCCAAGAAGAGAAATTTGATCTTGTCCAGAGATTGGTATTATCAAAGGTAAGGGATCATAGAGCATTTCTGATTTCTGGTTGAGTTTTCAGCTATAATTATAAAAACCCAGCCAGAAGAAATGACACATATAAAGAAATTAATAAAAGCAGTATTAAATGTCTTCCTGTGATGAATCTTTTGATTCCTTGGAAGTCTGTTAATACTAAATGTTTATACATTTTTTTCTAATACAGGTTTTATAATTAAAGGTAATGTAGTGATGTGATATCTTTCTTCCAAGAAATCAGACAGGACTGTATTTTAGTAGTATTGCAGTTCATGATGCTGACCTTGTCCACTAGAGAATATCAGAAGATCAGTGAGTAACACACTGGTTATGGAAAATCCTGAAGCTTGAAAATATTTGAGCACTACATGATTTGTTAAAAGAAGACAAGGAATGGAGTATGTTGTCATCAGTCAAACTGTGCATAGGAGTTGGAGTCAGTTAGAGAGCATCATTTATATATAGGAGGAAGAACATGGATGAGAGTATAGAGGTCTTGGATACTCCAGCATTGGTGGGAAATCTCAAGTAAGAAAAAATTCATTCCACTGTGACAAGAGCAGTTGATGAGGGAAAGGCATATTCTGTAACTTTTTTGGATTTTGCAAAGGCATTTGACAGGGTGCCATATGATAAGCTAATATTTAAGTTGCAACACATGGGTTCAGATGTCAGGTTAGTCAACTGGATTCAGGATTGACTATCTGATAGGTATCAGAGAATTATGTATGGTGAGGCAATATCAAGGAGGCAGAAAGTTACAAGTGGGGTCCTACAGGGCTCAGTACTGGGACCTGTATTGTTTAACCTTTATATCAATGACATTGTCAATAGATTGCAAGGGGATATTCAGTTGTTTGCAGATGATGTGAAGCTGGGAAGGGTTATTAATAATAGTGCAGATGTAGTAGCCCTGCAAGAGGATTTGAATAAACTGGACAGATGGGCAAATGAATGGGGGGGGGGGATATTAGTTTAATGCAGCAAAAATGTAAACTCTTGACATTTGGGATACGTCGATGGGAGGCAGCATATTTTGTTGAAGGAGCTGTACTGGAGGAAGTAGGGGAGACAAGAGATCTGGAGGTGATGATTGATAGAAACCTGAAATTCAGGGAACATATTGCTAACCTGCAATGATAAGAGTTGTCATTCTGTTGTATAAAGCCCTGATCAGACCACACTTGGACTATTGTTCTCAAATTTGGTCCCCAGAATTTGAAGGGGATAAATTAACTGTGGAAAGGGTACAGAAGTGGATAACAAAGATGGTTTCGGGACTGTACAATGTTGATTATGAGGATCGGCTGAGGAAATGTGGACTGCAGAATTTAGTAGATGAAAGAAGGAGAGGTGATAGGATTGAAACTTTTAAACTGTTGAGAGGTAGTTATAGGGTTGATGCTGGAGAGTTCTTTCACTTGGTGGAACAGGGGGGAAGGAGCAAGGACAAGGGGCCATCCCTGGAAGTTACAAAAGGAAGCTGTGAGCAAGAGGGTGAGGAGTAGTTTCTTTGCATGGAGGGTGGTTGAACTGTGAAATGCATTGCCTGATAGAGTGGTGAGCACAAATGGTCAATGAGTTCAAGGAGTGGTATGATAGACTTTGTGTTTTCTAGAAAAGACCTCCCACGATGAGTCTTTTGACTTCATGGAGGCCTGAATCATAATAATAATAATAACAATGCATAGTGAATAACCAGGAGCTGTAGGGGAAAGAGTGACACTAGGAAGTCAGGGCAGATGGTTTTGTCAAAGAAGCATCATCTTGTCTAAAAAGCACAAGGCACCGTTTCTCTGCATAGCTCTTTCGGAATCAGATTTCAATTATTTTTAGGTGTTGGGAACTGCAGTGTAGCTTGCATGTGAAGCTGTGGGTTTTAATCTTCAGCCACTTGCATGCTGAATTATTTGCCAGTGTACCAAGTAAGTCCATGTTTTGGAAAAACCAAGGCCTGGATAATACTTGAGAGGGAGGGGAGGGAGTAATTGAGTGAAATAGGGAGATGAAGGCATTCATTTGGATATTTGTTCAGAGATAAGAGTTTGGATCAGGGAGGAGGACAAAATGAGTAATAATAATTAGGATTATTGCAATTGGCACCATTATAGTGGTTAAGGACATGAGACTAAGAATCACTGGGAATATGCTACAGAAAAGGAAGCTTGTAGTGGTTAAGGACATGAGACTAAGAATCACTGGGAATAGGATGATCTGCAGAAAAGGAAGCTTAGACAATATTATGGTCTGTGCTACCAAAAGGATAACTGGCATTCACATTATATTTTGGAAAGCAAACTTGATAGGAAAGGATCAAGGATTTTTGAGAGGATGGTGATATCGTTATATGATATTCTAATAGTTGTTCTGGTTAGCCAGGTATCCAGCTGATGGCCTGTTGAATCCCACATTGGATGTTCATGTTTTTGTTGAATGTGATGATAGATGAATTTCATCACTTAATGTGTAACTGCTGAAGTGCCTTAAAAAAAAAAAAGTATCATGTTATAATATTCAGCATGAACTACAATGAGAAAGCATTAAGCTAAAATTAATTCGACAAGTTCCTTACACTCTGTGCATACTTCATTTGGAATAAAATATTTTAATTTGATAAGTTATATTAACAGCTTGATTCGTAAAACATATGCCATAGATGAATGGTGATTAAATTAATTGTGCACATCATGCTAAGATTTCAAACTTGTCTCATTATTGAGCTTCGCTATGTAATGTTTATCATAATCTAGTTCCCAAATGTATCCTGACCATAGTTGATTTAAGATCCTTGATTTTTGTTGTGCTTTGTTGGACAGCATGTCATTTCATCAGCTTCTTTGAATTTTAAAACATAGCTGTTTGATTCAACATATGACATTCTGTTGGCATACCCATCAATTGAATATGCAGTTTTCCATCCATGGATCAGAGTTTAAAATGTTATACTTAGAGACACAAAACTGGCATCCTCCTACTCATTTTATACCTTTCTAGTGTATTGTACAGCTCTTGAAAAGCCAATACATGTACCATTCTTAATAACCTGATCTTGCTATGCATCTTATGCCAGGTTGTGAATGTCATTAAGTGGGAGATGAATTTCATCATCTGGTACTTGATCATTACCCTTTCATTAGAGACTTCGATTGGCTTGAAAAAGTTCCACATTTGATCACTATAGCAGGAGTTACTGGATTATGAAAAAAAAACTAATGATAGTAATAAAAAAAAAACTATCCAAATATCATAATAAAACCAAATAAAGATCTTCAATAGCAGTGTTAAGACATATTATTATATGGGTCAGAGAGAAACTGACCAAAACACGGAGCTAAATTAAATAATTTCAAACAAAATGTCTTTGTAAAATATTAAAAATATTTTGACTCCAGTGCATAACAAACAATGACTTATGTAAACAATAAAATTACACAGTAACCGCAGTGATTTTATTTATTTAGCATATGACTCACACATGAAAGGTACATTACAGTAATCTTTAGTATATTTAGACATTTAGTATGAAATAGACAAAGTAATGGATTGGACATATCTTACGACATGAAAGTCTGATGAGAGGGATAATAGAAGGCAAAATCAAGAGAAAGAAGAAGACCAAGGAAAAGATACTTTGATCAAATAAAACAACGCACAAGACTAAAAACATACTACGAAATAAAGAAGAAAGCAAACAGAAGAGAAGAATGGAAGGAAATGCTGCTGAGCTACCAGTCATAAGACTGATGCAATAGAAGAAGAAGAAGACAAAGTACTTAAATATGATATAAAACAGTCATAAAGAAGACACTCAGGAATAAACTACAACTGAATGTCTAGGTTGCTTATCCAATCAACTGCACTTGGTGTAGCATGGATGAAGTCTGACAGGTTTCCATGGTCATGCATGTTGAGCACATTCAACTGTGATATGACTAATTGTCTAGTAGGGTGATCCACAGTTGCACCTGGGTCAGGCAATCATGTCACATTTGTAAAAGTAGTCTGTACAGCTACCATGATTGGTGTGAATTCTGTTAAGGGTAGACCAAGTTTTCCATGGTAGGTCAAAACCCAAAGGCATCTGGGTTGGGTCCACTAATTGATGGAATTTCCCCCTGTTGAAGTATTATGCCAGGTCTCTTTCCACTTCTCTTTCATGTTAAAATTTGTCTCTGCAAGGTTTTTTGCTGTTAGGCTTGGAAGGTGCCTTGACTTTAGTCCATTTATTTCTAGGAGCAGGATGTCTTTGTGGATTGGGAGATCTTGGATTTCCATGATTTTGCTATATTCAAGTAGAAGAATGTTGAATATGCAGAGGTGGGATGTAACATCATTCATTGGGAGCTAGTAGGTTGGGGTTGATTTCACAGTTTCAGAAATGAAGCCCATAGTGGTGTTAAGCTGAGCATTGACCAAGTCCAAATGGGTGCTCTTCAACCATACAGGTGAGCAGTATTCAGCTGCATAGTAAACAAGACCAAGAGCACTGCAGCAAAGCATTGCTGCTGAGGCACCTCAAGTTGTTCCACAGAGTTTTTGCAGTATGTTGTTTTGTGTTTTTAACTTGGATGCTATATTAATGAGGTGTAGTTTAAAGGATAGAGTTCTATCCAAAGTGATGCCTAGATATTTTGGGAATCTGTTGTAGCATAGCAGTTTGTGATTGAAATAGACTATCAGTTCTTTGTTAGCCTAATTATTGTTCAAGTGGAAGCATGAAACTTCTGTTTTACTAGGGTTTGGGTGTAATCTCCATTTGCAGAAGTATGCATCTAAGATTGCAATGTCATTTGTTACTATGTCTTCCATTGTAGTAAAGTTGGCATAACAAAGCTTCTTGGAGGCTGTAGTAGGTAGGCAAGTCTGCATACCTATTATAACACTGGATTATAACAAGGGAGTCAGGACTGACCCTTATTATAATCTAGTGTTCTTTGTTTACTTCTGTTATTGTCCATAACCACTTGGAACAGGCATTTGCTTAGCATGTTTTCAATTAGTTTAGCAATCTGCAATCTGCATGGAGTACCTTGCAGATTGCTCCTTGCCTCCAAACTGTCATAAGTGGTAAGGTCTACAAATGCTACAGATGTTTTCAGGTGTCGTTGATAGCCTACCTCTGTGTGTGTGTGGTGAGTGACCAAACCTGATTTCAGCAGCTTTGTTTATGTCTGAATTTAGCCTGTTCCACTAGGACTTGTTCCATTACTTTAGGGACAATTCTGTTGAGGATGAGTCTTTCTAGAAACTTAAAACAAGTGCTAAGGAGGGCGATTGGTCAGTAATTTTCTAGTTTGTTGTTAGCTTTCCCTGGTTTTAAGATAGGAATAAGTTTTGTTCTCTTAAACTCTTTGGAAGTCTACCAGTCTGGAGAATGTCAGAAAAGAAAAAAAGCCGACCACTGTTGAGCTTTTTTGTCCTGATTTCAGCAAGAAGTCAGGATGAATACCATTGAATCCTGGAGCCTTGCCTGGTTTCATATTCATTAAAGCAATGTTAATATCTTCAAAAGTGAAAAGTTGCGAATATAAAGGGTCTGATGGTCTACTGCTCTTCAAATAAGTTCTCTTTTTATGTGAACAGTGTGCTGTTTGTCCTTGCCAGTATATCTTCATATATTGACTATATGTGTGATGCATATTGGTTAGGAGAAATAGCTGATTGTTCCTAAGCAGTTAGAGTCTACTACCTAGTTTTCTTAGAAAGCTCCATGCCTTCCTACTGGAGTGCCGAAAATCAAGTCTTTCTACTGCCTCAGTCCATTTCTCCTGTCAGTTGGTGTCAAGGCTGTGAATGAGTTCATCTGCAATATCAGGGTTGCCACACTCTAGGTATTCTTGATACAGATTTTTGCTATCATCGTCCCATCCAGGGATTCCTTGCAGAAGCCTCTTGGTATGGTCTTCTTACCTACAGCTAACAGAGTTCTCATGAATTTCTTGTAATTATTGCTTGTTAGAGGAATCCAATGGACATATTTGTCTAGATAATCTGCAAATGTGTCCCAGTCGGCTTTCTGGAAGTTCCAATAGGGATGTTGGATGGATCTGACAAGGGGAACTTGCAAGCCTACTTCTAATACGAAGAAGTAAGTAATGGGTGTGCATTGTTGTCTTGAGTGACAAAGCAGAGATCGGGGTTGTACTCTCTGTTCCAAGCTGCTGACCTGAAGGAAGAGCCATCTTTTGCGTCGAAGATTAGGTGCATATTGTGAATTTCTGCCCATTCAGTCAGTCTCTCTCTGCATTCGTTGTTAAAATCATATTTCCATTGCATGTGGTGGATGTTGAAGTCACCGATATGCATTGCCGGGTGGTTATGCACTGGTAGGACTTGCAGAGGCCACAAGAGTGCTGGGGGTTTATACATGTTTGTAATGGTAATGCTCCCCATCTTAGTTATCAGAAGCACGCCATTGGCAGTGTTGGTTGTAATGAGGTGGAAATCTCCTAGAGTATTAGGTGGCAAGGCATGTGCATGATGGTAAGTGGCACCAATGATAATATATCCAGGAATTCGTTCCCTGTGACAAAGTTGATCACCATCCTTACAGTGAATCTCTTGGACAAGAACATCATCGACATTGTTGCCGTATAAAATCTTTGAGAGGCATTCACATTTTGCTCTATGTATGTTAATTTGGCAAATACAGACAACAGGTCCAATATTTTTAGTCATCTTGCTCTTAATAGAGCTAATTCATGTGTTTGAGTTCATGTGTGCAGTAACCACGAGATCGAGGAGGATAGTATGGTTGCCAGGTCGCTCTAGCTGTTTAGTGTTACTCAGGGTGCACCAGAAGGGGCAAGCAACTACAGTAATAAACTTTAATGAAAGTACAGATATTTTCTACTGAAAATAACAGTACATCATCAGTGTATAGAAACAACAAGCAAATCAAACAGGAATATATGGTACATACAACAATCGGTTTATCAATTAAAATTATGGTTGCCACATGTGTATGTGGCAACCATAATTTGCCAGTATATGTGGCAATAATGGTTGCCACAAGCTAGAAATTAATATTAATATTAATAAATAATATTAAAACTATATTTAATGTTTACATAAAATAAGAATCTCACAAACTTTTGGTAGAGAGAGACAATTGCTCCGATTCAGGTTAGGCTGATCTGAAAGGGCTTCACAACTTTCTTTTAAAAGGCATCGTTTAAAACTGCTTCTATGGAGAAGACAAGTTTCATTCCATTGGATACTGTGTTTAGTGTCAGTACTATGCTATGCAAGACCAGACTTTTGAGGTTTCACATATTCAGTGTAGTATTGATGTTCATTAATTCTCCATAGAATGGCCTCTCTGTCCAAAGTTTGTCAAATTGCATTCACAAGGTGAATTTGTGATTTGTGAATGTAATTTGTGAATTGCATTCACTCTATCTTTAGTTGGTGTAAACACCAACTAAAGATAGAGGTGACAGTTTGTTTTTTGTAAATGTTAACAGATGAGAAATTTTGTTGATAGGAAAATATGTTGGAATAAGGTGATACTTCAAAATTCTACCAATAGGTTCAGAGATACCAGAAATATAGAAATATAAGGGATTGGAACCTTGCAATCTGTTGAAGAATCCTTAGGTTTTTGGAACATAGGAGTCAATTATCTGTTGGGTTTGATGAGGTTTCCAAGAATAGTAAACTAGCAGCATTTTCTTTTTCTTTTTTAAAAGAAAATGCCAGTAGTTTACCATTCATGGACATCCTTCTTTCTCACACAGCCTCTGAAATATCTGTACTTCCAAAGTTTATTACTGTGGCTATCATGTAATTTTGTTGTTTATAGTTATGCAAGTGCCTTTAAAGAATAACTTATGTAAACTGATTTTAAACAAACATTAAGCATCACCAATGTAATAAAAACCAACACAGATGGAAATGGATTGGGCACATACTGAGAATGGACAGCAGAGAGATTTAAGAGTAACAGTGATATGGATTCTGGAAGAAAAAAGGGAAAGGTTTAAATAAATTTGGCAGAGAATGACAGAACAGAAATGAAGTTGGCAACAGAATAGGCTAGTTGGCAGAGCTGGAGTGAAAGAGAATTAGTGGCATAAGACTGAAGAAATGAATGTTGGTCTTGTGTGCCATGTGGCAAGAATAGGATAAGTAAGTTGTATCTGTGCACAGTAGTTTAGATGTGATTTGGTGAGGGCTTTCACAGTACAGCCACCATGTCTTATCTTTTTTCTCCACCTCCTCTACTGTTCAGTAATCTTAATACTAATATCAGAAAAATTTGAGGAAATCTATCCTTTCCTTTATTTAGCACAAGCTCTTTATGATTTTATTATTATTAACATCAGACTTCCATGAAGTCAAAAGAATCGTTGCAGAGATTCACACACTGTTACATACAAAGTTCATCAAAAACTCATTCAGTTTAACTGCATTCACCACAATGTCAGGCAGTGCATTCTGCTCACCAATGACTCTCGCACAAAGAATCTATTCCTTATGCCTTTGCTCACATCCTCCTTATACATTTTCCATGGATGTCCCTTGTTCTACCCCCCCTTCTCCCAGTATATGAAAAATTGTTTCCACATTATCTCGGTAACAACCCTTTACCAACTTAAATGTCTCAATCATCTTCCCCTCTCCTCCTTTCTTTTAATGTTACACGGTGATTAGCATTCATTTTTGAAATTATGGATTTTACAACTGTGTTATAACTAACTCTTTTTATTATCCCGACGTTTCGATCTTCATATCAAGATCATCATCTGGAGCATACACAAACATACAAGACAAGTTGAGTTACATTACAAACCGTAAGCTAGAGAAACAATGATTTGATTACATGTTATTCTACTGGCATGACCTCTAGTGAAAAAAAAAAAAATTTATAAATTACATCAAGCTGGATTTATTATTATTTATTATTATTATGTGACCACTCCAAGGAATTCAAAGACTCATCAAGGGAGGGAACCTACTCTACAACTCTCCATCTCCACCAATCACAACTACCTTCTTCACCTACACTAATGCCATCTACTGCCGACCACCACCACTAATATTTTCACAAACAAACATCCATGCCCACGGCGGGATTCGAACCCACAGCCTGATACAGAGATAGCTGGAGAGCAGATACACTAACCACTCAGCCAACCAGGCCGGCAATTTTAATTTACGATAACATGAATAAACATTTTTTCTTATAGATAGTTTTCTTTCAGTAAGAATGATGTCCTATTTTTAGTATTACAATTGTTATTTTTGATTTAGGATCCTGGATTAACTACAGTCCTGTTTATAGTTGTTTTTAGAGAGGACGGTTCCGTGGGTCGAATATATGCCTTCCATATGTATGGGATTTTTAGACCTTCGTTATTGTTCAGATTGGGGTGGTTGATAATGATCTCACAGGCTTTGTTATTTGCATTCATACCATGTTTTGGTGTGATGTAGACAACTAGTGCTTTTCCATCAATTCTATGTAAGGTGTTCAGGGCATGATCAGAAAGGCCAGCTTCACCATAATTATTATATTTAATGTGTCGTTTATATTCTTTTTGTCTGATAGGAATTGTGCATCCTGTTTCTCCTATATATGATATGTTACAGGTGCAATGAATACGGTATACTCCAGGGTGGGCCATTCTATCATTCTCTCCCTTCTGCCATTCACTGAAAAAATATTTTTCAGTTTCATTCCTATAAAACCCTTTTAATAACATATCTACTTACTTACTCTCAATTAGATTCTGACCCTACTTGGACAAACCATATAGAAACCGACAACCTTCTATGTAACATGAACACATGGCCCACAGATCTTAAGAGGAAACTGAAATCCATGCATCCATTAACTATACATTTATATGAATCACCAAAAGTACACAAAACGATATACCTCTTCGACCGATTGTAGATGGGATAAACTCGTCAACTTATTTATTATCTAAATATCTCGCACATCTTCTAAACGCACGCATTAGAAACACAGATGCATATATCAAAAATACACAGCACTTTATTGAAAAGCTAAGAATTTATTTATTTAGTGTATGGCTCACACATGAAAGGTTACATTACAATAATCATTTATATATTTAAACATAATACTTAATAGATCATCATCATCATCATCAAATTCCTGCCATGTACCCTCAAGGGGTGTATAGGATATAATAGTACTACATGAAAAAAATTACATCATTACTAACTTCCTATCTACAATTTTCCTCCAAATCAGTCTGTTACTTGTCAAGACTCCAACATTATCAGATCTTATATTTCTATCGTCTAAGGCACTTTGTACTGTATCAATCCACCAATATCTTGGTCTTCCTCTGGGTCGTTTTGCTGCCAACCTGGCAGAGAACACTTGTTTTGCTAATCTTTCCTCTCTCATTCTATTTAAGTGACCATACCACCTGAGATTAGCGCTGCTAACGCATTCCTGGATGCTGACAATGTCAAGTTCTTTCCTAATATCCTCGTTTTTAATATGATATTGCCATTGATGCCATCTGTTCACGCCTCTAATCTTTCTCAGGACTCTCATATCTGCGGTCTCTAGTCTTTGGTCAAGGGTTTTACTTCTGACCCAGCTCTCAGATCCATAAGTTAACACTGGTTTGAGCACTGTCTTGTATACAGCTAATTTAGTGTTCCGCTAATTTCTCTCTTATTCCATATGAATTTATTCAATTGACTTCCCACCATACTAGCTTTGCTGATTCTGTTGTCTATTTCTATATTTAATTTACTATCTTACTAAAAATCATGCCTAAGTAGCTGAAATGTTTTACTTGTTCCACAGGTTCTCCATTCACAACACAGTTGACATTTTCAATGATTCTGCCTATTTTCATTGTCTTTGTCTTTTTATTGCTAACCTTCATACCATATCTATTACAACAGCTATTCAATTTAGTCAGAGAATCTTGCAGACTTGTAGCAATTTATTTAGAACTATAACATCACCCGCATAAAGCAAAGAGCTACATTAACATCTCCCATTTTGATATCATGTTTAATACCACTTTCCTTCATAATGTGATCCATATAGATAATGAAGAAGGGGATAATGTACATCCTTGTCTCACACCAGATTTAACATTAAACCATCTTCCTGTACTTACTTCAATTCTAACTGCTGACTTACAACTCAAATAAAGACTAAGTATTGCTTGATATAATGCCCCATTGACACCATATAACTGTAGTGTATTGAATAGCTTGTCTCTTGGCACCTTGTCATATGCTTTTTCCAAATCAACAAAACTTAAATACAGATCTTTGTTATATTCCCATGCTTTCTTGACTATTTGTTGTAAAGTGAAGATCTGATCCTGACTGCCTCTATTTGGCCTGAATCCAGCTTGTTCTTCACCAACCTTTTCTTCCACATTTCTTCTCAACCATTTCTCAAGTACACTTGCATAGATCTTGCCAGGAACACTCAGTAGGGAAATACCTCTGTAATTCTCACATTCAGTTTTATTTATCTTTTTATATATGGGTACTATGAGAGCTCTACTCCAATCATTGGGAATTCGTCCCTCTGTCCAGGCTTTCTGAATTATGCAGTGCAGCCACTGTAAGACTCTTATATCACCATACTTCAGCATTTCTGGTCGAATATCATCTACTGCTGCTGCCTTTCCACATTTCAAGCCTTTGATGGCTTTTTCTACTTCAAGTATGGATATGTATTTCTGACTGCATGCCTGGTCAATGTTTTTTACCACTGTGCTGTCATCACTGCTTGTTTCATTTAGCAGTTTTTCAAAGTAATTATTCCATATATCAAGGATATCTTTTTCTACCGTTTTCATGTCACCTTTATCATTTCTAACTCCTTTTACAGCACTCTTTCCTCCATTCCTAAGCTTCTTCAACAACCTCCAGAATATTTTGCTACCTTCTTGATCTTTATTTTCTATATTCTTGACAAAGTCCTCCCATGACTTTTCTTTAGCTAGTTTTACACAGTGTTTAGCATTCTTGCATTTGTCCATGTATTCTCTAAGAGCACAAGCTGACTTATTTGCCAAGAACTTTTGATATGCTTTCTTCTTTTCCTTCACTACCTCTTTAACTTCCTGTGTCCACATGGAGTTCTAATTTTTCTATCCTTGCAGACAACTTCACCACATGCCTCTCTAGCTGAATCAATCAGGGCTTTCTTCAAGGCTTGCCACCAAATCTCCAAGATTTGATTCCTGTTCTCAAACTCTTTAATTTTTTCTTCAATAATCTTTGTGTATTTTAGTCTACAGTTCACATCTGAGAGCTGCTCAACTTTTATTCGCTTTAAAACTTTTTTACGTGTTATTCTTTTCAATATGAAATTCAATTTTATCCTGCTCAAGGCTAAATAATGATCATTTCCAATTTCAAATCCTCTGTACACTCTGGTGTCCTGCACCAATGAGAAAACATCACTATCAACAATAACATAGTCAATGAGACTTTTCTTATTCCTTGCCTCTTCTCTCCATATGAATTTGTACACATTTTTATGTTGGAACATGGTGTTAGTAATAACCAGTCCATGTCCTGAGCAGAAATCCAACAGATATTTGCCATTATTATTAGCTTTGCTCTTTTCTCCAAATTTTCCCAAAATATTTTTGTATGTCTCACAATCACATCCTACTCTGCTATTTAGATCCCCAACAATGACCAAATTTTCATTTTTCATTGTGTCAGTTGCTTTTTCTAAAGCCTCAAAAAATTCCTCCACTTCTACCTTAGTAGAACCTTCTGTGGGACCATAGGCACAAATAAGCCTCATTGTCCAGTTTCCACATTCTCATATTTGCCCACATTACTCTACTTGAGATTGACTGTCATTCAAGAAGATTAGCCTCGTATTTTGTGTTGAATACTATGGGTACTCCTTCTTTTCTTTGATTGTCATTGCCTGAATATAACATTTTGTATTTATTGCTCAGAAAGGTCTCACCAGTTTTTGTCTTTTTTGTTTCAGTCACCCCTATTATGTCGATCTGGTACTTATCCATTTCCTCAGCTAGCTCCATTTCTTTGCCATTCAGGCTTCTTATGTTGATAGTACCGATCTTTAACTCTAGTGATGTTGAGTTGGGATGTGTTTTCAGATTTGTTCCAGTAGCTGACTTTTCACACTCAGGAATAAACTATAACTGTATGTCTAGGTTGATTATCCAATCAACTGTACTTGGTGTAGCATGGATGAAGTCTGACAGGTTTCCATTGTATGCACATTGGGTACATTCTAATGTAATATGATTAATTGTTTGGCGGGGTGATCACACCTGCGTGAGGCAATCATGTCCCATTTGTAAAGGTGGTCTGCACATTTGCCATGATTGGTGCAGATTCTGTTAAGAGTAGACCGAGTTTTCCAAGGTTGCTTAAAACCTGAAGGCATCTGTGTTGGGTCCACTAATTTATGGAAGTATCCTGTTGAAGTGTTACACCAGGACTTCTACTTCTCCTTCATGTTAAAACTTGTCTCTGCAAGATTTTTTGCTGTTAAGATTGGAGAGTGTCTTGACTTTAGCCTATTTATTTCTAGGAGTGGGATGTCTTCGTGGATTGGGAGATCTTGGGTTTCCATGATTTTGCTGTATTTATGTAGAAGAAAGTTGGATAAGAAAAATCTCCATATCAAGAACAGACATTCTAGCAAGTTTAGATGTCATGTCTTTATTTACAAATGTCTTGGCGAATGAAGTTATAACTCTCATAGAAAATCTGTTTCCTCAAGACATCTCCCAACTTTATCAACATTGTCTCAACTCAGATTTCTTCATGTGGAATGGAAAAATCTACTTCCAACTTTCAGGCCTTGTGACGGGAAGTCCTCTATCTCCTCCATGTGCAGACTTATTCATGGAAAAGTTCGAAAATAACATCTTATTACATACAGATCCTAAACTGTAAATGTGGTGGAGATATGTTGATGACATTTATATGGAAACACAGTGTGGCAGAGTTATATGATTTTCTAACATCCATAAACTCATTTCACCATAAAATCAAATTCACCTTTGAACTTGAAAATGAAGGGAAATTACCTTTTCTGGACATATTAATTACAAAACAAACAGACGAAAGCATTTGTCTGAATATGTACTGCAAACAACCCACACAGGTTGTTACCTGCATTTCTCCTCATTATACCATATTTCACAAAAAGTAAGCATTATATGCTGAAGAACAGAGCAATCTCTATTATAAGAGATGAAAGAAAATTAACAGAAGGATTAGATTTTATTCTCCAAATGTTAACCAACAATGGATATCCGAAAAAAATAACAAAAATAATGATATTTTCTAATCCCTCTCCACAGCAAATCCAGGACACTCATTACAGGACTTCAATTTCCATTCCTTTTGTTGGCATACTTTCACAAAAAATTGCCAACCTCCTAAGGTCTCACAACATTCGGGTAGCATTCAAACTGATTAGAACAGTACGGAATATTTTATGCTCATCTAAAGACCTGAATGATTTCAATAAACATCCTAGAGTTTACAACATTCCTTGTTCTTGTGGCCTGAATTACATCGGACAAACTTCAAGAAGTCTAGAAATAAGACAAAAAGAGCACATTGGAGACGTGAACAACAACAGAGAGGACAGTTCTGGTTTAACATTCGATTTTTCCAACACTCACCATAACATTGAATGGGATAAAAGTACTATGCCATATATAGAAGATGACTACAGCTCCTGCAACATAAAAAAGCTACAGTAGTAATCTGCTCACAAGGCACCCTGATTAGAAACCAAGAAACAATCTTTTGTGATATTTGGAAATCACTCATAAGATCTCTCCACACATCAGTTTAATGTGGCTAACTATAGGATCACCTGCTTAACAAAGACGGATCAAGAGCTAGCATCCATGCTCTACGTATTTGAATTATGTAACGGTTCCTATGAATTTGGTATTTTTCAGTTATGTATTGATTCGTAATCTAAGCTCATTTGTTTTAAGCTAATATGTATATTCATCTAACCCAGAAGAAGTCACCAGTTAACGTGGCGAAACTAGTCTGCTACTAGTTGTATCAAATTCCGACCAATAAAAACCCAATTTCAGTTATCTTATTCAAACATATATGTTTCTATCAGTTTCCTCTGCTTTTGCTTATCAACTAGTTTTATATTTCTTCCTGTTGAATTCAATCTCAAAAGCACTGCCCTCAGCATCCTTGTCCTCCTGATATACTTTTACTCTTGGCTTCAACTCTTCTCTTATCATTAGCAAAATGCCTCCCTCATCTTGTTCCTTCATACTCTGTGAAGATATTATATCCTTTGCATTCTTCCCCTATGATTATATCATCCTCAGTCAATCAAGTCTCATTAATGCCTTGAACTTTTATGAACACATCTGGCATCAGTATACATAAACTACAATGCCTCCTTTATCCCACAACCTACTTTATACCCTCTGCAACTTAGTTCATTAAAGTTAAGAAGCTACGAGCTACATTTACTACCATGTGATCACTCTTCCACTTACTAATCTCTAGGTTGCATGGACCACACTCACCTGTACCCACGTTTAGATGCAAACCAGTCCGCTTTATATAAATCCTTTCATCCATCAAACTCATTTCACACATTCACCATCTCCACATCATTCCTCCTACACAATCTTATACTGACTCATTTGCAAACATAGCTCTGTCTCAGATTGCCTCTATCATACTATTTCAACAGATTACAACTTTTACTTTCTCATTCTTTTTTTTTTTACTTGTACATTTGAGAGAATGTGCTAAAGAACTGAGAGCTCCGTTGACCTGGCTTTTCAATAAAAGTCTGGCTGCGGGAAAGATACCCAGGGAATGGAAGGAAGGTAATGCCACTGCTTAAGGGCGGTAGCAGACTGGAAGTGTCTAATTATAGGCCTGTTTGTGTCATCAGTAGTTGTTAAGGTCTTGGAGAAATTAGTGAGGGACTATATACAGTGTTGGACAGATGAGGGTAATGTGAGAATCAACATGGATATATTAAGGGGCACTCTTGCTTTAGTAATATGATTGCCTTTTATAATAAAGTGACAAGAGCAGTTGATGAGGGAAAGGCATATACTGCCATTTTTTTTGGATTTTGCAGAGGCATTTGACAGGGTGCCACATGATAAGCTGATATTTAAGTTGCAGCAAATGGTTTAAATGTTAGGTTAGTCAAATGGATTCAGGATTGGATGTCTGAGAGGTATCAGAGAGTTGTGTATGGTGGGGCAATATCAAGGAAGCAGAAGGTTACAAGTGGGGTTCCACACAGGGCTCTGTACTGGGAGCTGCATTGTTCAACCTTTATATCAATGATATTGTCAGTGGATTGCAAGGGGCCATTCAGTTGTTTGTGGATGATGTGAAGCTGGGAAGGGTTATCAGTAATAGTGCAGATGTGACAACCTTGCAAGAGAATTTGAATAAACTAGACAGATGGGCAAATGAATGGGGATGTCGGGTCAATGCAGCAAAATGTAAAGTCTTCAGGTTTGGGATCCATCGATGGGAGGATGCATACTCGATTGGAGGAGCTGTACTGGAGGAGGTAGGGGAAATAAGAGATCTGGGGGTGATGATTGATAGAAAACTGAAATTCAGGGAGCATATTGCAAAGGTGGTGAGGATTGCTGCAATACTGAGAAGGATGCTGGCCTGCAGAGATAAAAAGTTATTATTCCTCTTTTAAGACCCTGATCAGACCACACTTAGACTATTGTTCTCAGATTTGGTCCCCGGGATTTGAAGGGGATAAATTGACTGTGGAAAGGGTACAAAGGCGGATAACAAAGATGGTTTCAGGACTGTACAATATGAGTTATGAGGATCGACCGAGGGAATATGGACTGCAGAGTTTGGTGGATAGAAGAAGGAGAGGTGATATGATCAAGACTTTTAAACTGTTGAGAGGCAGTTACAGGTTAGATATTGGAAGTTCTTTCAATTGTTGGAACTGCGAGAAGGAGCGATGACAAGGGGGCCATCACTGGAAGTTATGAAAGGAGGCTGTGCGCAAGAGGTGGAGGGTGGTTGAACCTTGGAATGCATTGCCTGAGAGAGTGGTTGGAGCGGGAACGGTCAATGGGTGATATGATAAACTTTGTTTTTCCTAAAAACGACTTCCCACGATGAGTCTTTTGACTCCATGGAGGCCTGGATAATAATAATAATAAATACAACTCTTTCATATATCATCTGTTATCACATATGTCACCAACTAGGTCATTCATATGAACGAAAATAAATATCTCCTTCACTTCACTCTCTGCATTCCTTATGACATCACTAAAATCCTTAATCTTGGTTCTAGGGAAACATTTTGACACATTCTCCTCAAGCAATCCTCTTATAAAACACCATACAAAATCTACCCTTTTTTCCTCCTGCATATGCTCTTTCATACTCTGCTTTCTCTCTCCTTGCATCTCTTGTCCCCCTCCCCTTTGGTTTTTATCATACCAAAAATTAACATGTGTGAATGCCTAAATATGTATGCCCATTTCATTATATTTTTTAAACTAAGTTTAGTTTTTCTTTATAGGAAAATAATATAATGTACAAATTATAACATGAAATTTCTGTATACAGTACTGTACTGTAGCAAATAATGCAACACGAGTGTATAGTGCTTCTTGCACTTATCAGTAAAATAATATGCTGGAAACACATGAAGCAAGAGTAATTCTTCAGAGCTGCTGCATTATTAATTGGGCAATTCATCAGAAGAGACAGACAAGGCTAGGTAATCAGTAAAAAAATTCTTCAAGTTCTGTGCAAAAAAGTGCCTGAGGGTGATTCACCAAATCAATAACTTGTGGGAAGGTCTAGGCTCATCTTCAGAGGATGACATGACAGATGAATTGGGCCTCTAAAATTTTTTATACATTACATCCAACTTAATCTGCACAGGTTTCTTTTTTTTTTTTTTTTTTTTTCTGCCATTAGTTTCTCTGTAACAAACAATTGTGGCTTGGATCATTCTTTTACTTTGCACAATTGAGATACATTTTCTCAAAAAAAAAAAAGAAAAAAAGAAAAGAAACTGCATTATTAATATAGGCAATAAAGCAAATAAAAGTGGAGCAGCTCTCAGATGTAAACTGTAGACTAAAATACACGAACATTATTCAAGAAATAATGAAAAGTTTTAGAACAGTAACCAAAACTTGGAGATTCAGTGGCAAGCCCTAAAGAAAACATTGATTCAGCCAGAGAAGCATGTGGTGAGGTTGTCTGCAAGGATAGAAATATCAGAACTCCATGGTGGACACGGGAAGTTAAAGAAGCAGTGAAGGAAAAGAAGAAAGCATATCAAAAGTTCCTGGCAAATATGTCAACTTGTGCTCTTAGAGTTCTTACCAAAGTCATGGGAAGACTTTGGTAAGAACACAGAAAATAAATATCAAGAAGGTGGCAAAATATTTTGGAGGCTGTAGAAAAAGCTCAGAGATAGAGAAAAGAGTGCTGTAAATGGAATTAAAGATGATAAAGGTGACATGAAAACTGGAGAAAAAGGTATCCTTGATGTATGGAGTAATTACTTCGAACAATTGCTAAATGCAACAATCAGTGGCTGCACAGTTGTAAAAAAGCACTCAACAGGCATGCAGTCAGGAATGCATATCCATACTTCAAGTAGAAAAAGCTTGAAAGAAAGGCAGCTGAAATAGATGATATTTGACCAGAAATGCTCAAGTATAGAGATATAAAAGTGTTACAGTGGCTGCACTGCATAGTTCAGAAGGCCTGGACAGAGGGACGAATTCCAGATGATTGGAGTAGAGCTCTCATAGTACCCATATATAAAAAGGGAAATAAAACGGCATGTGAGAATTACAGAGGTGTTTCCCCTGAATGTTCCTGTTAAGATTTATGCAAGTATACTTGAGGAACGGTTGAGAAGGATTGTGGAAGAAAAGCTTGGTGAAGAACAAGCTGGATCCACGCCAAATCTGAAGTGAAAATCTGAACCTGTCAGGATCAGATTTTCACTTTATGATAAATAGTTGAGAAATCATGGAATATAACAAAGATCTGTATTTAAGTTTTGTAGATCTGGAAAAGGCATGTGCCAAGAGAAAAGCTAATGAAAACACTATAGTTGTATGATGTCAGTGGGGCATTATATCAAGCAACAGTTAGTCTTTATTTGAGTTGTAAGTCAGCAGTTAGAATTGAAGGAAGTACAGGAAGATGGTTTAATGTTAAATCTGGTATGAGACAAGGATGTGCATTATCCCCTCTGTTATTCATTATCTATATGGATCACATTATGAAGGAAAGTGCTATTAAACCTGATATCAGAATTCGAGATGGTAATGTATGCTCTTTGCTTTATGCGGATGATATTATACTTCTAAATAAATCTGCTACAAGTTTGCAAGATTCCCTTATTGAATAACTGTTGTAATAGATTTGGTATGAAGGTTAGCAATAA
The DNA here is from genome assembly GCF_054136105.1 of Typopeltis vanoorti. Taxonomy (NCBI): domain Eukaryota; kingdom Metazoa; phylum Arthropoda; class Arachnida; order Uropygi; family Thelyphonidae; genus Typopeltis; species Typopeltis vanoorti. Next base: position 159,513,407 of record NC_143550.1, on the reverse strand, counting down.
CAAGACAAAGACAATGGAAATGGGCAGAAGCATTGAAAATATCAACTGCATTGTGAATGGAGAACCTATAAAACAAGTAAAACATTTCAGCTGCTTAGGAACAATTTTTAGTGAAGATGGTAAATTAAATATGGAAATAGACAACAGAATCAATAAAACTGGTATGGTAGAAAGTCAACTGAATAAATTTATATGGAATAAGAGAGAAATTAGTCAAAACACTAAATTAGCTATATACAACACAGTTTTCAAGCCAATTTTAACTTGTGGATCTTGAGCTGGGTTAGAAATAAAACATTTGATCAAGGACTAGAGACCACAGATATGAGAGTCCTGAGAAAGATTAGGGGCATGAAAAGATGGCATCAATGGTAATATCATATTAAAAACCAGGATATTAGGAAAGAACTTGACATTGTTAGCATCCAGGAATGTGTTAGCAGAGCTAATCTCAGGGGGTATGGTCACTTAAACTGAACGGGAGAGGAAAGATTAGCAAAAGAAGTTCTCTGCCATGTTGGTATAAAAACGACCCAGAGGAAGACCAAAATATAGGTGGATTGATACAGTAAAAATTAGAAGACAGAAATATAAGATCTGATAATTTTGGAGTCTTGACAGGTAACAGACTGATTTGGAGGAAAATTGTAGATAGGAATTAGTAATGATGTAAGTTTTTCATGTAGTACTGTCATATCCTGCACACCCCTTGAGGATACATATCAGGAATTTGATGATCATGCAAATACCTCTGCCAATTTTTTCACCGGAAACCTTTTTGCGACTTTGCTTCCACTTCTTGTTGTTTGCTTCCCCCCCCCCCTCTGGCTTTCTGATTTTGTAACTTTTTGTGCTTCTAGCTCAGTAAGGTTCTTACTGAGCTAGAAGCACAGTAAGAACAGAAGAAGAAGCTAAGTAAGAACACAGAAGAAGCTGAACACTTCTTCCCCAGACTTTAAAAAATGCTCAGAAGTAGAGCATTTTTTGTCAACCTCCAACTCTAACTTTTTTACTAACAGCACTAAATTGGCATTAGTCTTGCAAATCCTGTTAATGCATGAACATATACCAGGTATAGATTAACGATGCCAAGAAATTATGTTCTTGGTTTAATCCTTTATCTAAGCAAGCATAAGCAAACAAAGTTTGTAATTGAAGTAACTTCATAACTTTAATTTATACCAGGTATAAATTAAAGATGCTAAGAAATTATGTTCTTGGTTTAATCCTTTATTTAAGCATAAGCAAACAAAGTTTGTAATTGAAGTAACTTTAGACTGGGCTACTTGTATGTAGAGGGTAATGACTTCACATCAATTGTACTATGCAAGGCATGGAGAAGTTTCCCTTCCACACTTGAAATTTCCATCCACTTTACAGGTTCTTTCATAGCGATTTCTTTATTATCGCATTGATTCAAATTGTTTTGAATTAATTTGATCATAAATAAGTTTAAGTAGAATTTAATAAATATTCTTATTCGGAAATTTAACTTTTTTTTGGTATTAGAATATTAAAGTCAGGAAATCACACAAGATGGCGCCACGCATCGATTTTAAAAACAGCCTAAATAAGTACAAAGTGCAAGAATATAAAATCAAATATCAAAATAAAATATAATATAAAATAAATTTACCAACGGCTTCTATTCCCTATAGGGAGTAGCTAGACTGTTTTAGCTCTAGAAGTTTTGGAGACTGAGGGACAGTTTTCAGTTCATTTATATAGAAGCAGAATACGGTAACGCTATTTATATCTAGAAAAATTAGTGTTAGCATATTCGGCTTTGAAATAATGCTAGATTTAATATCCTCTTGATTTATATAGATTTGCATCGCCGAACTGAAGCCTTTTGGTTTTTTATTTTAGTAAATTAGCGTTAGCATTTAATTACTTCAATAGTTTTACAAACCGTGTGCTTTTACTGTCCATCATAGTTTTGTGTGCGTGCGCGCGCGCTAAGTACGAACTACATTTTTACCCGTATACAGGGGTGTAGTCGGGCCAGGGCGACGCCCTGGTACTTTTTTAAAACTATCAAAATTTTTAAATTCATTATAATAAATTATAAGAATTATAACAATGAGACTTATAATGCATTTCCAGCTTTCGGTCAAAAAATAGCAGCTTGCACTCTTGTCATTTTCGTTTCAGGAAACAAGACAGTCCCTCTACCATATGGCCGTCGCATATCATAATAATAATTATGATGATATGCGACGGCCGCACTTCGTGCCCTGGATTTTTGTTTCCAAAGTAGAGCCCTGGCACTATTTCTTTTAGGACTACACCTCTGCCCGTATATGAAAAGATTTTCATGACTACAGCCAAATGTGTACATAAATTTATTTCTGGCATACTAATAAATTATATTACACATAAAATGCCTTATAAATTTCGTACAGATTAAGATTAGTTAAGGAATTAATATACAGCGCTTACAGAAAACTAAGCGGAGACACATTTCAGTATGGAATATGTCCATCCCGAACTGCGATGCAGCTCTCACAACGTACCATGCTTGGAGGGAGGGGAGTTCCCTCAAGGCTATCTCTTAAGTGGTAGTGTGGCAACAATGTCATCCATAAAATGAATTCTTCGTTTACAGCACCACGGAGCAATCGAACATGATGTTGAAGAACTTCGTTGTAATATCGGTCACCAGTTATAGTCCCTTTTTCCAGCAATACTCCATACACCACGACCATCGTATCTATCTGTTTCAATAACATTCTTGCAATGGTAAGTAGTATCACTTTCACGCCAGATCAAGCTCTGATCATGGACTAAGATCACTCTCGTCTGTAAAAAGTATATTACCCCATTAATGTCTTGTCTAATTTTTACGGATGCAACACCACTGAAACTATGCTTTATGATGAGCTGTGGATAAAGGAACTCAGACTATAGACCTACTTGTCGCAGACGTGTGTTATTGCAGTTTGTCGAGTTATCTGCGTACCTCTGATTGAATGGAGCCTACTTTCCAAGCTGGCCTGCCGTGCATCGATTACGTTTTGCTGTTATATAAAAAAAAAACCTCTTCATGCTCTATGGTAGAGAGAGGGCGATCTCTTATCAAACTTCTGGAACACATTCCATTGGTTTGAAATGCTGGCCAGAGCCTGGATACAATGCTGGGAGATTCCTAACTCTCTTGGAATATCTAATTCTGCAGCCCTCAAGCTTTCCAAGAATTCTATCCCGCATAAAAACATCTAGATGATGTCCTCGAGACATTACAAGACATCCGAGTTTGTAACTTTTTTTCCTTTACGAAAAGAACTTCCTTCAAACACAATTCGTTTAGCGCAGTCTTTTTTTCCTTTTATCCTGAGTGCCACCATTAGCCCTTGGATCGCGATTCCAACATTTGAAAGTACCCACTTTCTACTCGAAATTATCAGTTATGCAAATTGCCACAAGCTGATTCGTCTGAATTTGCAGTTGTAATCTTCAGAAATAGTGTTCGTCCTTAGGTTATGGACACTAGTGTATGTGCCTCGAAATTCCTCAGTGGGTTTCTTGACAATTTGTAATTATTTCGTAGCCGGAAAATCTTAGTTGTCACTACTGTATTGTTATGTACCATAACAAAACGGTACATAACACTACTGTATTGTTATGTACTGTTTTGTTGTGTATTAATTTATTTACAGAGCTAAAGATATACTTCTTTTGAAACAGGATTTTCAAGTTTGAGAGCAGTGAGTGAGAGAGTGGGTGTTGTGATCTGTTGCTTAGACTGTAATTGTGAGGAATATAATGACTGGAATGTGCAGGATGTGACGATTGGAATTTGTGAATGTTTGTCGTGGAGTGTGTGAGAGGAAATGAAGTAGTGGATTGTGTCCCAGAAAGGAGAAGATAATGTAACACAACGGGAATTGCACGATTCGATTAAATTTGTTTGAAATTATGGCCAAAACAACTAAGGCTGCTAAGACATTGTATTATATTAATGTGTGTGGGGGATGAAAAGCTCGAGTTTCCAGGTACAGTAGATGATTTTTTAAATGGGTAAATTGGTAAGACAGTTACTTGGCATAAAAATATAGTGGTAGCGAGCTGTTATGCCTATTTAAATATGGCACAAATCACCATTAATAAGATGGTCGGTTTTACCCAAAATTTTATGTAGAAATGAGCCATATGGTGGTGGTGGAGGAGATTTAGGTAGCATATGCATGGCTTGGTATTTTCAGAAGTAGGGAGAGAGAAATAAGTGTTCTTAATGATTTTCGATCCTGTCTTAGTGTGGTGATCAAAATGGATAAGACATGACTTTTAGAGTTCATGGTTGAAGATGAAATGAATTAAGTGCGCGATTCGATAGTTATATAATATTAGGAAGTGTTTGTTGTTTAAAAAAATTTGGTACAAGAAAGACGTTATTTCGTAAGGTATATAACCAAATATTTCGATCGGATAATGGAAGGAATGTATGGTAATTCCATTGCACAAGAGTTTTCCAAAGACCGATGTATCCAACAATCGACCAATTAGTATCTCAGGAGTGGTGGTGAGCATTTTGGAAAAATTGGTTAGGACCCACATTCAGAAATGGGTTGACAGTGAATCTGTACTTTGCAATGAACAACATGGGTTTACTAAGGGAAGGTCATGTTTTAGCAACTTGCTCACTTCTATAACAATGTTACTATTGAATTAGACAAGGGGAATGGATACACCATGATACTTTTGGACTTTTCTAAGGCTTTTCATAGAATACAGCATGGCAGACTGCTGCATAAATTTGAGAAAATGGGTTTGGGTTATACAATATTGGCATGGAAAAGAGGATGGCTGACTGACATATAAAAAAGGGGTATATGGGGGATCTAAGTCTGCAAGATTTAAATATACCCTTCAAATATACCAGCCTGTCTCCATCCAGGAGATTAAAGCAGCCCTTCCATCCAATTTCTCTGCCTCCGGACATGATGGTTTTCCTGCGTCTAGGCTTCGGAAGGTGCTGTTGAAGATTCTTCAAGACTTAGTGGACATTCTCCTTTCCAGTAAAGTAATACCACCATACTTACGTGCTTCAAGAACTATCTTCATTCCGAAGAAACTTCGAGCTGTGCATCAGACTTTAGACCTATTACCATCTCCCCTGTGTTACTTAGACTCTATCATACAAATTAGTTAAACGACTTAAGCAACATATACAGCATGATTATAGACAGAGAGCTTTTTTCCCTTCGGATGGTTGTGCCGAGAATATCTTCTTTTCTCTCTGATTCCCGACGCCACCTTAAGCCTCTATATATGGCGTCGCTGGACCTCAAAAAGGCCTTTGATAGGGTCTTCCTTCCTGCTCTCCTTCGAGGGCTGTCTATTGCTGGATGTCCAGAACCTTTTCTTTCCTATGTTATGGAGCTATACTTGGGTAGCTCCATCACTATCACTGCAGGGTCCCATGCAACTTCTATTCCCGCAGTGCAGGGTATTCGCCAGGGTGATCCTCTATCTCCCCTTTTCTTTAACAGCGTCATAGATGAGTTTCTTTATTCTCTTCCTAGCCATATAGGCTACTCTCTAGGCTCTTCTTCCTTTAATGCTATGGCCTTTACGGACGATCTTACTCTCGTAGCCTCTACTAAGATAGGCTTGCAGGAACTCCTTGACTGGGCAGTTGGCTTCTCTTCTATTCGAGGCATTTCTATTAATGTAGAGAAGTCCTGTTCTTTAGCTCTTGTCCCCTCTGGTTGTGAAAAGAAGCTTAAGGTCGAGACTATAGAGTTTTCCCTGCACGGGAGGATGTTGCATGCTTTGACCATCCTGTAAGAGTGGAGATACCTCGGTATCATGTTCACCTCAAAGGGAAGGTCTTCTGTCCCTTCTATCCTAGAAGCTGGGATCGCTTCTTCGAGGAAAGCTCTTCTCAAGCCCCAGCAAAGACTGTTTCTCCTTTCCTACTATCTCCTACTTCGCTTTTACTACAAGTTGATATTTGGTAGGACATATATCTCGGTACTGTCCCGAATGGACAGGGCTATCCGTTCAACCGTGAGATCATGGCTCCGACTGCCGCCTGACACTCCTGCATATTTTCATGCGAGGGTGAAGGATGGTGCGCTTGGGGTTCCATCACTTATCAAGAATCGTGCAGTTAGAACTCTCTGCCAATCTGCAGAGAGGCTTTCTATAGCCCATTAATACAAGAAGACTTTAGGCAGGCTAAAGGCTGGTCCCATTATCAAGGTACTTTAATCGAGTCAGCACCCGCAGAACACAAGAGATGGGCATCTCTTTTGCACTGTTCTGTAGATGGTGCTCCTTTAAAAGTCATATCTGGTGTCTCCATAGCATGATTGGGTAAGGGATGGCACCAGACTCCTCCTTGGGTTCGAGTATATTGACCTTATCAGGACGAGGATCAATGCCCTGCCTACTCGAGCCCGCACAGCTCGATGGGGTAGTGACGACTCCAACTGTAGGGCTGGCTGCCACTACAGTGAGACATTGTCTCATATAGCCCAGTGTTGCTTCCGCACCCATAGGTACGCGTGAGGAGGCATGATGCCATGGTCTCCATTCTGAACAACCGCTTTAAGAACAAAGGTTTGGAGACTGCGGTGAAACCACATTATAGGACCTCCGCCGGTTTGCGTAAGCCAGACTTAGTGATTAAAAGAGGTGGTGGTGACGTTTGGGTAGTTGATGACCAGGTGGTGGGAACAGGGCGCCCACTAGCCTATAGTCATAATAATAAAGTAAATTATTATAAAAATAACCCAGATGTAGTTAGTAAGATACTGGAGGAGCATGGGGCAACTCCGAGGTTTACCAGCGTCACCATCTCTTTACATGGCGTATGGAGTGCAGATAGTTATAAGGACTTAAAACAGCTTGGGCTTACACAGTGATATAAAAGTTCTTTTCTTGAGGGCCCTACAGGGCACACTGGTGGCATGGCGTTGCCACCAGAGAATGACTACTATGGTAAATCGAACAGGCACAGGGTGAAACACTTGTAAAGGCTTAGGCCTATATCTAGTCTGGACGTGATGTAAGGGTAGTACTGCCCATAAACAGTACAAAGATTAAAAAAAAAAAGTGGTGTACCACGAGGATCAGTGGTTGGTTCACTGTTATTCAATCTGTACATTAATATTGGGAAGGATGTGACAAGCGACATACAGTTATTTGCTGATGATGCAAAGATAGGTAGGGGTAATCAGGAATGCTGCTGATACCTAGTCTTTGCAGAATGATTTGAATATGCTGGAATTGTGATCATGGGAAAATGGGTGTCAGTTCAATGTCAGTAAATGTAAAGTCATTCACTTCGGTATGATTAGATATCTAATGTCGTATTATATTGGTGGGATTAAGCTAGAAGAAACTGAGGCTAGGGATCTTGGAGTGTTAATAGATAAGAAGTTGAAGTTTAGCGGGAATGTGGCAAAGATTGCAAATATAACTCAAAAGATAATTGCAATGCTGAAACGAACGTTTACATGTAAAGATAAGGGTGTTATTTTGCTTCTTTACAAGGACTTGATAAGACCTCACTTGGACTATTGTGCGCAGGTCTGTTTCCGTTGTGATTCTGATATATTGGAGAGAGTACAAACGAGTGTTAAAAATGATATCAGGATTGTGGAATACTGATTATGAAGACAGATTGAGAATTTGTCGACTGCATACACTAGCAAATAGGAGAAAGAGGGGTGATATGATTGAGACTTACTAACTTCTGAAAGGGTCATACAGGATTTCAATTGATGGAATATTTCAATTTATGGAGGGTGGGGAAGGGACGAGAGGGCATCCTTGGAAGCTGAGAATCAAGGCCGCCAAGAAGGGTGTGAGGGCTAGATTTTTCTCTCAGAGGGCAGTGCGTGATTGGAACGGATTGACATTGGATGTTGTGAGTGCAAGCGGTATTAATGAATTCAAGAATAAGTATGATAGCTGATGTGTGGTATGTGGCCTCCCTCGATGAGTCTCTGACTCCTTGGAGGTCTCGCTCTCTTAATAATAATAATACTTGTAGATAGTCCCCATTGTAAATGGCAGTTCACAAAAGTTGAATAACAGCACTGGATTTCTGGGCGTGTTAAAGAAGTGGGGGAGGAAAGTACTTACCATATAATCATAAGCAGTTATGATTATTTGGTAGGGAGATGATAATGGAAGGTTTTAGTTATAATAACGAAGAACAGAACGAGAATAAAGAAATAGAATATTTCTGTGAGTTGCTTAGGCATCGTTACGTAATCTAGGAGAAGAATGATGGGATACCAGAGTTAGACTTGGTATTAGTCTCAGTATACAAAAGTAATTGAAATAATGTTCCGCTTAAGCTGCGTGCGTGTGTACCGCATTGCAGTGGCTCTCGTATGACACTTCCCTGCTCATTATCCAAGACAATGCACTAACGAAATGCGTTTTGGTTATCTTAGTATTAATGCAGCAGTAGATCGGCAGTGTGTGGTTTATGAAAGTTTGATCCCTCCAAGATGTTAAAGCGTACAGAAGATCGCTACACGACAATGATGAAGACATTAAGAAACTTTAAAGCTGCAGAAAGTTAGCTATCCTGCAAGAAATTCGGTGAAACGTTTTGGATCTTATAAATGTAAAGCATATCATGCATTTTTTAACGAAAATCACTTCCACCCCATCTTCCGAAGCTTAGGTTTGCCCATTTGTTGCTCAGAAGACATTATGAGAGGAATTTGCTTCGCTGACTTAGAGAGTTGAGGTATCCATGCTACCTCCAGAGAATGAGTGTCGTTCTGACATCGAATGTTGCTCTTAGTAGTAGGTTTATGTGAAATCATGGAACAAGGGGAATTATTACGAATTAAGGGATTAGTTTTGGCGAATTAAATGGCATAAGGTTATCTTTCTGTGTGAGAAAGATCATTTTCGGGGAGGTAGTTCAAGACCTTTGAAGAGAATGAAATGAGATTAAATAAGACGCTTACGAAGAAAAAAAGACGTATAAGCAAGGGAATAGTAGCATTTACGTGAATTGAAATAACAGGTATGGTAAGAAAAGGAGGAACGGAATGTTAAAGAGAATGATGTCGGAACAGCGATAATAGTTTAGGTAGTCAGTAAAAGGAAAGGTACACATGGAATGATTATTGTGATCATTGAAGAATAGCAGCAGATAAGAATGTCGAAATGTTTATTAAATATTCTTCATTGCGTTTCTTGTTAGAAAACGAGAAGTAGCATTTAGTAAAACAGTGGATGAATGTACAGGATTTGAAAGTTGATGAACATGAACTGTTTGGAGTTATCAAGTAAGCTTCTGGATATATAATAAGTCTGTTAGACTGGATAATGATATTGCTGTGCGCGATATGTGAAGGAATTGGCAATGCATTGACTTGGTTGCTAAATGAGAGTTTTGTGAAAGTGAGGATAACTCAGGAATGAAAGAAGTGGAAGACAGTGGCTTGCATAGAGAGGAATTCAGAGTATTAGTAGTATTGGCCATCAACCAGTTTGTGTTTCTGGAGCAGTGGCAAAATTTTGGAGAGGTTGACTCTGGTTAGAATATATGATTGGATAGATGAAAAGAAGAATCTTTATAGATGCTAGCATGGCTTTGTTAAAAAAAAAAAAGTATGATACGATATCCTTCCAGAAGAGATGATCCATTATCTTCCCACGTAATTTGTTGAAGGAAGTCTATAAATGGTGACAACAGCACCGGTCTCGGAGGCAGTTAGTAGAAATACCAAACGTTCAAAAATTGGCATTGAAATCGAGGGGAATAGATAGCTGTCCGATATGCGGTGTGTTTGAAGCGGGATGATTATATCTGATTTTGTCATAAAGTGCATTTTTGGTTCTGTTACGTCTGTGCAGATCTGTGGAATGACACCCCTTCATTCCTGCAGGGAAATAGGTGCTGTTTCATCTTTTGACATTTTGGAAAATAATAGACAACCGTTCTCCACTTTTCATTATTACCATCCCAGTTCAGTCACACTAAAGAAGAACGATGTTTCTAATCCTGCCTAGTATTTATTTTGAGTACTTGAATATGGTAAGGTCAGTTAACTCCGGAATCTATTGGGGGGAAAAATGCTTGAAACGAAGATCCCAATCGGTAACTCGAATTTATTTTGTTGATCAAGCGTCAAGGAAGTTATCGTTAGGCTATGTGCGCCTGTTAACACCAGACCTCCATGGAGTCAAAACACGTCTGTGTTGGCTAATATTTCTTAAAATTACACATAACTTAGAAAAAAGGAACAAGACTAATTAGGTAATGTAGTGGGGATTAAATGTAAAACCATATTTCTTTTGAGAGTTCATGTATTTAGTCTTTTAAGATTGACTGCTTCTCAAACATTTTTTCAGCCAGCTTATTAGGTATTTCTAGTGAGTAGCATTCTTGTTTTATCTTTTAAAACATCCTTATCGGGTCTTATAACATTTTACAGAAAATGCTGACCGTGCAGATGCACTTGTATCCATCAGTCTCTTCAGGTTGGATTGCAATGGCACCTAGTTTGCTAATAGTTCCATCTCATGCTTAGATACATTGAGAATTGGTGATTGAACAAGTCAGTGGAGTGTGGTAGAGGCTCATTCGTGTTCCAGGAACTATTGTCGCGTAATCGGTGCCTTATGAAAGTAACCGTTACCATACGAATACGTTGGGGATTAAGGCAACAGAAGGACACCACATAGTTAAAACCAAACCAGAACCGGCGCTAGGGTCTTTGCCGCCCGCATGCAATGTCTATCTAAGCGCCCCTGTAACGATCCGGGCGTGTGTGGTTCTTTTACGATAATAAAAATTTAAATTATTTGAAATTTCTTAAATAAATTTTGACAGAATAGCCACACGTTGGTTTGCTAAATGTAACGAACCGCGGGGTGTTGACTAGGCACAATAATCGTTTAAAAACCCGAATATTAAAAAAATTCTCAAAAAATTCACTTCACTTTAATCGTTGAATATAATGATACAGGGATTATAGCCTTCTCACCGACCCGAATCGCTAAGAAAATTAAAATTAATTTTAATTAAAGTTAAAATTTATTTGAACTAAAGTTAAAAAATTCTTGCATTTTACAAGTTACTAAATTCTTAGTGACTTGTAAAAAATTTTTAATAATTTTTATAAGTGGAACTATCTTTTAGGAATTCAAGAATATCTATCTAAAAGAAATTCAAGATAGATGAGAAAATAAGAAAAGAATTCAGAAATAATTAGAACATTTAATATAAGTATTCAAAAATAACATCTTTACAGAATAACAGAAAATAAATTAAATTACATAAATATACTTGAAATTTTTTAATTAAAATTTTAGGAGTGTTGATTTCATATTCACAAAATTAGAAAATAATGGCCTTAACGTCTAATTCCGCACATATATCATTTTCAATAGCTATTAACGCCAAACTAACAAGCTTATTTTGTAACATACTTGTTCTTAAGTAGGTTTTAATCAATTTCATCTTGGAAAAGGAACGTCATCTCTCGCTACACTAACAGGTAAAGTTAATAGTATTCTTAAAGCAATTGAAAAAGTTAGGGAAAGATATATCGGACAATAAAATTAAGAATATCGAAAGGATTTTGAATATTTAAATTATCCTTCCGAAAAATATCCCGGAAAGCACATAACTCGTCATATAGTTCTATTGCATTTACCCGTTTATTGTCGCCGTCCTTCAAGAGAATCGTCACATTTTTTCGTAAATCTTCGTTATTAATTTGTAGTAATCTATACAAGAAATTGAAATTATCATAATATGTTTTTAGTTGTTCAAAACGTTCTATCAACGAACACATTGCAACGTCTAGAAGTGTATAAAACACATTCACTCTAAATTTATCGTCTGGCGATTGTGGCGTTTCGTCATTATTCTCGTAGTCAAATTGTCGTGTCTTCTTTCGTCGTCGAACTTCCGTACCAGTTTTAAATTCTTGTTCTCCATTCACCTCTTCAGTCAGTTCTTTTGCCGTTTTTAGAACTTCTTTAAAATTTGTATCTGATCGATACTCTTATAAGAATATTTTAAATATTCTTACAAAGTTTAAACCTTGTGAATTTACAACTCACAGGGTTTATTCTGTTAAGTAAATCATGCCAAGCTATAAGAGAGCAAATAAATTTGTAGTCCTTTATTTTAGCACATAATGTTTGTGCTTCATGTTGAGTTACTTTATTAAAATTTTCATTATTTAAAATTTCAAAATGTGCATCGTAAATTTCTCCCAACTGATATCATAAAGGGAGGATTGCATTAATTTTACTTTCCCATCACGTTTCTGATGGCTGTTTCAATGTTAATTTTTTTACGAACATTAAAAGGATTGCCCAACGTTTGTAAGAGAATGAAAAGAAATTGTATATTTCTTGAATAATTGCAAAGAAACTAATTGTATCTGCATTCACTTTGGCTGCATCGTTAATGATTAAATTTAGAGTATGAGCAGCACATGGCACGTAAAAAGCTCGAGAATTTTTGTTCAAAAGCAAATTTTGGAGCTCATATTTTTTTCCTTTCATATTTTCCCCATGGTCATACCCTTGACCTCGCATGTCTTCAATGGGATTGTTCCAGTTTTCCATTATTGTTGCACATAAACCACGTCCTGTGGAATCTGATATATCTGCAAAACCTAAAAAGTTTTCCCTGATCTTGATAATTCCATTGTCACAGAAAACAAAGCGAATAATAATGGTCATTTGTTCTGTTTTACTTGCATCAGGTGTGCAGTTTAAAATATGGAATAATATTTAGATTTTCGAATTGATGCTAAAATTATATCCCTGATTGCGTTACTTAAAGTTTCCAATATTTCATTTTGACTGTCTTTACTCAAATAGTGTACTTTATTGTTTCGTTTTAGGGCCCTTTCAACGTGTTTTCCATAACGGGATCAAACTTCGCAAACAGTTCGACTAATTTTAAAAAATGACCGTTATTCCTTTCATATAATTTATCAGATGATCCGCGAAAAGCTAAATTTTGGCTACCAAGGAATTTTATAATTTCAATCAAGCGTTCTAAAACACTCGTCCAATGTTTCTTTTCCATTTCATACATGCTTTGAGTCTGGCAATCAATAATAGTTTTGTTTTTTAAATTTTTATCAAGTTCCTTCCATTTTAAGAAATTTTTCATGTGAGTTAAACTAGTCTCATGTCTATGCGAAGTTGTACTTACATTTCTCCAATCGTTATAACCTTGTACAAGACTACTTGATTCGGTAGGTGCGAAAAGTTTGCAACAAAAACAAAAAACAGAATTTAAAGTTTCGGAATAAATGAGCCATGTTCTTGGCACGAGCTCACCGTTTTCCATTTTTCTATTATAATACGTATCGCCAAATTTACGATCATATGTATCTCTGGGATATATTATATTTTTCTTTTGAACAGGCCCCATTTCCATTAAAACAACTCGTAATTTTTCATCAATATTTCCCCATTCACCTGGATCTTCTAAATTTACAGAGACTAACAATGTGTTAGTTTCGTGGTCAACTACAACTAAATCTTCTAACTGTTTTTCACTCAAATCATGCGTCTTATTATCTTGTTCAACAGTTGCAATAGTACTTTCATGCAAACTGGATGATGTGCACTGTTCTTCAACTCTGATTTCTGATGTATCGAGTGGTTTACAATCTGCATCAGAATATTTTAATATTTTAACAAATTATTAATAGCCCCAGTTTGTTTCTTACGATTCTTAGCGCAGTGCGGACAATTATTTCTTACGAAATAATTGTCCGCACTGCGCTACTGTCAGTAGCCGCCTACTGAGATGCGTACCATATGACCGGTACGCATAAAAACCGTTCATCGTTTCACTTTAGATAGATTATAGTATACACAACATTCTGCAGGCAAGCATTTAGCCTGCTCTCGCTGCAAAATTGTAAACAGCCGGCTGATCAAAGAAGCGGCAATATACATTTTTTTTAAAAATTATTATTCGGTGTATCTGGCCTTATTTATTTTAATATTGATCATTCTAAAAATTTTTTGTTTTTATGATAAAAATTTTGTTTCTTTAAAATGAACTTATGAACCGTGCCTCTGCGGCGGCGCCGGCATGCTCTCCATGCCCGCTTCCCTCGGCCCTGGTTAAAACTAACACTGTTGCACACTGCTACCAACTCCTGGTCTACAGACTTCTTAACTGAAGCATGAGTGAACTAGTTGATGCAGTATGTCTTCTGTCTGGTAGGATGTATGAAGGACGTTCACATGACTTTCAAATGATCGTAGGTATTTCTGTTCTCACTATACATGTGGTTGGTTGTGTTTAGCTGACAGGAGCGAAACTCGAAGTTATCCGTCAATGAACATCAGGGCTCATTGCCTGATGTTCTGATATGCTCCTTCCCAGCTATTAGGAATTCTGTTTGCTTCATGTTTTCTTGTTGCTCGACCATCTTGTGCCTTTCTTTGTTGTTATCATTAATATATAATATATTCTAAGACTTCATCTGAATTACAACTAAGCATCATTCCATATGATGAAATTGGTAAGAAATAACTAGACATCTTCGTAACGAGAAGAAAACTATTCAGGCAAGGTCTTTACAAGATATAACTGAATTATGATTCAAATTATATGTATTTATTAATGTCACGAACGCGTATGAGGGTTCAGAGAGGAGAAGAAAGTAGTGGCGACATTGCCTGAAATTGCCAATCTTCTGAAAGGATACTTGTAAGTGGTATGGTGATATGGGTTTCAATAATCATACTGTATGATGACAGTTACATTACCAGGTGAAAGCAGAGGATGGTGTAATCTTATTCAAGAAACTAGTGTGATTTATTAATCTAGACTAGGGTTGCGTAGATGTGATGCTGTAACACATTTTACTCGAAACGTTAAATGGAAACAGGATTGTTGCTCATTGGGGGTGGGTAGGGGCAAGGAAACCTTTGGAAACGTTTTTTTTTTTTTTTTTGATCGTTTTCTACCCAATACCATCAATAATGATATCCTAATCGTCCAAAAATCGGAAGTACAGTGACTTGAATCTGATTTAACACAGACATACTTTGACCACTAGAAAGTAGATGATGCTTTCTTATATAGAGAGCATCATCATTATTATTTACATAGATTGCAGAAATTTATATTTCTTCTTTATAGTAATTGTTTATGTAGATGATACTTTCCCAAGAACATGATAACGAAGAAATGTCATCTGCACATGCACATCCAGTACCAGCTACAAAGTTAACTGCTTCGCATGTGCATTCTATCCGTATGAATAGAATGGCGATGGTCATTATCATGGACATAATTCACAAAATCACATAACGGAGGCCCTCACGTGATTTATGAATCACTGAGATTGGGAAAGAATGGAACACGCCTTGTCTCCTTGTATAACTCACTCTAATAATAATGAAAGCACTTCTCTGAAAATATTTGCAGTACAAGCAAGATACTTATCATGCGCTTATTCCTTTCACTTTCAAAAACACTTTTGCAGATGACATTTCTTCGTTATCATGTTCTTGGGAAAGTATCATCTACATAAACAATTACTATAAAGAAGAAATATAAATTTCTGCAATCTATGTAAATAATAATATTAGTAATTAATAATAATAATAATAATAGAAAAATACTTGTTCCCGCTATTTCCACCTTATACCCCGCAGTGTGGTAATTTAGATGACTGTTTACTGTTCTTGACAGGATTCTAATTGGGATGCAGAGGAAGAAGTGGAGCTTTTTGATATCGAAGATTTTACTACTGAAGGTGTGTTTGCATGCTTTCTTAAGTGACGTTTTTGCATGGTTTCTTTTTTTATTTTTTTATTTTTTTTGTTCAAGTGTAAGTTAAATACATAAAAACAAGCCTGCTGATAGTAGATTTGAGTTGGTGAACACCCACCTCGGGTACTCTTTGCTAATTGGAGCGTTGAAGTAGCTAAGGCCATGTTTAGTTTCTAGGGTCGAGTTCCGACTTTCTGTTGCTTTATTGCCTTTTTTTTTTTTATCCGTGTATTTCTGATTAGTATTCTTAATGGGTATATAAAGGTATTTTGGTTATTTCGGCACTGACAGGTCAATCTACAGTAGCGATTTAAAATGGAAATACGGTTATAGGATAACTTTTCATAACAACACTAAACCTTTTTTCAACCGATTGTTCCCGAATTAGTGGATCTCCAAGCGGGTTTTTTCTTCCGGAAACGCGTTTTTTTTTTTTTTGTCCCGTAATTAAAAAAATCGACCGTAGAGCCCACACTATTTCAGACATTAAAAAGTATGATGTTAGGGTCCAGTCCCACGAGATGGCGACACTTACGTCGTATCTTCACTGCGGGCTGCTTAATTACTGATAGCCTTGGGCCAGGTATCTCTGATTGGTACCAGTGGAGATTGTACTGCTCACGTAGTCTCCAAAAGTTAGACAGGACTAAAACGGCCTCGCCTATTCCCTATACGGGAATAAAAACGCGTTAGCTGATTTTTTTTTCATGCAAACTTGTGAAAAGTAAACACACGAATTTACACACATAATATTACCGGCCACTGAATTAGAAAAAAAAAAAAATCAGCTAACGCCTTTTTTATTCCCGTATACGGGGAGTAGGCGAGGCCATTTAGCCCTATCTAACTTTTGGAGACTGAGTGGGCAGTTCAATCTCCACTGGTACCAATCAGAGATAGATGGCCCAAGGATATCGCTAATTAAGCGGTACTCAGTGAAGAGAAACGGCTCAAATGTGCCGCCATCTCATGGTCCCTAACCCTAACACAATATATTTAATGTCTGAAATAATGTGGGTTCTACGGTCGATTTTCTTGAGTTTACAGGACGAAAAACCCGAGTTTCCGGCAGGAAAAACCTGCTTGCCCGTGCCAGAGATCGACTAACTCGGGAACCGGTCGAAAAAAGGCTTAGAAAAATTTCCTCTAGTCGCCGACTAGACTCGAAACCAAGTCTTTCTTCGTGAGGCCAAGCGCCGTGGTTGGCAAACGCCACATCCACTGAGCTACACAGGCTCCTGAATTAAAAACTTTTATATAATACAATGGCCGTATATAGGCATGCGACTACCAATGACGATCCTCTTCAATTCCCTGTGCATGGTTCGTTGAGATATGGATCGGGAACAGCCTTCATTAAATGCTTTAATCAATTGCTGCATGCAAGAATTTCCGTTTGTCCATACAAGCCTTCTCAGACTGCGCCGATCTCGTTCCCGAAGGAATGTCTTAGGACCATATAGTTATGCCTCTGTGATAAGAAAAATGGGTTATTTTTCTACTGATTAAACACGGGATATATATATTATCTTGTGAGAAACCACTCAGCTCTGCCGTTTTCAAAATCGTGGCTCCAGCCAGACAGGCACCCACAATAAGCCTTTTATCGAACTCGGAAAGATCCTTCCCCCCTCCCCATTGTAATCACACTGTTAAGGATTACTGATCAGCAGCATTCTTAAATGGTTGCATAGAATAGGTGGTGATGCACGTGACCAAGTATATTTGCATAAAGCCTTCTAATTCAGTAGCCAGTATGTGTACATTGGGCTTTAGATCTGTGCTAAAGGAGTCAATTGAAACAAATTTTGAACCACTGCAGTTTTTTTTTCTTTTATTTCAATCAGACTATATGCATCGACTTAAGGGGACAAAATACATGTCGAAATTAGTTCCTTGCACATTCAAAATTTATATATTGTAATAACTCTACTCTGGTAAGAGAATTTAGTGTATTGAATGCACATAGTTTCGGATCATTTTTATTGGCATAATATGGCAGAATGATTCAAACTAATATTAATGATTGAATTATTAATATTCAAAAGACTTTCGAATTTATTGAGTTCAGCCTGTCATAAATGTGCTATAACGTTTAACATCCAGTTTTGCGTTAAGTACCACTCCATGATATAGTTCATTTAATAACGTAAATGTTTTCACAGATTAATGTGATTCCCGCCAGGAATGCCAACAATCTAAATTCAACTTTGTATCCTGTATCAAACTGTATTGTATATGTCATATGCACTGCTTGGAAAGAAATCAATGGACTTGTTCCATGTGACGAGTCGCGTGTTTGTAGCCGGTATGAATTGGAGAAATATGATGCTTCTAAGTTTGCAACGGTGTTTGGGTGAAATGGCTGCGAGAAGGGAATTGACGGAGTTTGAAAGAGGCATTGTGATAGGATGCCTTGTTGCAGGTCCACCTGTTCAGCAAATTGTTGACAAATTGGACCATCCCAGGTCAATAGTGATACCATACTGAGATGGAAGCGCAGGAGGTCAACTGCAAGTATTGTCCTCAGTGGACGACTTACCACGCTCAGCGATCGTGACCATAGGGTACTACGAAGGATAATATGTAAAACCGGCAATCGTCTGCCGACAGGTTGAATGCGGAGTTCCGGGCATCGACTGGAACACGAATCTGCACAAAAGCATTCAGAACCGAGGCTCACAACATGGGTTTCCACAGTAGGATCAATATGCAAGTCCTGTATTACCCGAACCAACATGCAGCATCATGTTCAGTGGTGCAAAGAGCGTGCACAGTGGGAAGTGGAAAGTGGGAAAGCTGTGTTATGGAGTGACGAATCACGCTACACCTTGTTCCGAGCAGATGGACGAGTGTGGTAGATGCCCAGTGAACGTTTCTTACCAGATTACGCAATCATGACTATGAAATTCGGAAGTGGCGGTGTGATGGCATTGTGCTGCTTTTCCTGTTTTGGCTTCGGACTCTGTGGTGTCACGAACATTGAACTCTGAGAGGTATCTGAACATTCTAGACAATGCAGTGCTCCCTACTTGGTAGCGTTTCTACGGAACTGACCATTGTCTCTTTCAGCAAAACAGTGCACCATGTCATAAGGCTGCTTCTGTAATTGTGTGGTTTGTGGACACGATCGTCTAGCTCCTGCAGTATATGTACTCTGAAACGGTTTTATGTTAAACACTTGATACTGTGCTTTGACAAGCTTTTGGCATGGTACGATACTCATATATTAGACTATTAATAGATTTTCTTTATAAACATTTGTATTTAATAAACGTATTCAGTGGGGCAAGCATTTATTTTAATTTTTTTTTTTTTTCATTTAAATCTTATTGGTAATCACGTGAATGACAATATACGAAAAGTAACAAATAATTTTACACAGATACGGAAAGACATTGTTTATAAATTACAGTAAAGAATATATCTGGGGTGATTAGTATAATATAGGCATAGCGAAGTAAAGATAATGAGTCAGAAGCTGTCAGCACTAAGTGTAAAATTTGAGGTCGTCTTTTACAGCTAGTAGCACACAAAATGAATCTTTTGCAAAGTGATTTGTGAAGTCGTCTTGTATACGCTGTATACGCCAGCATATACGGTAAATAATGCTAACATCATGCTAAGCTTAATGATTATTTGGATATAATACAGTAATTTTTGTTTAAACTAGTTCAAGGTTTTGAAAGATTTTATTTTCTCTGTAATCGAAGCATTTTAATGGAAAAAATTAGAAAAAAATGTTTAACAGCATATGTAAAAACGACTGTAGGTTCAACTATGATAATGAACTGTGTTACTATACGAATGTGATTGTTTCTTTCTTCATTTGCAGCCATTTTTTTTTTCTTTTTTTCACCTGAATTGTGATTAATAAAGTAGCCGAAGCTGGTTGTAAATTCTGTTGTTTATCAAGGCGGGAGATGTACAGAAATGTGAAGACAAGTGTTCGGACCTGTCTGGGACAGAAAGTTTTCAAGTAACAGTTGGCTTGCATCAAGGGTCAGCATTAAGTCCGTTTCTGTTAACATTGTGATGGAGGTGGTGACGGAGGAGGTGAGAGAAGATGCGCCTTGGACAATGTTGTATGCAGATGACATCTTGCTGTGTGCAGATTCAAGAAAAGAAGCGGGAACTAAACTGGAAAGATGGAGAAAAGTACTGGAAGAGAGAGGTATGAGACTGAGCAGAAGTAAGACAGAGTATATGTGTTGCGCAGTGGGCGGCGGCCAGGAGACAGATCTGGAGCTGGAAGGAAATGTCATAAGGAAGGTTAGAGACTTTAGATACTTAGGTTCAACAGTGGAAGAAGATGGAGGAGCTGAGAAGGAAGTGAGATGCAGGATACAAGCGGGTTGGAGGAACTGGAGGGAGATGGCTGGAGTGTTATGCAATAAGAGGGTGCCGATCAATCTGGAAAGCAAAATCCAAAGGACAGTAGTGAGGCCAGCTATGACGTATGTTATAGAAACTGTGGCCCTGAGGAAAAATAACATCAGCAGGATGGAAGTAGCAGAGATGAGAATGCTTAGGTAGATGTGCGGTGTGACCAGAAAGGATCGTCTGAGAAATGACTATGTGAGGGGAACAGTGAAAGTTACGAACGTAGGAGCGAAGATACAGGAGGCAAGGTTGAGATGGTTTGGTCATGTGATGAGGAGGGAGGTACGAATATGTGGGAAAAAGGGTCATGCAGATGGATGTGCAAGGAAGGAGGAAGCGTGGGCGACCAAAGAAGAGATGGAGGGAGCTGGTAGAAAAGGACTTGAGGATGAAGAACTTGGATATGGTGACAGCCCAAGACAGGAGGATGTGGAGGAGACTATCATCAACAGTGACCCCACTTAAGTGGGAGAAGCTTCAGAAGAAGATCAAGGTACCATTACACCAGGCTCCAGTGCTCCTGAGATCGAACTAAATATGTGCGCAAGGATTTCAAATTCTTCTCGACTAGCGCATAACGTTATTGTCATCTACTCTACCAGAATGTGTACGGGGAAGGAGGACTGGAATGGTTACTGTAGTGTTGGCAAGGCTGTTGTCACAGGCTGGTGCTTTTGGCCTTTGTCAGCCTCCGTTTTATGGCTTCATCATAATACATGTTAACTGCACTCCTTCGAGTCTTACTAAAAGACTCGGCATAGTAGCAAATAAATATTACCAAGGAATTTAAGAAACCTGCAGATCAAAAAGGAAAAGAAAAAAAAAACGCGTTTCTGGGAGAAAATCCTACTATCCACGTGAGATCGGCTGACTCACATTGAAAAGCCTGTATAAAGATTCTACTCTTCACGAGGAGAATCAAACTTGGTATTTTCCAATCGAAGTGCGCCATGATCCATCGTTCTTCCAGTTGTGTTGGGGAGGAAATTATACCTCTGATAATTTGGACCTGTCAGTTATCTGAAGGGGTGGAACAAAAGCTTATCTAAGACTGGTTTGTTAGACAAGCTTTTGTACTTGAAGTAGACCTAAAACATTCCAGTATTTGAATCGGAAATAACTCTGAATAAATATGGACAGCTGTTTAAATTATTACACGGCTTCTCTCTCTCTCTCTTCCAAAATAAAATAAAATAATTATATTAGTTAAATTAGTTGAAACAGCTTCCCTATTATTGCATGGAAGGATATTTAAACTTCTATACAGTAATGAGGAATTCGAATTAAGAGCGACCGTTTTGTTCTCAATTCGAAAAAATATTAAAAAAAAAGTGTGCGTCACTTTTATATAGTATTTACAGGATTTCATTTCTTATTGTTTTGACATTCTGATTTCATCGATTGTTTGCTCCACAAATTTCTAACATGGTCCTGTCCTACTGTTCTATTCCTTCACTTTTCCTTGAAAAATCATTTTCAAATTCTTATTCATCGAGTGCTTCCTCATTGGTTAATTTTCAGTACTCTTCACCAGTAGAGAAACTTAAATGCTTCCAATCCTCTAATGCCTTGTTTCGACAATTCATCTTTCACTTTCATAAATAACAACTCAAAACATGCTTTTATGAATCTTTTTCATAATTCCAAATCTATGTTGAAGGGAAATAAGCTTCTTTTTGCCATTGCTGTCTTACATCTAGTTTTTCTAACTTTTAAAATAAAATTCTTCAAACTAAATATCGTGTGATGCTTCATTTATGAGCAAGATCGTAGCAGTGATTGGCGGGTATCAACACTTGATCAGGACTTTGGTTTTACTGGTATTTATAGTCATATTACATTAAAAAAAAAAAGTTTGTCCTTCAAAACATTTGCAAATCCAATCCAAGATGTTATTTCTTTCTGGAACTTGGTAAGTTAATGTTGTTTGCGGGTTCCATGTTCATCCCATCATCCCTTCTTATAGGTGACAGTGCGAAAACACTGTTTATGTGCAGCTAATTAGCATATCTTCCACCCTAATTTTCGTCATAAATTATCTTGCTAAACGTCAACTACTGACATCGGTTGATATTAGAGCACAGGCACCTAGCGTCCAGCAGCAGTTATGCACGTTCCGTTTGTTCACTCTGCGTTCTTTTTTCCCAGTCCAATTTATCTGCTTTGTTGTGATAAACATAGGAGGTTTCGAAATTAAAAATCTCACTGCCGTCGTATGACAGCAGCTCGCGATTTCTCTTCTAATGTATGGAGTCTGGTGTCTCTGATTACCTCACTATCCATTATTTAGCTGTCGGGGCAAGGTCTGAGCACTAAAATTTAAGGAAAATTAATTGCTTCCACCTTTTGAAACTGACTTTGTTTAAAAATAATAATAATAATAAAGGAAGCGGAGTCGGTCTGGAACAGTGGAAGCAATTTCTCATCATCCGAGAAACTCAGTTTTTTCTTTCGTCACTCAAAAGCCATAACTCCACTAACCGCACCAAAACCTGGTTTGAGAGAAAATTTAAAGTCATGTGAAATGCTCAAACACAACCCAAATATCAACAAAAATGACGGCCTAACCATTTCAAGTATGTGGAGGACCCATCTACAACCTGTATAACAACCTAAACTAGCCTTTGAAAAAATCCCACTACAAGAAGACAACCTGGAGAAGTGTTTGTAACATTCAACAGCAACTGAAAGAAATCATTTTATAACGATCAGAACTATCCAGAAGAATATTAATACATGAGGACTTTAGCAGTTTATTGTAGTTGTATATATATATATATACACACACACACACACACACACACACATATATATATATATACATATTTTTTTAATTAATTTATTTTATTTTATTTTATTTTATTTTATTTTATTTTTATTATTTTTTTATTTTATCACTAGAGGTCAGGCTAGGAAAATAGGATTTATTAACTACGTAGATTTAGTTTACCTGTGTACAGGGCATGAGCATGTAGGTTGGTTCCTTATACAGTTGTATTCTTCCGATGATGACCTCGATATAGGGGTCAAAACGTCAAGTTTTATTTTATTAGTAATTAATAAAATAATCTGTTCAACACGTGTGTTTTTGTGTCCCTAAATTTACAAATATGATAACTCCACTAAGAGAGTATAAGACAGAAGTTCAGTACTCACCTTGTTAATAGTTGTTTTGCGGCTTAACCTTTATATCTACAAAAGAATTTTCAACAAATTTTCTTGCAAAAAAATGATTGGAATCTGGTCATCCAAACAATAGCTTTAAGCTGCTTGTCAAATTAGTGATCTTAGGAATGGGTTGTAAGTTTTTTTAATCCAAAATAAACTCCTCGGGTATTTAATCCTGCAATTCAGAAAATTCGACTGCAATACCAATAATAGTATATTGGTTAGAATTTAGAACTCCCTTGTCTTCCTAATCCTAGGTCGAAGTGAGCCTCCTATTCTTAAAATGTGTTCGCACTTTTATTCAGTTTTCGTGTCTTCGCTGCAGAATATCAGTCAGTTTTCTTCGAACTCATAGTACATTAGCAGTGTGAATGGGCAAAGAGTTGAGATAAAAGCAGAAACGTAATATTATATTTGATTCATGTAGATTGGACTTTTGTTTAAATTAAATGCATTAAAAACGAGATTTTTCCGAAGGACACAGTTTACCGAAAAAATTGCAAGGATTACAAATTTATTTTGAGTCTGGGGTGTGCCGGTGGTTAGCTTCCCCCATCTCTTACAAATTTAAATGAGATAATGATAAATAAGAATATAATAGAGATAATGATAATATGAGGAAATGAATGACGCACGCCGGATCTGACTAATTTCCATGAAAATATATATGGAAATGCAAACAGTGGTAACTCATTGACCAGATAATTACTCTTCTGTTAATCACAAACTTTTAGCTAGCCAGCTCCTGGGTTTGAGTTTACTTGGAATTACAACCAAAGTTGCTAAGATTAAAAGGCCAGGCTGTTGTGTTCTAGCTGGTTTGCCTGTTTTGTGGGATTATAAACCATCTAGATCACGTAAGTCCCTGATCGTTCACGAAAATCATCAATAATATAGTTACTGATAAGTCTCCTGATCCACATAATATCCCTCCATTTGTGCTTCAGAGTTAACATGCATCCTGTATCACCTATAGAAGCTGTCATATTCATCTGCTCGACAGCATGGAATCAAGCCCTTTATCCAGCCTGTATCTAAAACATGAGATAAAAGTAAGTAATCCAACTATCGACCCACAGCCCTTGCCTCAGCACTTGAATATAATGGAGAAAGCCATTAACAGATAACCTCTTCATTACCTAGAGGCACACTTCTTAATTAATGATCACCAGTTTAGATTCGGCTACTCTATTCTATAGCTGATCCCCTAACCAACCTCCGACTTTGGACAAAAGCAATAGGAAGGTTTGGAAAGATGTATGTGGTTACATCTTTCCAAATGGTTTGAAAATTAACGTTTTCAAACCATTTGATGCGATAGGCACATACCCGCGAAACCCTTTGTTGGTATCCCTTTGCGATTTAGTTGCCAGTTATATCACTGGTCGTTCATTTCAGATTATGGTGAATGGATTTCTCTTATCAGATTTCTCTATCATTATCTTAGATCCCTGATTGAGCCCACTCTTCTTCTTTATACATTAGTGACTTTTCTCACTAATCTCAAACGCTATCCATGATTTTGTTAAAGACAGTACACTGTTCCTCTTCTTCGTTCAGGAAACTGCTTAGATGTTTAAGGTCTCAAGATCTTCCATAACCGAGGTCTTAAATACTGATCATTCTTTAGTGAGATGAAGATAGCATAGTGAATTTTAATGCTATCAGAACACAGTCCTGTCTTCCCCCCCCGCAAGAAATAGTTTATTTTACTTTCTTTTTGATAATATTCATTTCACCAGTGAGAATCCTTTTCTCTTCTCGGATTGACTTTTACACCTAGCCTTTCTCGCACATCACTTCTTATCCTCTAAAATCTTATGGTTCTCTTTTATCAAACCAGTGCTTTCTGCGAGCACAACTTCTAACTTCTAATTTTGATGTATCACTTCTGGAGTACATCAAACATTTTCCTAACTATTAAGCACATCTCCTTCTGGAAAGAAGACGATCTACTTAATAGCTAACACCTCTCTCTCTCTCTCCCTCCCTCCCTCCCTTACACACACACACACACACACACACACACACACACACACACACACACACACACACACACACACACACACACACACACACACACACACACACAAACTCCCTGAAATCACCTTCACAGTTCAGTTCTCTACGTATCAAACCGACTTGTCGTCCACTTCTTTCATTCAATCTGTCTCTGTTCTTTGGAACAGCCTTCCTCATACCATTTTCCTCAATGACTGCAACCACTAGCACTAAAACGAACACAGTAACAGATTTCCTCTCCGAAATCACTTGACCACATGGTACTGTTGTGTTATAGGTTTGGCGATTTCTCTTGTACAAGTTTATTTAGTATCTGCCCTGCTGCATGAAAGCAAACTAGTATTTACGCACTGCAGAAAAAACGAAGATAATTATATCAGCTCCCAACCTCAGTTCTCAGTAAAATAATAAAGTTATCAGCTGGCATCTTCACTACTTGCATGACTATCAGTTAATTAGTGACCACCA
This sequence comes from Typopeltis vanoorti, assembly GCF_054136105.1. Lineage (NCBI taxonomy): Eukaryota > Metazoa > Arthropoda > Arachnida > Uropygi > Thelyphonidae > Typopeltis > Typopeltis vanoorti. The sequence goes on along the minus strand of NC_143550.1, from coordinate 159,487,612 downwards.
ATACGGATTCTACCGCTGTCGAACCACAGCAGATCTATTGACATGTGCCTTTGGACACATACACGGAATCGTTTGAAGAAGTTCGTGATGGTTCATTTCCACCGTAACTATTCAAGTTTGACGTATAGACCTGCTTAACAAGCTGCGATTTATGGTCTGCCTTTTGCAATTGCAAGTTTCCCTTCAGGTCGCTCACTGTATCATGGTGGATGGTTTCCTCTCTACAGGTTCCCCACAATAATTCACTTCTCCTTATCTATCTATACACACACACACACACACACACACACACACACACACTCGAGTCTCTTTTTATGCGGATTTGAAGTTATTCGGTGCATGCCCACAGATACGAGACCTTTCGACACCTGCGCATGTCAACAGAAGTACAATCCATTCCGATAATAGGGTAATCCAGCTTTTCCCAAACTTTTCCTATGATGGAAACACTTCACAAATCCTGAAATTTTCATGGAACATCTTGGTTATTTTGTGATATATTCATTAATAATTGATTGTTAATTTAGCTGATTTTTTATTATTAATTAATAATTAATCATTAATTATTAATTAATAATTAATTAAATTTGGCCCAATGGAGAAAAAAAAGCACAGAAAAAAAGAAATTTGTTTGGAAATAAAAAAAAAATCAGCTAACGCCTTTTATTCCCTTATAGGGAGTAGGCGAGGCCTTTACACCCTATCTAGCTTTTGGAGACTGAGTGGGCAGTTCAATCTCCACCGGTAGCCAATCAGATATAGCTGGCCCATGTCTATCACTATTGGGGTGCTTAAGGGTCAAAGCTGTATAACTGAGAGGAGACCTCCACATAGCCTTTAAAGGAATGCGGAGAACCGACCAGGGCTTCTGACCTAATGTCCAATTCCCACCTTCTCGTGGTGCACCCTGTTGGGTATCTACTTGGATACTGAACGGACGAGGATGGGCTAGCAATTTGGGATTTAGCCGACCAAATTGTATTCTTATTGGTTAAACCAAAATATTGAATGATGGTACAACATGACAAAATTTCATGCCGGCTGGGGCGTCGCCCGGTTAAACAATGCCCCCGTTGTTTTCGCCAGGGAACCAGGGCAAACAGCGAAAAGTCAGCTACTGGAACAAATCTGAAAATAAACCCCAACTCAACATCACCAGAGTTAAAGATCGGTACTATCAACGTAAGAAGCCTGAATGGCAAAGAAATGGAGCTAGCTGAGGAATTAGATAAGTACCAGATCGACATAATAGGGGTGACTGAAACAAAAAAGACCAAAACTGGTGAGATCTTTCTGAGCAATAAATACAAAATGTTATATTCAGGCAATGACAATCAAGGAAAAGAAGGAGTAGCCATAGTATTCAACACAAAATACGAGGATAATCTTCTTGAATGGCAGTCAGTCTCAAGTAGAGTAATGTGGGCAAATATGAGAATGGGGAACTGGACAATGAGACTTATTTGTGCCTATGGTCCCACAGAAGGTTCTACTAAGGTAGAAGTGGAGGAATTTTTTGAGGCTTTAGAAAAAGCAACTGACACAATGAAAAATGAAAATTTGGTCATTGTTGGGGATCTAAATAGCAGAGTAGGATGTGATTGTGAGACATACAAAAATATTTTGGGAAAATTTGGAGAAAAGAGCAAAGCTAATAATAATGGCAAATATCTGTTGGATTTCTGCTCAGGACATGGACTGATTATTACTAACACCATGTTCCAACATAAAAACATGTACAAATTCATATGGAGAGAAGAGGCAAGGAATAAGAAAAGTCTCATTGACTATGTTATTGTTGATAGTGATGTTTTCTCCCTGGTGCAGGACACCAGAGTGTACAGAGGATTTGAAATTGGAAGTGATCACTATTTAGTCTTGAGCAGGATAAAATTGAATTTCATATTGAAAAGAATAACATGTGAGAAAGTTTTAAAGCGAATAAAAGTTGAGCAGCTTTCAGATGTGAGCTGTAGACTAAAATACACAAAGATTATTGAAGAAAAAATGAAAGAGTTTGAGAACATGAATCAAACCTTGGAGATTCAGTGGCAAACTCTGAAGAAAACATTGATTGATTCTGCCAGAGAGGCATGTGGTGAGGTTGTCTGTAAGGATAAAAAAATCAGAACTCCCTGGTGGACACAGGAAGTTAAAGAGGCAGTGAAGGAAAAGAAGAAAGCATACCAAAAGTTCCTGTCAAATAAGTCAGCTTGTGCTCTTAGAGAATATAGAGACAAATGCAAGAATGCTAAGCACTGTGTAAAACTAGCTAAACAAAAGTCATGGGAGGACTTTGGCAAGAATATAGAAAATAAATATCAAGAAGGTGGAAAAATATTCTGGAGGTTGTTGAAGAAGATTAAGAATGGAGGAAAGAGTGCTATAAAAGGAATTAGAGATAATAAAGGTGACATGAAAATGGGAGAAAAAGATATCCTTGAAGTATGGAGTAATTACTTTGAAAAACTGCTAAATGAAACAAGCAGTGATGACAGCACAGTGGTAAAAAACACTGACCAGGCATGCAGTCAGGAATACATATCCATACTTGAAGTAGAAAAAACCATCAAAAGCTTAAAATGTGGAAAGGCAGCAGGAGTAGATGATATTCAACTAGAGATGCTGAAGTATGGTGGTATGAGAGTCTAACAGTGGCTGCACTGCATAGTTCAGAAAGCCTGGACAGAGGGACGAATTCCCGATGATTGGAGTAGAGCTCTCATAGTACCCATATATAAAAAGGGAAATAAAACTGCATGTGAGAATTACAGAGGTATTTCCCTACTGAGTGTTCCTGGCAAGATCTATGCAAGTATACTTGAGAAAGGCTTGAGAAGAATTGTGGAAGAAAAGCTTGGTGAAGAACAAGCTGGATTCAGGCCAAATAGAGGCTGTCAGGATCAGATCTTCACTTTACGACAAATAGTCGAGAAAGCATGGGAATATAACAAGGATCTGTATTTGACTTTTGTCGATCTGGAAAAGGCATATGACAAGGTGCCAAGAGAGAAGCTATTCAATACGCTGCAGTTATATGGTGTCAATGGGGCATTATATCAAGCAATACTTAATCTTTATTTGAGTTGTAAGTCAGCAGTTAGAATTGAAGGAAGTACAGGAAGATGGTTTAATGTTAAATCTGGTGTGAGACAAGGATGTACATTATCCCCTCTGTTATTCATAAGCTATATGGATCACATTATGAAGGAAAGTGGTATTAAAAATGATATCAAAATTGGAGATGTTAATGTCAGCTTTATGCGGATGATGTTATACTTCTAAATAAATCCGCTACAAGTCTGCAAGATTCTCTGACTAAATTGAATAGCTGTTGTAATAGATATGGTATGAAGGTCAGCAATAAAAAGACAAAGACAATGAAAATAGGCACAATCATTGAAAATGTCAACTGTGTTGTGAATGGGGAACCTGTGGAACAAGTAAAACATTTCAGCTATTTAGGCACGATTTTTACTGAAGATGGTAAATTAAATATGGAAATAGACAACAGAATCAGCAAAGCTGGTATGGTGGGAAGTCAATTGAATAAATTCATATGGAATAAGAGAGAAATTAGTCGAAACACTAAATTAGTGTATATAAGACAGTGTTCAAAGCAGTTTTAACTTATGGATCTGAGAGCTGGGTCAGAAGTAAAACACTTGACCAAAGACTAGAGACTGCAGATATGAGAGTCCTGAGAAAGATTAGTGCTGCGAACAGATGGCATCAGTGGCAATATCATATTAAAAACGAGGATATTAGGAAAGAACTTGACATTGTCAACATCCAGGAATGCGTTAGCAGAGCTAATCTCAGGTGGTATGGTCACTTAAACAGAATGGGCGAGGAAAGATTAGCAAAACAAGTGTTCTCTGCCAGGTTGGCAGCAAAACGACCCAGAGGAAGACTAAGATATAGGTGGATTGATACGGTACAAAGTGCTTTAGACGATAGAAATGTAAGATCTGATAATGTTGGAGTGTTGACAAGTAACAGACTGATTTGTAGGAAAATTGTAGATAGGAAGTTAGTAATGATGTAATTTTTTTTTCATGTAGTACTATCATATCCTGTACACCCCTTGAGGGTACATGGCAGGAATTTGATGATGATGATGATGTCTATCACTAATTATAGCAACCACCGATAAAGAGGCTGGCAAACAACTGCTGCATTTCTTGGTACCTAACCCTAACAAGATATGTCACTGTCTGAAAATAATGTGGGTACTACGGTCGATTTTCTTGAGTTTACGGGATGAAAAACCCCAGTTTCCGGGAGGAAAAATCCGCTTGCCTGTTTCGGAAATGAAAATTGCAATTTTAGATCGCTTAGCAATAGGAGAGGGATCTACGGTGATCGGTAAACATTTTAATTTAGGCCAATCTGCTACAAGAGCAATTAAAAAGATTGAAGTCGCAATAAGAAAATCTGTCATTTCTGGCACAAAACTAAGTGTCAAATTACCATCGTACTCAAGAGATACTTTATTAGAAAACACGGAACGAGCGCTCGTAATTTCGATTGAAGAATTAACTCAAAGGGGAATTCCTATAAGTGGTTATTTAATTAAAGAAAAAGCTCTTCGGTTTTATGAACAGATGAAACAATTGGAGCCGTGTACTTCTGCTTCCCAGGCTGATAAAGAATTTTCGGCTAGCAAAGGATGGTAAACCGTGTTTTTAAAAAGGAATGCACTTCAAAACGTGAAGATTACAGTCGCGGTTGCATCATCAGATGAATAAGCAGCCAAAAATTTTTAAAAGAAGTTAGCCAAAATTATTGAAGATGATGAATATTGTCCCGATCAAATGTTTAACGCTGACGAAACTGGATTGTTTTGGAAGAAAATGCCTAGCCGTACTTACATCGCAAAGTCTGAGAAAAAAGCAAGTGGGTTTAAAGCAAGCAAAGATCGAGTAACGTTGTTACTTTGTAGCAATGCATCAGGAGATCGAATGTTGAAATCCCTCCTAGTAAATCGATTTCTAAGACTACGTGCTCTAAAAGGCAAAGATCTAAAACAGCTGCCGGTACGTTGGATGCCTAATACAAAGGCCTGGTAACAACTGCTGTATTTACTGAATGGTTCAATAATTGCTTTGTACCAGAAATGGAAACATACATGAAGCAAAAAGCTCTCGATTTTAAAGTTTTATTAATTGTTGACAATTACCAAGTCATCGACATTTAGAACATCCAGATGTGCAGGTATTGTTTTTTCCACCCAATACAACAAGCATTATTCAGCCATTAGATCAAGGCATAATTGCTACTTTTAAAAAATATTACTTTAAGCACACTTTTCAATTTATATTGGATAAACTAGAAAATGAATCATTAGCAGTAACTGACGTTTGAAAAAATTTTCTATTTTGGATTGCTTAAATCATGTTGCATCTGGTATCGCTGAAATAAGACCACAAACTTTAAATGCTTGCTGGAAAGCAACTTGGCCTGGATGTATTGCAAACAGTGCAACCATGCAAACATCTTGTGGATAATGCCTTAAGTGACGATGATATTGTTGGATATCGATTAACTTTAGATTTCGTCGAAGATCCAGAAAACGAATAGTGAATCAGAAGAAAAAATTGCTCCCCTCACTGCAAATATAATTCGAGAAGGTCTTGAACTGTGCAATAAATTGGAAAATCATTTTCTTGTTAATGGCGCAAATTCTGAACGAGCCTTTAAATTCCAACGTGAGCTGAAGAACTGTATGTCTGGATATTGCGAGCTGTATAAAAAATTAATGAAATCATCATCGCAAAGTTTAATCACTGATTACATTGTCAGAAGAAAAAATCAGCACAACGAGGGTGAAGCTAATTCTGTTTGTGAAGAACCATTGCCTTTACCATACAGATCTGATGCGTTGACTATCTCTTTTGGTGATGAAAGTGATTTTGCACCAGTTCGCAAACGTTGCCGAATATTGTCTAATAGCGATGATAATTCTGATGACAAAATGTAAAAAAAAAAAAAAAAATGTTACTTTTCAATAAAATTAAATGAATAAAGCTTTTTAACAAACTTAGGCATTCTTATTTTCCTGAATTTTCATAAACTTTTTTTATGCGATTTTAGGTTTATTTTAATTTATTGCTTCGGTTTTATGCGGTTTTAGAAAATTATGGAACGTATCCCTGATTTTTCAACTTAAGTTAGGCCTTTTTTTGTGCGATTTTTTATATGCGGTTTTCTGTGGAACGTATCTACCGCATAAAAAGAGACCCGAGTGCATGCCCGGCTGGTGGCGTGTGCGAAGTGTACAATATACACAGGTCCCGCAGAAGAAAAGGCGCCTAAAAGATGTTCTTTCTCTCATAATGTAGAACAGTAATACAGCTCCTAGGAGCTAAGTTCACATTATGGGTAAATACCAAGAATAGCGATCGCAGCTTGCTCCACCCTTACTATGAGTTGCCTCAGTTTGCACTACCAAATGGATCAGGTGCCGCACTATCCAGGTATTTGCTTATGCTTGGAATCGCCGAACTTTAAATAGTTTCTATATTCGGCATGAAACTCTTTGAGTTTCTTATTCGGCTAAGAAACAATATGGGATGTAATATCCCTTAACTTAAATGAGATAAGAGTTTAAACGAACAACGAATAGTACATATAATTATGAATGTATGTCGTCTTCCGTTCGGGCCCCTTCAGATCTTCCCGGAAACGAACAAATAAATTCTTAAATTGTATCCTGGACCCGATTATATATCACTACTGTAATTTTTTATTAAAATTTACGAAAATATACCTTGACTTTGCCCGTTTCAGTTGCTAAGGGAGAGAGAACATCTTCTAAATTATAATTAATAAAGAACTACTTGCGATCAAGCCTGGGTCAAGAAAAACTAAATGGTTTGGCACTAATTTCAATAGAAAATAATATATGCTCAGTCTATCAACATTGATGTACTGTGACAGGATTTCGCTAAAATGAAAGCCAGACGAGTCCCTTTTAGTAAAATTAATGTAAAGAATATTTGAATAAATCTCTTAACTTTATATTACTATTTTATATTATTTTGAAAATTTATATAACTTGAAAAAAATTATATAAGCAGAACTAATCCGTAGGTAACATTATACTGTAAAGCGGTTTTCATTTGTTTTTAATTTCCTGTTCGTTTTATTCACACTTTATTAAAAAAAAAAACTTTTTTGGAAAGGCACCGAACATTAATCGCACACACAAGAAAAATACAATGCTCCGGTCCTGCCCGAGTGTATATATATATATATAATAAATCGAATTTTGGTCAACAACCATATACACAGTTCAGCTTCAAACTTATTGAAACGACTTATCACTTTATCGACTTATGTTCTTTGCAAACAGTCTTTTCTTTGCAATGTTTTCTCCCGAGGATTACGACATCAATCTGCTCCAGAGAAACACATAACAGATTACAGGTTCCCTCTTTCTTCTAAACTACTTGCCCGCACAGAGCACTTTATAGTATTAAGAGTATAGGTTTTGCGGCATCGTGTATTGTGGGATTGATACACTACCAATGATTGTCCGGACACCCCTGCTATTTGATGTTATGGAACATTCCAAATTTGTGAATAACATAAAAACCGGCTTGCAAATAGTGGGAAGCAGTTGAATGCAGGTGATATGGCAACACGTCGTGAACTCAATGACTTCGAGAGAAGTGTCATCATGAGCTGTCACATTAGTGGCATGTCCATACGTGCCATTACCGCTCAACTGGAGCATCCGAAATTAATGTGATCAACAAATCAAGACGTTCTGGCATCACTAGTACAGGAAAACACCCAGCATGACCGCCGAAAATCACTGACAGGGACAGGAAGGTGTTAAAAAGGGTGGCACGCAAAAATCGGACTATCCGTGATGAGTTCCAGAGGGCCAGCAACACCATGGTGAACACTAATACTGTACGAAAAGAACTCCATTTACTTGGTTTCCACAGAAGAGCATGGCACACAAGCCGAACATCACATCACAAACAAGGCGGCTCGTCTGGCTGGTGCAAAGGGCGTATGAAATGGACAATTGACCATTGGAAAGTAGTACTCTGGAGCGATGAATCAAGGTTCATCTGTTTCCAGTCTGATGGTGGGGTGTGGAGGCAGTCTGGTGAGCTCTTGTTACCACAGTGTGTTGTACCCATAGTCAAGTTTAGTGGTGGAGGAATAATGATGTGAGATGCATTTGACTGGTTTGGAGTGGGACGACTGGTCGTTGTCCTCGGTTCCATGAACGCAGTTCAGTACCTTGATATTCTGGATAATCAGGTGCTGCCTACACTGTGGAGTTTTTATGGAACGGACCCTTGTTACTATCAAGACAATGTCCCATGCCACAAAGCTTCAGCTGTTATGGAATGGTATGAAGAGATGGGTGTTAAACAACTGCCATGGTCTGCGCAGAGTCCTGACTTCAACCCCATCGAACACGTGGGACGAATTGGAGCGGCGATTGAGGTCCTGAGCAGCACGTACTCGATCCATCGCTGAACTCAGTGCTGCTTTGATGGAGGAATGGAGACTAATTCCACTTGATGTCTGCTGCACATTAGTGGAAAGCCTCCCTCAAAGGCTGCAGGAAGTGATCAAAGCCAAAGGTAGACAACCCGATATTAGGGCTCGCTTGCTGGTATCAATTGTAAATTGCTAAAGTGTCCAGTTATTGGTAGATATTGTATATAGGATTAACTACGTAGCGTGAAGTATTGTTTTAAAAAGTTTGTTTCTTTATTTAGTCTATTATTTTTTATTTATTTTTAGTCGATTATTTTTGAGTAGTTTTGCTAATTTTGTAAGCAAAAAAAATTAAAAAAAGTAAATATTGAAGAATTACATGATGATAGAAAAAAGTACAAGTATCTAAACAACAAATAAATTGAATCACCATAGTAACTAGTGTAGATTTCACTCAGCTGCTGTAGTTTCTTTTTAGTTATTATTTTTTTAAATGTACTTACGAATAACATGAATGACTGTAGTAACTGGTATGGAGTTGATTCACCGCTAAATTTAGAAACATCACTCCATTCCATGTGCCCCACGAAGCATTACTCGTTTCTTCATTTGACCTCCTTTTTGTAGCATTTCTCTAAACGTAGGGAAGGAAAAATATATATTTATGTGGGTCTGTCATTAATTCCTGCTTCTAGTAGCATGGAATTCACAATGAACTCAGCTGTGCTTAGCAAATGCGTTTGGCCATGACCAAGATCGACGGAGCTTCACGATTCGGCGAGTTGAATTGAAGCCATCATAAGATGCACGTTTTTAACGAAATGTGTTATTTTTTTCTAGCGCTTTTTTTTTCTCTTACCTTAATGCATATTAATATAACTGAATGTGATCCTGTGGCAAGCTAATTGCATAATACGATTTTATTGGTAGTTATTTTGAAAATATATTTTTTACTTGCGGAACATTCGGTGAAGAAAAACTCAAGGTCAATTTATGTGTTGTTTTATATATATATTCCTGCACGTTATTTCGTGTAGAACGTTTATACTTGTTGCTAATTGTAAATAAATTTTATAATTTCTATGCAAAAACTTCCTGCAATCAAAATTCTTAGAACGGTAGATCTTTACCAGCATTCTTTGTAGTTGACACCTTTTTTATGTTAATATGTACCAAGCCAAGGATACGTTGATTATTGCTTGGTATATTATCAGATGTAATTTCGTTTTTATTTTATTATTATTTTCGTAATGTCTTTTCAAAAATGTATTGTTCATTTAAATAAAATTATTATCACAATTATTTTCGCTTATTGCTTGAAGTTACAAAATTATGCCGTATTGCAAGCGATATACTATTTTTAATCATTACACGTTTCCTAATAACATAAAAACTTTCATTTTAGTATTATTTTATTACGGTCCTTTCAATAAAATTTATTATTCATTGTGTCAGATTATTTATCTTGATGATTATTGAGATTATTATCTCTTGTTGCTTGAAGTTCCTGGTTACAAAATTAGATTGTATCGCCAGTGATTATACCATTTTTATCTTTCATGCATGTAATTATTTCTGTTTTCTGTAGTTCTGTTGATAACACAATTTCAGAAGTGCACGCACGCATGCGCGCGTACACTCACACACACGGGGAATGTACGTGTGTTGTTTTAAATCGTCTACAATTAGAATAAAAAAAAGTCAGGATTCTGATAGCGATGTTCATTTTACTGGATGAATAAATTATTTTTTGCAGTTCGTTGTGTGTGTGTGTGTGTGTGTGTGTGTGTGTGTGTGTGTGTGTGTGTGTGTGTGTGTGTGTGTGTGTGTGTGTGTGTTGCTTGCTTAACTTGGTCTTTGTTAATTCTATCTGGTCCCCACGCTGACACCAACACAGGCTGAATATTATATCTTTAACTGTTTGGTTGTCTCAGAACAATTTTGACACTCTTCTGTGACAAAAAAGTACTCGTCTGTTGCCTAAGATTGGTTTACTTAACCTTAATTATGATACGCGCAAAAAAATCCTCTTTTCATAACTTAAATCAACTTATTTATCTCAGCCAAGTGTCCTACAGTTGTATGACACCACGAATGTGCTACAATATACATATAATAATAAATTCTCCATAATCTTGGAAATGAATCCTCTTTCAAAGTTTTTTCTTTCTTTAATATTTCTGGTAATTTTTGAATGTATGAACATATGCAAAAAGAATATGTTTTAACTGAATTAGCTATTTTTCTCTATTTCCATGCTCTCTTCTTTTGAGAACATGTTTATAACAAGTAGCAGTTGATTCTCCTACTCACTTGTGAGAATCAGTTGAGAATGAAGTCACTTCTGTGACTTCATTCTTAACTGACTAGACGGCACTATATCTCTAGTTTACATTCATTTCGTTTCCGTCGAAAAACCCCGTGCCAGAGATCGACTGATTCTGCAATAGGATGGGAAAAAAAATTCCTCTTTCAGTGGCCAGCTTGATTATTTCGCTTCAGGGTATTTGGCCTGTCAGCTATTAATTTCTTATATTCTCCAGCCGATTTGCTTGTGTTTCTCTGCATGCAAAATCCAAGTTTTCGGGGAGAAAAGTTCTACGCGTTCCCTTATCATCGATGGCTAAAATCAAGCCTGCAACTTCTATAAACTTAGTATCATGGAAGTTTATACATTTATTTGTATAATTTGGATAAATTATACAAAGAATATATATCATAAAACATTTCGGGATATAAGATACAGCCGCTATTCGAAATGAATAGGCGGTGGCAGACGCTAGAATATGTTGTTGTTTTAGTTCTGAAGGAAATTGCCGATGATTTTAGCAAGTTTTTCGCTTTCTTGCCAGGTATTATTATCAGAATTGGCGGGACCATCAATTTGAAGTCAACATCAAAGAGGCGTTTTGGTTAGCTTGCATCTTCACATATATCAGGGATTCTTGTAGCTTGTGAAATATGCCAACTGCTCACAACTGCTTGGAAAGAACAAAAATATAAATCTTACGTAATTGTTTTATTTAATTTAATAGAAATAATAATAATAATAAAGTATAATCGCAGTTGTGCAAGCCTTAACTGCTTTTATTTTAAATGATTGTTGAGAAATTTTAAACAAAAGGTGGGTAAGTCTAATAAAAATTTAATCTTTGCATTAGGTAGGTAAAAGAAAGAAGCCAAACGCAATTTGTAACAGGTGATCTCTTGAATCTTGCTGTTTTTGACTGGGGTGGAGGGTAAATATCTTGAGTACATCATTGCTTGCAACCCACAGCTTGTTAATCCTAATTATACTACAGATTTCTGTAACATCTCATCACCCATTTGCTTCAAAGTACTGAATTCCAATTTGATATACTTTTGTTATGATCGTCACGGGGAAAATTCATTTCGAATAAACGAAAATAAAGACTAAATTTTCTATTTGCGTTAATGTAAAACTGTGCAAATCGAGAAATCCCTATATTTGCGATCATTCGAAAATATTTTACAAAATCAGCTGATTACGTTCAAGACCGAACATTGCCGATTCACTTCGATAACTTGATTACTTACTCGGTTGACTCTTTGCTGTAATATGCTAAAAAGTTACATAAAATAATAAAAAGATGAACAATTTAAATAGATGGGGTTTACCTCAACAAAAATTCATTATCGTCTGTATAACTCGGGACGAGATGAATGATACTTTTAGTGTAATAACGTAAATTTAAGTAACAATTTTTATCTTCGAAACTTGGGTTTTTCATTTCAAAAAAACAGACACAGAATACACACAGTTGACGAATAGACTGGTATCAGTCTTAGTTTCTTCAGCCATACTTGGTCAGTATTGACGATTCTATTTGGTTAGAAAGACCGTTTATAAGGGGTTTTCAATTAAATGTGAATTAATCTACGGGAGGTGACAGTTCTTTCCCGGAAACTCAGATTTTTCATCCTGCAAAATAGGAAAGCAAATCATAAGACTGGAATTAACAGATACAACACATTGGTCTCATACCCTAACTGCTTTTATTATAATTCCAGAACAGCAACAAATTCGGCCATTATTCTAAAGAAACTGAACGAAACCAACATAGGTGAAGCTTGGAAAATATATTTTACACTTTTGACGGTAGTCCTTTCATCACGTTACTTAATTACGTATATGATTTCAGTTTTATGCCTAGGTAATCAACTCGTCGTCGTTATTTTGAATTACGGCCGAAGTAACCAAGACTGAAGTTTTTTGCGTCATGTTTGCAAATTACTTGTTTAGGGGAGGTTTCTTACGTTGAGAGGAGGAGGAAGAAGCAGGAAAAAACAAAACCAAAAAAACTTATAAAGATTCTTTGCTACCTAGACGGAATTAGAATCGAGGTCTTCCCAACCAAAAAGCATTGCCGATATTTACTGAGTTATGGAATCTGTCCACGAAAGTCTCTGGGAAATGTTAGTACGAGAACGGTTTTGCACGAGAAAAGTGTTGTCTGTATCCTTTGAAATGGATAAAATTGAGTATCTTGCGGTTATAAAATTCTTTGTAAAAGAAGGTTTAATGCCAAAAGAAATTAATTTGAAGTTTATAAAAGTTTATATGCACTCTTCTCCTTCATTTTTGACAATTAAGAAGTGGGCTGCCAAGATTAAACGTGGCCGTACCAGCCTTGAAGATGATCCACGTGAAGGACGTCCAAAAAGTATAACAACACCAGAAATCATTGATCATTTGCACGATATAGTATTGGATGACCGGCGAGTCAAAGTGCGTGAAATTGCTGAGACTATAGGCATTTCAAAAGAACGCGTAGGATTTTGCATGAAGAATTGCAAATGAAAAAGCTTTGCGGAAGAGGCGCTGCGCTTGCTCACAGCAGATCAAAAACTCACTTATATGAAAATCTATGAATTGGAGCGTTTTAACGTGAATAAAACTGATTTTAGGCGTCGATCTTTTGCTGTGGATGAGACTTGGATTCACCATTACACACCAGAATCCAAACAGCAGTCAAAACAGTGGACGGTTGTTTCAGAAGCCAGTTGTTCAACGTCAAAGAAACAAATTCGGTTCCATTAGCAGGAAAGGTCGTGGCATCGGTGTTTTGGGATGCTGAAGGCATTTTGTTTATTAATTATCTTGAAAAGGATAAAACAATAACCGGGAAATATTCCGAATTTTTAACCAGACTAGAGGAATAAATTCGTGAGGAAAGACCCGGTTTGCAGAAAAAAAAAAAAAAATCTTTCATCGGGACCTGCCCACAAAGGTGTTTTGGCAATGGGAAAATTAAGGGCTCTGCACTATGAATTGTTGGAACATCCACCGTATTCCGCAGATTTGGCTCCCTCTGACTTCTCTCTCCCTAAAACTAAAACTCTTCGCTGGTCAGCATTTTTCTTGGAATCAAGAGGTAATTGCAGCTGTAGAGAGGTATTTTGCAGATCTTACTGAGAACCACTATAGTGACGGAATAATGCTGGAATAAATGTATTGGTCTTAAGGGAGATTATATTGAAAAATAAAAAATAATTTTGAAATTATAAATTCGTTTTTTCATTGTTAGGACGAGACCGTTTCAGACCACCCTTTACTAAAATAAAGAGGCAAAAGGCTTCATTTCGGCGATGCTAAATTATATAAGCAAAGTGGATATTAGATCTAGAATTATTTCAAAGCCGAATGTAGAAACTATGAAAGTTTCGTAGAGTAAGTTGACCAGAGAGCTTAAGGGAATACACTCACCAGCATTCACGAGTTGCCTTAGTGCGGACTACTTAGAAGACATAAGCGCTGCCCTGGCGTCTATATATTCGCCTTTTATTAGTCCATTTTGATAAGATTTCACAGCTGTTAATATTAGTCCTGTTAATATATATATATATTAACGCCGCCCAAGCGTCTATATATATATATATATATATATATATATATATATATATATATATATATATATATATATATATATATATATATATATATATTTTTGTTTCGGTTTTGTTTCGCTCGATGTCCATAAATGGCGGTGCGTTGGCCAGTGAAAATCATTTGTTACTTAATTGTTTTTTTTTTTTTTTGTAGGTGCGTGCGAGTTTTAAACCACAATACAAAGCTAAAAAGTTTTGTAATTCATTACAGACATTAGAATTGGCAACCTTTTTTTATTTATCCTATAAACGTTTAAAGAAATAATAAATGACTGTTTTTAATATATTTACTTAAGACAGTTGATCAGATTTGGACGGATCTTTGTCATCAGACTTTACAACTGATGCCAGGATATCGTTCTTTTATTAACCCCAGTACGTTATCCATTAATTTAATTCTGCACTAGAGGCTTGCGCATAAAGCCTGTGCGCAGCGTGAATTGCTTTCATTTCTTCCATGCTGCATATGACGCTATTAGCTATGCTGATCTTCAGATGTATGCCTTCTTGTATATGGGTTCTGGAGAGTATAGCGTAATGCAGTTTTATGAAGAATGATCAGCGTATGTAGTTGTCCCGAGAGCTGGCATCCTTGCTTTATACCTCGGGAATAAGGTAATGCGCATGGTTGTTTGTTTCTAATACAAAAAAAGTGTCTTCCCGTATAGTAGCTGGAGTGTTTGGTTAATGAGAGGTCCATATCCAAATGCCCTCGGAACCTTGAGAAGGTATTTATGCATTTTTCTGTCAAAGGGTTTCCTTGACAGAAAAGATTCAGTTGCTCAGTTGGAACTTTTCAGTGTTTACGATGTTAATGAGATATCTGAATAAGTGTAGATAAGCATGTATTGATCTTCCAGATAGAGTTGATTTGATAGTGTCCCAGTAAGACCATGGGCTTCAATGGTTTATAGTTACTTTGGAAACGATTTTGCAATCTCTGTTAATTATCGAGATTGTGCCCCAATTTCGAAGTTCTGTGTGGCCTTCCTTCTTAGGAACGAGGCTGGCTACTGAGGTTGTGATGATTGTGAAAGCCTGTTTAAATAATCTTCTTGCAGCATTTCTAAAGAAGGGTGGTCAAAGTTCATCCCAGAAAACTTGGAAGAATCTGATGCGAGTCCATCTAGGTCTGGGGACGTTCTTGTCTAGGGATTTATATGCTGTTTTTAGTTCTTCCAGGTGATTGGTTTTTCCAGGGTGTTGTTTTCTGTGGAAGAGTTCTATTTCTTGCTCTGAAATTTCATGGACGGCTTCAGCAAAGATCCTACGCAAGTGTATGTTATTTCGATAATGTGTGGCGCTACCATCCTGTTATACGTGTGCGCCTTTAGCAGATGGTACTTACGCATTCTTCAGGGAGATGTTGGAGCTAATGTTCCAGTTGTGTGATGAACAGGTTCGTTTGTTGACTTTTCTGATGACTGTAAATCGTTTAATAAACGTTTTGAGTTGCGATTTCATAGTGAGTCACCATCCGTTCATGGGTTCTACTGTGTGTGTGTGTGTGCTCTCCCCTATGTGGATATATTATGTGACTCCTGTCTACCGAAGCTTGTAAATGGTACATTAGTATCGTGTATAGACTTAGGATCATTTTTCCTTCTTTAAGGACCAAATATGTTACTTTTCAAGTCACTTAATATTAAATTTGTGCTCATTTGGCGTTGCATGCAAGGATATTTCGTTTATTTTGATTTTGGTGGGGAAAGAGAATTCAGGAAGGAGTTTACTTCTAATTACAGGCGAAGCAACTAATGTTATGTAACAAGTCTATTATGTCTATTAATTCAGTGTGTCCTTCTGCCATGTTGCCTGTTTTGCAAGATATAAATCCCTGATATGCTATTAATGTGGTATTTAGAAAATTTGCGGACATGCTTAATAGCTTTGTGAATATTTGATATTTTAAAAAAAATAGTTTTGGTTAAGTTGGAAGCGTCTACGTTACTTGAGACAAATTTCACGGTTCGTCTGGAGAGTATATAGCGTAATGCAGTTTTATGAAGAATGATCAGCGCATGTAGTTGTATAATTCGGTATAATTACGAATCTAACTGGGTAGTTCCTCCTTTGAAACGTTTTTATGAATCAGTTACTTCATTAAGATCTCGTATTTGCATTAAAATAACACTTCTTTATACTTATAAATAGCGATATGAATTAAAGTGAATGGCATTACAATAATTTGGAAGCTTATAATATATTTTAAATTGTTGTTTTTTTTCGTTAATGTTAAATTTCAGATGCAGATGGAATTATTAGTTGTTATTTTTTCCATGATCAACGATGAATTAAATCGTTTGATGCTAATATTCATTAAAGTGTTGCGTATTTTTTAAAATAGCAATAGCGTCCGTTATACAATCTAATAAATAAATCTACGGATAGGGTAGATTTATTTCTTTATTTTTCACTGAAAACTGGGATTTTTCTTTTCTCATGACAGGTAAAACGGCCAGAACACGAGCAATTGACAGGCATAATACACTAGCCTCATAGCCTTAGTTGCTTTGGCCATAATTCTAAAAATAACCAACTTCGCATCGTCCAAATGTCTGTCATAAAATTTATTGTCAGATGAGAGAGGATTAAGATGTGATTCTCATTGCGCTAGAAATATTATTTAGATAATTTGGAAAGAAAGACTAGCTCAGCTAAGCTGATTGTTATTTTGCTGTTGTTTTGAATTACGGCTCAGGCAGCTTCAATCCAGCGTAATAATGGCTATTAATTGCATTTTTCTGCCAATTTTCTTTTTTCTTTCTTTCTTCTTCTTCTTTTTTTTTTTTTTTTTTTTTGAGTGAAAAATCCAGGATTTCGGGATATATATTAGATATGTCAACTTCCACTCTCATGTGAGATCAGGTAACTCACTTTCAGCAGATGAAAAACTCTTATAAATATTCAAACCAAATTTTCCCAAAAGGACATCGTCGATACCGACTGAGCTACAGGCTTTGGACACACCCTAAGTCTGTTGATAATTTTTTGTTTTGCAATCTGGGGGAAAAAAAAAAATCAAATATATATATTTGTGTGTCCAATGCATTTTCTCGTCACTTAAATTACATATTGAAAATTAATTCATTTATTAAAGATAAGCTGCTGCATATAAAAAATGAACTTCATCTGTTCGTGTGTTTGAGGGTGATCAATTATCTATGTAATATTCGAAATAAAGCCGTGAGATGGCAGCACAATATGCCGAGTTAAAACTGAAAAGTTATTTTAATTGCCTCTTAAATATAAGATTGTCTGCAATTCACAATGAACTTTCTCAGAAAAATATAAACAACCTTACCTTAATATGGGTCAACATGGCTTTGTGAAAGGTCGGTCATGCCTTAATAATTTACTATCTTTTTATAATAGAGTAATCGGTGAGTTGGATAAAGGAAATAGCTACGTGATGATTTTTCTGGATTTTGCAAAAGCATTTGAGAGAATACCACATGGAACTCGCTTACGCAAATTAGAACAAATGAGGATGGACATGGCACTGGTTAAGTGTATAAGAGGGTGACTGCTGGACAGATAGCAAAAAGTAGTATATGGAGGGACAGAATCGAGGCGAAAACGGGTGACTAGTGGTGTGTCGCAAGGTTCAGTGCTGAGAGCATTGCTATTTAATTTGTACATAAATTATAAAATAACATGACAGGAAATATTCATTTGTTTGTTGATGATGCTGATGATTTCAAAATTAGGTAGAGTAATAGTTAATCAAGGCGATGCGGAGAGCTCGCAGGACGATTTAAATATGCTGTCAGTATTGGCAAAAGATAGTGGGTGTCTGTTTAATGGCGAGAAGTGTAAAGTTATGCATTTTGAGATAAATCGCTTACAAGCTGTGTATCACATTGATGGAACTGTACTCAAGGAAACAGATGAAGCTAGAGATTTAGGGGTGGTGGTAAAAATAGTTCAAGTTTAGAGGACATGTTGCTAAGGTAACTCATAAGATTATTTGGCTAGTGAAGAATACATTAACAAGTAGAGATAAGGAAGTTTTAATTCCTCTTTATAAGGCATTGATACGCCCACATCTGGATTACTCTGCTTAAGTCTGGTCCCCTCAGTTTCTTGGGGATGAGGAGGCGATGGTGAGGATTCAGAGGCGAGTGACCAAGATGGTGAGTTGTCTGTGGAGTGTTCCCTATGAGGATAGATTGATGGCGTGTGGATTGCAGAAGGTACTTAATAGGAGAAAATGTTTTAGCACTTGACTAGAGGGACTAGAACAAGTGGTTATCCCTGAGAGTTGAATAAAGGTGTGGTTAATAGGGGTGTGTGAACTAGATTTTTTGCTTGGAGAGTTGTGAATGAGTGGAATGGGTTGCCCGTGAATGAATGTTAATGGGTTCAAGGAAATTTATGATAGATTGTTTGGATAGATTGGGTCTCCTGCGATGAGTCTTCGGACTCCATGGAGATACCCGTATAATAATAATAATAATCAATCAACCTTAATATTGGAATTTCGCTTATCTTAAATATAGATTGTATTCGGCTTGCGCGAATTCTGTTGTGGCATTTATTTATTTATAGAAACCATCTTCGTTAGTTCCTCTCAGTGTTGATAGTGTCATTCCCAACAGAATTGAAATCCTGGAGAAGGGATGGGATGGCGTGGAAAGATAATTTATTTCGCAGTAATCCTGTTTAGAGTACTGACAAACAGGCCTTAGTCGTTGCTAAGTTATCTTGAAAGTGGTCGTCTCCATTTATGATAGAAGCGTAACATTATAAGATATACTTCGTATAAGCCTACATTTCTTAATTCAAGATTATTTTCTAAGCTTTAAAATATTCCCACATCATCTCTCTTATCTCGTCCTTTGCTTATCACAGTAATAATAGTGGTGTACCACATGAAAATGCATTTGTTTAGACACTGCTTTCCTCTCCTGTATACGTACCATCTGCGGAATCTGTGTGCGTTCTCACACGTGTTTTGATTTTGAAACACCCTCTTTTTCAGGAATATACTAGTTCGAGTAATGCAAGGAATGTTTTTAAGAACTTTACAATCGAACGTGACCGTTACT
This sequence comes from Typopeltis vanoorti, assembly GCF_054136105.1. Lineage (NCBI taxonomy): Eukaryota > Metazoa > Arthropoda > Arachnida > Uropygi > Thelyphonidae > Typopeltis > Typopeltis vanoorti. The sequence continues at coordinate 159,468,182 of NC_143550.1, read as the reverse complement.
TTCGTGTGGCTACGGCATGATTGTTAGCTCTTATTCTACTACCCCAACACATTGCTCTACCTTATGGACAAACTGGACAAACTGGCCGCAAAAAAACACGTACTGAAGACACATTATACACTTACTTCGTAGTCTTGACTTCCTCGGTGCAACCCTGAAATATAGTTTCCGTCTGAAACAAGTGGTATGCGAATAGGGTATTCACTACCACATCTCACGTTTCGCTGCTCCGAGATCAGTTTTCGACAGACTGTAAAAACTGAAATAATTTGTGTGTGTGACAAAAGTGGAAACCAAGTATTTCCAGCCAAGGGACACTTTGGTTGTTCTGATCTTCACTGGGTGTCAAGTAGCCTTTTTTATAGATATGGATATCACCAGATGTCCATAGTTTTTTGTTAGTTAGCTTTTCTTGTCGGATTCGTGTACCTAACGGCACACGAGTTTCAGTTTTCTTGTGGTCTGCCAATCTATTGTTTATATATCTGAAAATATTGTTCGTGCAATATTTTTATTTTTACGCATAAACAATTGAAAATATAAAAGAAAAGAACGAAATATAAAATTTGCTCAATATTTCGCTTCATTGCCATTTAAGAGCTTCAAAATATTTTAATCAGGGAATTCGGTTTAAAAAACATCATGAATAATTCTCTCTCTTGCGTCTAGAAAGATTAGATATCAGGTTACGTAATGTGGCAATATTATATATACAGTATTTGAGTGCGAAATTAACACTTGTATCACTTTTCCCCTTCTTCCAAAAAAATATTAGGGCGTCTTTTCAAATTGTAATGATGATAATTACGAAATATTAATTATAAATAATTTCATGTTTGCAGCGTAATGGTTGTACTACTTTCGAAAGTATATTTTAAGTACAAATTGCGTTAAGCAACTACTGGCACGTGTTAGATTCCGAATGGTAGAGGAATAAGCGAAAGCTTTTTTGGATCGATGTGGAACCATTCCTGATCTTTCAAAAGGAATTTGTGAAATTACTGCGTGAATTCATTCTGAAGATCATTATCGTTTCTTGAATGGTATATCGTACTGCTATGATTGTTATTTTACTTTACTTTTTTGCACGAGTTATAGCTGGATATCATGGCTGAGTAGTCAGTGTTATTAAAAGAATGATTAAGGTCTAAACTGTGTTTTCTGTAACTCTCATTCAAGGTTGCATATCATCTCTTTGTCAACTTTATTTGCCATAGGTATAATATAATTAGGCATATTTCCCAAAATTTGAAGTAAATTCCGACAAAGCATTTTGAAATTGTCAAAAAAAAAAATAATAAATAAACAAATGAATGAAAAGTCATTAGTGAGGACTTTTCAACTGAAGGTGAATTAAGCTGATCTCGTATGGTGGTGGAAGTCTTTCCGGAATCGCGAATTTGTCATCTCAGAAAGCAGGCAATTGAGAGTCACAGTACGCTGGCCTGCTAAGCTTAGTTGCGTCTGCCGTAATTGTAAACACCCCATTCGAAATACATTTTAGAAACTGCCGCTCTGCTTGATTTTTGTCTTGATTCCTCCACAGGGCAGACTGGAGGTTTTGTGGGACCTCGGAAAAAAGTCATTAGTGGGATCCCAAAATATTTACAAAAAAATAATTTTTTTGGAAGTTTTTTCCCACTTGGTTAGATTATAATAAATTTAATTTAATCCTTTTTCCAAGTGTAAGCAAACAAAGTTTGCGCCTGATGTATCTTCAGGACTGAGGCAACTTGTGGTAAAGCTCTCATCACTACTTGTCTTAGTATCTCCCATAATGCAAAACACATCTCCTTGCAGACATGTATAATGCTATGTATTAAGGGAAGAGCCACTACCCAGACTGGTTTCGACCTTTATTGAGGTCTCGTCAGTGGGAGCCAGACCAAGCGGTGGTGATACTAAGGTGGAAGCAATGGAGAAGTCATATTTACCTAAATATGATTTCTAAATATGAAGTCATATTAAACTAAATGTATTATAATCTAACCAAGTGGGAAAAAACTTCCAACATCTTTCTCTAAATTTAGAGCAATTTAATAATCAGGTGAGACACCTTTTGGCAACTCGTATAGGTAAATATGACTTCTCCATTGCTTCCACCTTGGTATCATCACCTCTGGGTCTGGCTCCCACTGACGAGAGCTCAATAAAGGTCGAAACCGGTCTGGGTAGTGGCCCTTCCCTTAATACATAGCATTATACATCTCCGCAAGGAGATGTGTTTTGCATTATGGGAGATACTAAAGACAAGTAGTGACGAGAGCTTGGCACACCTTCACCACGAGTTGCCTCAGTCTCCTGAAGATACTTCAGGCGCAAACTTTGTTTGCTTATACTTGGAAAAGGATTAAACTAAATTTATTAAAGAATTTTTTAATCGAAAAATCACATAATCTTATTAAACATAATTTACAAACTATTTCCTATTGCTTTTATCAAAAATAATTAATAATTCCACTATTAATTATTAATTCTATTATAGAATAAAATATCTATATTATCAAATTTTCTTAGAAATTTTAAAGTGCGGAGACCCTGTGAGCGCGAGTCTCGGTCTGAGGCGCGAAACACCGACGTCTGAGTCGGCCCTCTTCCTTCATAAAATATAGTCACCATTACCCCTATCGCCGGTACACGGAATTCAAGGATTGTTAAGGAAATGCAGAATAACAAAGCAATAAATATTTCATTTTGCAATTAGGTCAAACGTATTACAGCATTTCTGTTTAGTAACAAGACTGAGGTTTCCAACCGTGCAAAAAATTATTCGGAGTTATAACGAGATGCATTTGTTTCTTGACTAACACTTTATTACTTGTTTTTCTGAAAAAGAATTTTGTCATAATGTAATGACACTTTCAAAATTGACCCTGCATATTCTCTTAACCCTTTCTAAAAATTATCATATTCAATTTGGGGCATAACTATTTGACATTACAATTTTTGACGATGTTGGTCAAAGAATGTAAAAAATGGTTGTATTGATTGGATAAATTGATCTAATTACAAATTTTCATACAGTGAACTTTATATGTTATGGTACGTTAATCAGCAGACGTCTGTTTCTTTGATTTGTACCTTAAAAATGTGGTTTTGTGGTGTGGTGTGGTTAAAAACACTGTTGGCTGAGGATGATCTGCGCCCAGGAATCTAAGATAACCTTAGATAATTTTGAATATTATCAAAAATATATTTAGTTGTCACGACACACTTTATGGGGGTGAGGGGATAAAACAGAATAGGATACACGAGTATTCTGCCCGATAGTATGGGAGATGTGGTAATTCCAACTTAGAAATATCACCGAGATTCCTCTTATAAGTTAAATTTAAAATAATAATAATTTTAAAAAAATCTCAAAATCAAGTATTTCATCAGATATTGGTGGCTCTGTCGACAATAGTGACTTGTTACTGATTCTGTTCCCTTCAAAATGTAAGCTACTCATAGTCTTTACTGGTGTCCATATATGAATAGATCGTAGAATAAATGCAATAAAAAATAACTCGAATGTAAGCGACGATGCTAAGAACGTAATCATGAGGCTTTGGTAGAATTACGGCATCAGCAAATGTGAATGACAGAATGAATCTAATTTCTTTCTTCGACCAAATCCCTAAAATGTAGGGAGAAAAATAAAAGAGCGAAAAAAAAAACTTACTTCGTCTTCCCCCCCCCCCCGCGTAACGAACTGCGGCAGGGTCATTATGTAATATAGTAAAACGCATCATTAACGTTTTGCGTATTTCATTTAGGGAGTACACTTTTCCTACTTGGTTGGCAGAAGTGCATTTTGTTAAGCAGTTTCTTTAGGCTAAATAAAATGTTCTCATTGGTCGAATAAAATTAACATTTATTTAAAGTTTTTCGTAGTAGTCTATTGTGGTTTATTACTAAGCAATGTTTTCAGTTACTTCAGCGTGGTTCTCTGATAGATTTTGATCGAATAGTCATGTGCAGAACAGCTTAGATTTTCGTTTTCAGTCTCCAGTAGAATTTGTTGAACTGTCATAATCAATCACCGAAATGAATGTCATTAAATTTGTCCTTTCATCACGATGTTTTATAATGCATATTGTTCAGATTATACACAGGTATTTTAAATTGAGAAATTCTGTGTTGAGACATCACAGCTTCGTCGAAACGGGAATGCGTGGGAAGATCATTTCGCTATTTGGTTAGCGTCTATGACAGGCAGAAAGAAAGCGTCATGAATTGCTATTTATTTAGATTTCTTTGTGCTGGAATATCATTTAATCGGATGTTAATTGAATAAATATTAAATATAGTTAATTGTCAATCTTAATATCGATAATCAGTAATTAGATTGTATATTTAAATGTCATAAACTGTACTGTTTTTTGTTCTTTTTCCATCCTAATGAAGCCAAAAGAACGATTTTTGTGTGTTGATTTCAGTTGATTTTATTTTTATTATTTATTTTTAATACTTCAGTGCAAAAAGCGAAATTGTGTTGATCAGTGGGTTGGAAATGTTAGTATTTTCTCCCCTCGAATAACGTAATTGATATTAAACTATATTTTAATATTTGTCATTTAATCAATACATTTAAACCGTTCGACTCGAGTTTTCTGCGGTATCCTTTTATTCTCTCCTATTCCACTGGTATCTATCTTTCCTGCATCTTGGAAATTGCACATAATGATCTTTATCATCAAATGACTATGCAGTTTCTCTCGTCATTTCTTTCAAAATTAAAGGAGAAAATACTTTAACAACACTATAGCAGTCATCCTCTCGCTATCTGGAAACCTCGCAACTATTGAATGATAATACACATGAATTTTGCCGCTGTTGAATACAAACAGAAAATCTTCTTGCTTATGTCACATACTTGAACAAATGCCACGGAAAAGTTTAGCCAATCTGAAGTAGTTGTTGTCTTGGTGTATCTCAAAGAATGACTTTGTTTTCTTCAAAGACTTGTTAGGTAAGTTCCCTTCGTACGGTTCTGCCTACTAATACATCTGGGTTGCAGCTTTCTCTGTGGTCGCTCATTACGTGTGATATTGGATGTTTATCCTGAAACTTTGCAACTAATTCCAATCGGTTGCGTTCTCTGTATCCTTTATAACATTAAATGTTATAAAGTCGACTGCATATCCAGTTCATTTTGCTAATTTCAGTTCACTGCATTCCTCTTTCTCATTCGACAAATGTTATTCTACAAAAATCAACCAGACTCCCAGAATATCACCTAGCGAATCCTTAAATTATGATCTGCAAACCTTTCTTCAGATCTTGTTAGGTTTTCATTTTACTGGTACTGAACTTATCTTTTTTTACCGCAAAAAAAGAACCTTCCCAGTCTTATTTTTAAGACTCCCAAATCTCTGGACGAGATGCGATTTATCTTCTTTGAATAACTATAAGCTCCATTCTTTCTTGATCTAAACATATTACAGATATCGTCTCTTCAGCATGCAAAAAATTCGACTTTCTCTCTTGCTCAAGACGTTACTTTATATCAGAACAGCTGTTAACTCTATATCACAAATTTTGTAAGGAAATTCGCATTTCCTTGCATTCACATTTACTGTAAATCCATTAAAATACGTACAGTAGCTATTCAACAGTTTAAGTCAAAATTTACAGAATTTTTTTCTTTCTCGTTATTCATTCCATGTACTGCTTTTTAAGATAGTTTCCCTCATACGCATTTTCCAATGATGTCGAACAACCTCTCGTGGATGGAATTGGTAATTCAGTAAAAATGCATACAATACGAGAGACAGTACGAAAGTAATCCTCTAGCGCCTTGGGATTTATCTTGTATTCCGAAAAGGAGTAATGTCTCCTATTTTTTTTTTTTTCTCGGAAAATACAATTTATTTAGCAACAACTTTTATATGAATTAATTTGCCATCTTTCGCGATCATTTTTGAACAGTCGCCATCATTCTCCATACACTTTTGTCATTGATGGGTGAGACGTTGTATGCTGATCTTGTAAAAGCATACAGCGTCTCAGACATTGTATGAGACGTTGTATTTACTCAGACACCAGTCTTCTTCACGAATAGCTTGTTTCAGCTTTTTATCATCCACAAAATGGCGTCCACTGAATGCGTCCTTCAGAACGCCAAACAGACAGTAGTCAGAGGATGCTAGATCCAGGTTATGGACAGGATGGGGAAGATCACTCCAGCTAAATGCTGCAGTTGCGTCGTTTTTGCGTAAACTGGTACGAGGTCGGGCATTGTCATTGAGAAGAATGACTAGTGACTATCATGTGTCTAGTGGGCCGAACTCTACGAATGCGATTTTTAAAAAAAATTCTGCAATGTCTCCTCGTACCGTTCTGATTTGAAGTACCACGCTTCAAAAAAAATACACAAGGATGACTCACTTTGTTCCAGATGACTGTGACGTAGGTCAGCATGTGGCATTACACTCAGCAAAGGCAAACGTGCGTGGAGAAAGATGGCGAATTTTGCTGAACAGTGGCAGAATGTTCATGCAAGTTGGAGGATTAATCCATGTTAAAAGCCATTGTTGAATAAATTATATTTTCTGAGATAAACATATAGAATTATTACTTATGTATCGCTCCTCTGTATTACGAGGAGCGATACATAAGTAATACAAATGAACTTAGAAGTATCTAAGCTCATTTGCTGTTTACTTAAAAAAAGAAATTAATTTTTAAAGCAATAACTCAAACATGGATTTTAAAATGAGGTTTGTTATGTGCTACTTTTTTTCCAGTCATTTTGATGACTACATATTTAAAAGGATGCACTTTTAAAACATTCACAATAGTGAATATTTTAAATATGTATTTTCCCAAAGGCAAAATGTTTATTCATTAATGAAAATTATGTTCAACAAACTTTTCTTATATATCAAGTAAATAATATGTGTGTGTGTGTGTGTGTGTGTGCTATCAGCTCAGCAGCTGTTTTTTTTTTTTTTGTTTTTGTTTTGCTTTTAATTATCGTTTGTTTGTTTGAACAGCCGAAGCGACTATGACTGGGAAGCCAGTGTATCACATCTATTAATTGTGTGTATTATTCGGCCGGTTTGCCTGTTTTGTAGATGAAAAACCTTTCATGAGGTAAAATGCTGCCACCTCCTTATGAGGAGCAAACTAACTCGCCGTCGATCGAAAAATCATAATAAAGGTTCTTTGCGTTCTAGACTGGATTCGAACCCAGGTTTTTCGAAGTAAAGGTCATCGTTGACGGGCTCAGCTACGTAGTCTCTCTTTTCATCACCTATAATGGTTTGTAACATTTGTAATTGCATATTTTGGCCATGCTTGCGCTGTGGTTGATTATTGGCTCGCTAATTTTCTTCATGGCTGAATATGCGAGATTTTCACTGTTTTCGGTCACTTATATGCAGTTCGTTACTTTCTTGCCATAAGATATTACGTACGTTTTTCATTTTTGTCGGCTCTAAACTTCCGAACTAACAGAACTGGTAAATTACAACACAGTCCATTTTGTTTCATAAAGTTTGAAATTCCAGACCTTGTTGATGATTCATTCATTGCTTCTCAGTTTCCAGTAGGAATGAATAGTATGCAGTTTGCATTCTTATTGAGCGTATTAGAACCCTCTGACATGCCCATTTCAAAAATGCTTTTCTCAATAGTTTATGAAGTTTTCTGTGTAGAATGTTGCTCGATGCAAACATTGATTTCTGCAGCTTTACATATTCATAGCCTTAATCTTGGTCCTCCTGAGTTATTCTGCTTTTGTGAGATCATGCATATCACCAAATGGCTCATTTCTACTTTTATCTAAATACTGCACATGTCAGTCACAAAGTCATTATGAAATATGATTGATGTGAATCATACTGCTGTTTAAGGGTGTGCATAAAGTATAGTTTGCAACGGCAGTTATAATTTATTTATTTATTTGTTATTAATCTGAGACCTCTAAGGAGTCAAGGACTCATCGAGAGAGGCTATAAATCACCTAAACCAGCGTCATACTCTCCTTTAAATTCATTCGCAATAGATGCACTCACTCACTACTCCCAAAGGCAAACTGTTCCACTCACTGCTCTGTGAGAGAAAAACCCAGCTCTTACTCCTTTCTTGACTGCAAACAAACTTAACTTCCATGGATGCCTCCGTGTTCTCTCCCCGCTTTCCATATAACGAAAAATTTCATCAATTGAAATGCTATAATACCCATTCAAACGTTTATAGGCCTCTCTCATATCACCCCTCTTTCTCCTGTTAACCAGAGTCTGTAATCACATACTCGCAATCTGTCCTCATAATCTAAATCCTATAATCTCGATATAATCTTCGTAACTCTTCTTTTCACCCTTTACACAGCTTCTTTATTCCTTGGAAATCCGGGAGACCAAATCTGCGCACAATAATCCAGGTGTGATCTTGTCAAAGCCTTATAAAGAAGCAAAATGACTTCCTTATTCTTACATTTCAAGGTTTGCTTCAGCATCGCAATTATCCTCTGAGTTGTATTTGCAACTTTTGCTATGTGACCTTTGAACTTCAAATTCCTATCTACCAATACACCATCCCTTGCTTCCTCAGTTTCTTGTAGTACAATCCCGCTAATATAATATGCTGCTGGAAATCTAATCACGCCGAAGTGCATAACTTTACGCTTACGAACATTAAACTGATAGCCATTTTCGATTGCTCACATTTCCAGCCTATTCAAATCATTTGGTAAGTGCTGAATATTAGCTTCCCTGATTGTCCTGCCTATCTTCGCATCATCGGCAAAGAATTGCACATCAGATATTAGACCCGCCTGATATCATTAATGTATAGTTTAACAATAATGGCCCATGAACTGAACCCTGAGGTACACTACTGGTCACCTTAAATCTGGCAGATTCACATCCACCATATACCACTTTTTGATATCTGTCTGCCAACCATCCACTGATCCAAACCCATATTCTCCAGTTTATGCAACAGCCTTTCGTGTGGTATCCTATCAGATGCCTTATAAAAATCCAATATTATTATAGTGTATTCATTCCCTTTATCCAATTTATAAAATATAAAGTTATAAAATGTGAGCAAATGGCTAAACAAGACCTTCTTTTAGTATACCCATGCTGTTCCTTCAGAATATAGCTTGTCTGTCTACCCATGTATGTATGCGAGTTCTGATCAGCTTCTCTAAAATCTTCACCGCCACACCAGACATTCTGATAACTTAGTAGACACACACACACATCACTTGCACTACCCTTGTACAGTGGAACTATCATACATTCCTTCCATTCCTGTGGTATCATTCCCGAGCCGAGACTAAGATTGTACAAACATGTGAAAGGCCTAGCCAATTCGGTTGAGCATTCCCTTAGCAAATTTGCTGATATTCCATCTGTTCTTATTCTTATTCTTATATTCAAGTTATGCAATAGCTCTTCAACCTCATTTTCATGCACCTCTAATTCTTCATGCAATGTAGCAGCAGCACTGTATACCATGTTACATACACCTGGTTGATATATGTTAGCAAAGCGAGCACTCATTAATTGAACAATCTCGTTAGCTTCTGACACTTCTAACACATTAGCTTTTGCATTCAGTAAAGTTATTCTTCCACATTCATTCATTCTTTTGCTTGCGACATAACGATAAAATTCTTTTGGATAGCCTTTAGTTGTATGGCCAATTTCTTTTCATACTCCGATTTAGTTTCCGCACAGTACTCGTTACTTTTCTTGTAGCTTTATATATGTCATAACTCCTCTCACTCTTATTCTCACGATATTCTTTCCATACCATCATCTTCTTGTGGATCTCTTGATTAATAAGGTTGCACATCCATTTCGCTCCCAACCTATTTATTCTTCGAACACATTCTGATTCCGCCTCATTTAAACACTTTTCCAAAGATTCCCATACATGCTGGCATTTTGCCTCATTCAATAACTGATACCATGGAACCAAAGATAGTATTCTCCTAAGTTCATCATAATTTCCAGCTTTGTAGTTCAGCATATAACCTGTTCTAATAGGAATATCAACATAAGTAGATACTTCCCATGAAAGTACGGCATGATCACTGTCACCAACTGGTGGTAAAATAATCATATTCTTAACAGAGACCCCCTTCTTACACTCGTTGACATCGAGTTCCTTCGTTCACATGCTGCTTGAAAAAGTTGTCTCGCAACAATTCAATAAATTCCTCTTCTTTCTCATCATGAGATTTTTCTTCTATCCAATCAATGTTTGGATAATTAAAAGTCACTTCTAATGATCACACGTTTAGCAATCGTAAGACAATTGGCATTTCTTCGTCCCCCTTCAACTGAGCCCAAGTCTGGCAACATCCTACCATATATTTCATTCTGTTAGCCTCCACTTCACACCAGATAGCTTCAAACTCACCGCTATATGGGACATTATTACCCTCATTGTTTTCTTGCATATCTACCCTAACTGGACTTAAATGGTCTGATATCATCAGTAGTAGTTCCCCCCCTCCTCTCCTATCTCTTCTGTCATTCCTAAAAGTAGTATTCCCATTCCACTCGATCCCAGTTACCATATCTAATTCTGATAGTCAAGTTTCACTAATGCCAACAATCTTATGCCACATCGTATTCAAGAAAGCAACAAGCACAACCCCCTTCGTTTCTAATGCTCCTAGCATTTGTGCATGGACATAATTAATTACTACCTAGCCCTATTCTTATAATTAGAGATATGCAGTCTATTTGGCCTTGTTGTAGAACTTTCTCTTTTCCCTCTCCAGACATACTCAAAAGGTCCGAACTCAAAGTGTATATTTCCACTCCTTCGCCAGATGCTGTTCGAAACCATTCGTATCTTTATGACGTTTGCATACCATAGCTGAACTTTCTCGCATATTTAGTCTCATTTCAATGAGTAATTTTTCCAGGCTCTTGATGCCAAATGAATTCGTGCAGGCCGTCCCTCTTATTCAAGTCTTTTCTGCCATCACACACACCTCCACACATCTAAAAACTCGCATTCATTTCTTCTACACAGTCTGCGCATGGAATCATTTGCTATCATTGTCCTTCTTAACTCGGTACTGTCATAAATAAATCACCGCTGTTGCCATCTACACTTTATGCACACCCTCAAATTAGCATTGCTGTCATCAATATAGCTCGTGAAATATTAGTTGTCTGAGGGGGAGAAAATTGTGTTCTCTGACGTGTTTCATCAAGATATAAAATATTTTTTCCTTCCATTTACGACTAATCAACGGGGAAAAAATAACCCTAGTGCGTGTTCTTGGATAAAGTAGTTCACGTTAGAGATAAGATTGAGTATCATTCTATTTCTTTATCCTAACGGGAATTCTGATAACAGTAAACTTAATAATCTAAACCGTGATATAGTAGATGTTGTTTTCCAAGTATGGCCATATATGTTTTGTAGCGCTTCAGCACGAGATAACATAAATTAAGGACTTCTATGATTAGTTTTTCTTTTTTGTACTGTCTCATGCTTTTTGTTCACACAGTGTCACAGTAATTCATTGGAACAGTATCTTCGTAAGCGGAAATTATATTCTAGATACGTTTCTTATTTCTTATATAGTAGCTATTTAAAGGTTTTAGAGACTGGCCAAAATTGCTTGAATATATTCATGCAACTTTTGCTACATTAGGCAATCTAAATGGTATTATTTTAAAGAAATTAAAGCATGCAGGTCTTGGGAAAATCAAATATAGGCTTGGAATGTTCCAATTATTATTGACAGTTCTGGCTAGAACACCCAACATTAATGGTGGTGGTGGTAGATTTAGATGCTTTTGATTACTCGGTATTCGACTACTGCTTTGAAGTGTCTTGAAACCATTCCATGTTTTTTGTCGCTATAGCAGGGATTCCCGATTATTTAATTCTCAGCTCGCCTAGGATACTTGATGTAGTGTAGGTTTCCAACCTTTTGCACGGAATTGCGGTAAAGAAACGTATTAAAATGCATAGCAAGTTATAGAATAATGAACTAATTGCAAGACTTTAAAATTAATATCAGGAAGCTTCGTAACTTAGTAACGTCGATTCCGCTTGACTGGGATTCAAATCCTGCATAGGACGCGAACAATCTTTGTAAGGGCTTTTCAACTGAATACGAGTTAAAGTTGTTCTCAGACAGAGAGAGAGAGAGAGAGAGAGAATTTCTAGAGATTTTACTCCCGTAAACTCGGGATTTTAATTAATGCAAAACGAGCAAAGCTTTCAGAAGAATATATCAATCAATAGACACGATATTGTGGCCTTATATCCTTGCTTGCTTCAACAGAATTCAGCTAAACCCAATAATCTTTAACATGTCCTGTTAAGTTCTCCCTAGTATCCTAAAAAGAATCCAAGCCAATCATGAGACCAGCGCAACCGTATTTCGATTCATGCTTCAGGTTTTATGACACAAGATTCCATCTCATATGCAGTTAGCTTGTTCACACACCATCATTAATTATACTGAGTTCAAATTATCCGTTGCGTTTTTCTTCAGATGTCGAAATTAATGTCTTAAAAGCAGTGATAGCGAACTCCTCTCTTATTTTTTTATGATTATATTCCTCACGAAAGGTTCTTAATTTTTATACCACGCTATTATATTAGAAGGGCTAGGTAATTCGAGAATACTACTCTAGAGACGAAACGCTAAATTTTCACATTGGCTTATTTGATCTGTCTACCAACACACCGTTTTTCATCGTTGGATCTTTCACCGAACTTTTTGTACACTTTCATTTCACTAAGGGCAAACTGTACTGTGTTTGAATACATCAAAATCATCTAACGCCTTTATTCCCGTATAGGGAGCTGGTGAGCCGTTTTAGTCTAATCTAAATGTTTGGAGACTGAGTGGGCACTTCAATCTCCATTGGTAGCCAATCAGAGATAGCTGGCCTAAAGCTATCACTAATTTAATCGGCACGCAGTGAAGAGACGGCTAGCAAGTTCTGCCATCTCGTGGTCCCTAACGCAATCATTTTAATGTCTGAAAGGAGTGTGGGTTCGACGGTCGATTTTCTTGAATTCATGAAATGAAAAACCCGAGTTTCCGTGAGAAAAAACCCGCTTGGCCGTGCCAGAGATCGACTAACTCGGGAAGCCGTCACAACAAGTCTTACAGAATGTTCCTCTAGTCGGCGACAAGATTTGAAACAAAGTCTTCTTTCGTGCGGTCAAGTGCCGTGGAGTGAAAACGCCACTTCAAATTGAGCTACACATGCATTCTCATTTGTTTGAATCCAAAATAACCGAAAAGTTAGATCCTCCCAGGATAGTTTTCCCTTTTACGTGATTTTTGTTTTATAGCACGAAAATCATAACTGTAGCCATGCCATAGGAGTGTTCTTTCTTTCATTTTTCCTTCATAAAAGACATTCAGAATCATCGACACCTTCTGTGGAATTTGAATCAATAACCTCTTGGTTAAAGAGCGAATACATCCGCTCAGTAAACCAGAACAGCAGGTTAGTGATACGTGCAATATCTTGTTAAGAGAAGCCAAGTACTTTTCTACAGAACCAGAGATTCATTAGGAGTTGATTTTCTTTTCTTCTCGAAAAATAATGCAAAGATTGCTCAGAACATAAATTGTTTAACCGTGACGTATAGAAGTGTTTCTTAAAAAAAAAAAAAAAAACTATGTATGTGTGTAGATGGCTTTATAAAATTTGTCCACATTCAAATATGCAGTTGAACTACTACAGACAATAAGAATTGTTTTCCCATAATTTCAACTGCAAATAATTGTGTTTGCGTGGGTCCATGCACATATACAGCACTTCCATTGTTTTGATAACGATAATCTAAAACAGATATTCGTACTTATCGGAACCACAACAGAGGAAACTAAAACCTGATGATGACACTTCGAAGAACGATCACGTGCCCAAAATGTTTTAAACGAATTACATAACGATGCTGTTTGCAATATCCAAATACTGATAGATTTCAACATGCCGGGTTTACAAGTCATACTTATTAAAAGAGATTTATCTCATCTTTTATCAACCATCTGAAAGATGACAATGAAGGAAATACGTACAAAAGAGGGTGGGGTAATAAAAAATAGATGATCATTGTTTAAGCGTTTCTATCGAAATTCGATTCTCGTGACAAGAGAAATCGTTATACATATATAGGCTTTAGCTTAATTAAATAATAATAGTAATAATAATAATAAATATAGAAAGTTTATTTTGCACTTGGTTAGACTATAATAAATTTGGTTTAATCCTTTATCCAAGTATGAGCAAACAAAGTTTGCACCTGAAAATATCTTCAGGACTGAGGTAAGGTAGTGCAAAACCAGTCCTTACCTCAATCCTGAAGATATTTTCAGGTGCAAACTTTGTTTGCTCATACGTGGATAAAGGATTAAACTACATTTATTATAATAATAAATGTAATAATAAATGTGCCCTTTTGGTACTTTTCGTTTATTTATTTGCCATCTTCATTAGTTTGCGTACCATAAATTTTATATTATGTATCTTTCTCTTCATCTGTCTGATTGTTTGGTTGAATAATTGAGTTGTACAGTACTATTGAACCTACTCATATAGAGCCGCAGCGGTAGAGAAAGTAAAATAATATAACTTCTAAAATTTTTCCGTGGATTTTTAAATTTTAAATTTTAAATTTTATTTTATATTTGAAAAGTTTGTAGTTAGCTTTATATTATAAAAAATATGTATGCACATTTTGATGTGAAATCTGTTTCTTTGCACTTGTTTTGAAAAATTCATGAAATTCAAAAAATATTTTAAGGGGATGCGAGGTATAAAAGTTTGGGAATCTCTAATTTAAGATGTTAATTTTGTAATTAACATCTTAAATTAGTAATTGTCATTAATTATCTATTTATTTATTTTACAAAATAATGGTTAAAATTGCAACAAAACATCTGTCTTTAATGCTTCCTAGATAAAACAGTAAGAAAGATATATGGAACAGTCACAGTTAGGTATTAAAGCATTGAACAAAAGATAACGGGTGGATAGAAAGAGGGGGAAAGAGAATTCCGTCACCGAAGCGTTGACGCAAACGAAATAATTATTTTGTCTATTAATTTTTTTTTTTAATTTTCAAATACAATTTCTTTTTTGTTCACTACCATTAACGCACAAGCATTTTCGAAATACCTTCGTTTTTCCCAACGCGTACAATTTCAACGCCTGCTTTTCTTTACAGCGTTTGCTCTTCCATTGATGAAAATCGTCGACGCTCGCGGTGATCAGGGGCGCGCCAGTAGTATCCGGCGCCTGTGTGCAAAATTTCAGTTGGCGCTCCTCCAAATAAAAAATCACTTTATAAAAACGTATCAGTGAGTAAAAATGAAATACGAAATATATTAATTATAAGTTTATTGAACAAAAAGCAGAAATTACAAAAAAAAAGTATAAAAAATAATAAACATACAAGAAGGGTACAAAAACAACAAAAATAATTCGGAAAAAATAAAGTAAATAAACAATAAAATAAATAAATAATAGTAACTTACACGTATATAAAATAGGAACATATTAAACAGTATTGGGTAAAGAAATAGTTAAATAAATATTTAAACAAAGAAAAATCACTTAGTGAATTGAACTTTTCTAGTTTTCATTAATGAAAATTCTCGAATAACATCATGTATATCAAGTTGATCCAAAATATCTGACTCTGTTGATATAATAGCAAGATTTGAAAGTTTGTCTTGTACCATTGTGGAGCGCAAGTAGTTTAAGTTTAGAAAAGGACCGTTCCGCATATGCTACCGAAGGGCAATTGTAAAGTTTGGATAAACTGTGATTAAGTCGTTTAAAACATATACTGAATTATCTGATATATATCGTTTTTAAAATTAGAAATAAATGGTTGACAGTGTAAAATTTCTTTGCATAAATTATCTGCGTCAATGTCTGAATGATTCTCATGTGTTAATTTTTGTCGTAACTTTTTACAACAAAATAATAAATATTCTTTATTTTGTGAAGTACTTAACAAATACAAAAACTGAAATGAATTCATATTTCTTTTAATAAAGTAAATCTTCCCTGCAAAGTTTGTAATGTTTGATCTATCATGCAGAGAAAAAAAAAAATTACTTTAAAAGAAATTTAAGGATCTACTATATTTTCATGTTCGTAATTAAATTGTGTTGTCTTTTTACGTCGCCTTAGTGGTCTACTATTACAAAATACAGATTCTGCGTCAAATTTTGCTGCAATTAATTTTGAGCCTTCTACAATTTCTTTGAAAGTTTCATCAGACCTATAATAATTTAAAAATTGATTTTGATCAGGGGTCGCCAAACTTCTTTGACCGTCGACCCCTTCAAGAATTTCTTGACTTTTTATCGACCCCCTCTATTTTACTATTACGTAATTATAATAGGACAAGCAAAAAAAAAGACGCTTATGTGAGTTTTTAGATTGTTTATTTTATAGTTACAGTGTTTATTGTATGTATAATAATAAAAAAAAAATCATCTAACGCCTTTTTATTCCCGTATACGGGGAGTAGGCGAGGCCATTTAGCCCTATCTAACTTTTGGAGACTGAGTGGGCAGTTCAATCTCCACTGGTACCAATCAGAGATAGATGGCCCAAGGCTATCACTAATTAAGCGGTACGCAGTGAAGAGAGACGGCTCACATGTGCCGCCATCTCGTGGTCCCTAACCCTAACACAATATATTTAATGTCTGAAATAATGTGGGTTCTACGGTCGATTTTCTTGAGTTTACGGGACGAAAAACCCGAGTTTCCGGGAGGAAAAACCCGCTTGCCCGTGCCAGAGATCGACTAACTCGGAAACCGGTCGAAAAAAGGCTTAGAAAAATTTCCTCTAGTCGCCGACTAGACTCGAAACCAAGACTTCCTTCGTGCAGCCTAGCGCGGTGGTGGTGTGCAAACGCCACATCCACTGAGCTACACAGGTATGTATAATATAGTATATATTATTATATTGGCTTAACGTCAAAGGGATACATTTTTGTTTTTGACGTCCTTCTTAACATTACATATTTGGTAGGAGGGATAAATAATATGTAAAATATAAAATTTAATTTAGATAACAAAATAACAATAATACAATCTTTCTTATATATATGAAAATAAGACTTAAATAAAAGAGCCAATGGGCTTCACTTCGGTGATGTAACATTATTTAAATGAAGGGGATATTAAATCCCAGATTCGGCATGAAACTCTTTGATTCCGATCTTTGAGTTTGTTATTCGGCTTTGAAATAATGTGGGATTTAATATCCCCTTCATTTAAATAATGAAAATAAGACTTTTATTAACTTAGTATACAATTTACTAACGTTGTCAATGTGAAGGGTGTGCTTCGTGACTCTTGACAAGATTATAAATGTTGAGTTCAAAATTAGTAAGTTTCAGCCTTAAATCGCCACGGAATTCTATATCTAGCTTATTTCTTTGTTTTGTTAAAATGGAATTAACATGACTGAAACCAGCTTCAACCATGTACGCGCCGGCCGGGCGGGAACCACTGACATCCGTTTATTGGTAAATACATCATTTTAGCCTACTTGATTGGCCTCCGTAACTATTTTCATGACCTTGCTCCATCTTACAAGTCCTATTCATGTCACTGTTCCCACGAT
Source organism: Typopeltis vanoorti (assembly GCF_054136105.1). NCBI lineage: Eukaryota > Metazoa > Arthropoda > Arachnida > Uropygi > Thelyphonidae > Typopeltis > Typopeltis vanoorti. The sequence goes on along the minus strand of NC_143550.1, from coordinate 159,450,591 downwards.
TCACTCTTAATTGCGTTGTCATTCAGGATGGAGGTAATCCAAGTTAACCGAATTAAATATTACCCATACAATGATGTCTTATATTTTTCTATCGACCCTGAGCCCGAATCGACCCCCAACAACGTTATATCGACCACTTTGGCGACCACTGATTTAGATCATTCAATGCATCTAAAGCAAGTTGGAGATTCATAGATGAAGACTGCAGTATTTTGCTGACAAAATTCACTTTATTTAAAATATCATACCAAATCTTTGGCGTCTTTACCATCCTGGCGCCTGTGTGCGTCGCACACATTGCACATATGGCCGGCGCGCCCCTGGCGAAGATTCACCTGTGGACTGGAGTGGTAACTATAAAGTTATGAAATCTGGAAGAAGAGCGCTTAAGCACCCTATGAGACTTGTGTGTGTGTGTGTGGGGGGGGGGGTGTTGACACCAAGAATATTGTAGGAAAAATCCATAAAATAACGTAAATCTATATTACCTTAGCGTAATATAGATTTACGATAGTGATGGATTATTCCGTACCAAAAAATGGTACTGGCTGATCATGTGAATTTTTCCTAAGTATTGACTGAATCTCAGCTTTACCAGAAATAAATGAATAAAATATCGGGCTCAGATACTTTGAATCAGATATTGAATGTCCAAATAAAATTAAAGAAAAAGATTTTGGGGCCATCCAAATGTGATACTTTTGAAACTACTCGGGTAAGAATTTTCGTAGCTCAGTTAGCATCGATGCTGTTTGATTGGAAAGAAGTTTGGATGTGAAGAATCTTTATGTGAATAAATATTAATAGACTATTAATTATATGAAGAGCTAAAGGCTTCAATTCGGCGACATAAACTTATTTAAGTTAAGGGATATTACATCCCATATTGTTTCATAGCCGAATAAGAAACTCAAGGAGTTTCATGCCGAATATAGTAAATATATAAAGTTCGGCGAGTCCAAGCGTAAGCAGATACCTGGATAGTGTTACAACTGACCCTTTAGGGAGTGCAACACTGAGGCAACTCATGGTAAGGGTGAAGCAAGCTCCGATCACTATTCTTGATATTTCCCCATAATGTGAAACCCAGCTCCTAGGAACTGTATTACTGTTCTACATTATGAGTGAGAGAAGGTCACTACCCAGACCGGTTTCAACCTTTATTGAGGTCTCATCAGTGAGTAGGGAGACCTAGAAATACCAATTTTTATTCGGCTATGAAACAATATGGGATGCAATATCCTTTAATTTAAATATTAATAGACTTTTCAGGTGAAAATTTCTTAAAAATTTTTATAAGGGCCAGCCGATCTCATACGGAAGTGGTAGGGCTTATCGTCCCGCTAAACAGACAAACCAGTCAGAAGAACACGCATATTTGAATATATTAATAAGTGAACACTGGTATCTTAAGTGCGATGTTAGCTCGGTATATACCCCATAAAACGTGGGAACAAGAAACCTAACAAAGCTTGTAAGATATGTTTTCAACACATCTGATGTAATTCCTTCTGCTCTTATTCTCTGCATTTGTATATTTTTTTTCTTGAAACTGTCTCTTCTAACCTTAAGCTAAGTGTTCTAATTATGTGCTCATTAGGAAACACCAAAATAACAGGGTTTTTTTTCTGTTTCTTCACGAACTTGGTGAACGTCAACCACCCTGTCTCCTTTTTGACTTTATAATAGTCTGAGTGGCTTTTAGTTTATTTTGTAGAACCACATTTGCAGAGGATGATTTATAGATGATCGTTTCCTGAATTATATCGATTAAAATACATGTATCATCGGATGTTCTCGTGAGTGTGAATTGTCGTAATATCATAGAAATTTCAAATAGTAATTGTTTCGTCAGAAAACCTTGTTGATGTACTGGTTCCGATTTTCAATATTTAGGTTGGTATTGCATCGTCTATTCGCGTGTCACTATCATTTCATTCACATGACAATACGAACTCATTCATCTGTACAATGATATCTTCGGTATCTGCAGCTTATCTTTACAATTGGTTTATTTCACCGAGGAATTTAATCTTTGAGTTTTGCGTCATGGAATAATTCTCGTTTAATATGATAAGAAGTTAAGCATTTAATGTATCACGAAAATAAGCGTAGATCTTTCTGTATTCAGTTAGATATTGTCTTTTTATTTAAATACTCCTTTTTTATTTTTTTATTTTATTTTATTTTTAATTCTTCATGGTCGAGCAAATTCCTGAAAGGGGAGAATGCCTGAAAAGCTTTAGATGTATGGTGGGAAGTGTCCTATAAGGGGGGAGGGGAAAGAAAGGTTTTACCTCAGGGGCTGCTCGTGCATAGGCATTACGGAACTGCAGCACCCCCCCCCCCATTTTTCTCGATATATAAATATATCTATTAATTTATTTATATTTGCTTTGTAATATTTAATTTTATCATCGACAATCATATACAATTCCCTTATTTTGTATAAAAAATAATAAAAATCCATCTTGTAGCACTTAGGAGGACAAAGGACGCTAACAGCACTGTGTTTACCAGAGTGTCATATTGCTACGCGCGCAATGTAGCAATATGATTGCAATATGACACTGTCCTTCGTGCAGTTCCATGCGGCCTTAAGTACAGCACTGTCCTTCGTGCAGTTCCACTGTTGTTTATATGCAGTTTGCGCCAGTAGTAGAGTGTTCGTAGTGCTTATTGTGTTTACTCCGTCTTTTTAAATATTTGGACATTATAATTAAAGATATAACATTTGTTATAAATGTTTTATTTCAGAACATTATTGGGGTTATGATAATAGATTTTATTTTTAAGTAATTTTGAATTATACTAAACTGTATAATTTTATCGATAATGAACAATATTTTTTCATGAAACAAAACAAGAAGAATATAATTTATTTTTAAGTAATTTTGAATTATACCAAACTGTATCATTTTATCGATAATAGACGATATTGTTTCATGTTTAATTTTTTTTAAATTTTTACCATAATTTTGATATTTTATCCAAACACGTATATACTGTGTATTCAAGATACCAAGTAATTTTATATATAAACTTGGTTTTTAATCCTACTTCCCAAGTAAGAAAACAGACAAGTATGTCAAGTTTGCGCCTGCACGTAGTGCAAGACTGAGGCAACTCCTGCAAGTAGTGCAGGACCAAGGCAACTCGTGGTAAAAGTTTATTAAGCTCCGATCACTTTCCTTAGTATTTTTCCCCTAATGCAAAGCACATCCCCTTGCAGAGATGTATGATGCTATGCATTAAAGGCAGGGGTCGCTACCCAGACCGGTTTCGACCTTTATTGAGGTCTCGTCAGTGGGAGCCAGACCTGAAATACGAAGGTTGAAGTAATGCAGGGTTTATATGAATTTTACCTAAACAAGTTGCCACAAGGTGATTTGACCTTATTAAATAAAATCTCAGGATGAGAGATAGATATAGAAAGTTTTTAACTTGGGTATATTATGTATTCAAGATACCAAGTAATTTTATATATAAACTTGGTTTTTAATCCTATTTCCTGAGACCTCAGTAAAGATCGAAACCTGTCTGAGTAGTGATCCCTGCCTTTAATGTATAGCATCATTAAAGGGGATGTGCTTTATATTAGGGGAAAAATACTAAGGAAAGTGAGGTAACTCGTGGTAAAAGTGGATTAAGCCACGAGTTACCTCGGTCCTGCACTACTTGCAGGCGTTGCCTCAGTCTTGCACTACGTGCAGGCGCAAACTTGACATGCTTGTCTGTTTGTTTACTTGGGAAATAGGATTAAAAACCAAGTTTATATATAAAATTATTTGGTATCTTGAATAGTAATATACCCAAGTTAAAAACTTTCTACATCTATCTCTCATCCTGAGATTTTATTTAATAAGGTCAAAGCACCTTGTGGCAACTTGTTTAGGTAAAATTCATATAAGCTCTGCATTACTTCAACTTTCGTATTTCTGGTCTGGCTCCCACTGACGAGACCTCTAAAAGGTCGAATCCGGTGCGTCTCTGGCTCTGATTTGAGAGGCTTGGGGATAGGTTTTTGCCTGTCTCTGAGTGGGGCCACCGCTGAGATTATGGCTCTGCTTAGTGGTGGGGTTAGCCTGCCACTGGGTAGAGCCAATGTTTAGAAGTTCTTCTCGGTGATGGGGTGAGCTTGTCACTGAGTGGAACAACACTGAGTTAGGCGATCTTTCGGGATCGTCTTATTTTTAGAGTCCGCTTCACCTATACAAAGGTCGAAACCGGTCTGGGTAGTGACTCCTGCCTTTAATGCATAGCATCATACATCTCCGCAAGGGGATGTGCTTTACATTAGGGAAAAATACTAAGGAAAGTGATCGAAGCTTAATCCACTTTTACCACGAGTTGCCTCGGTCCTGCACTACTTGCAGGAGTTGCTTCAGTCTTGCACTACGTGCAGGCGCAAACTTGACATACTTGTCTGTTTGCTTACATGGGAAATAGGATTAAAAACCAAGGTTATATATAAAATTACTTTGTATCTTGAATACATAATATACCCAAGTTAAAAAGTTTCTACACGTATACACTGTACTTACAGTGTGTTTGTGTATATTTCGAAAGTTGCGCGCCCACGATATCAAGCCACGAGCCGTCACTGTTTTACCTACGGAACGTACCTTCTGAGTCAGTCAAGCATTTGATAATCCAGAAATGAGTAAAACTTCCTCCGATAAGTGGAGTTATGGTTTCAGAACAGGAAAGAAGGGTCTCCATAGCTCAGTAGATATCGATGATGCATTTTAGTTGGAAGGTCTTGGGTTTGAATTCCGTCTAGGAGGCAAAGATATTTTATAAGTTTCTCTCTCTCTCTCTCTCTCTCTTTTATTTCCTTATCTGAAGGCGAGTTAGCTTGTCTCATACTGTATATAAAGGTTTTTCCTCCGAGCAATTTGTGTTTTTCACAGACAAACCGCCACAACAATATAACCAGCAAACAGATACAGTATGATGCTGTGGCTTCATAACCTTAGCCACAACCACAACTGGAAGATGAAATTCATCTACCTCTTAAACATTCACAAATATTCATTCTCATTTATTATTATTACTACTACTACTACTACTACTTTATTCACATTCACACTGGTGATGCAGAACAATTCAGATTCTACCCAAGAATCTAAGAATAATCTGTCAGGTAGCGTCGTAAAATATGGACTGTTCCAAGTAATGCTTTTTTCTGTATATCATATGGAGTCACTTCATTGATGTTTAATTGCTGTAAATAGTTGGATAGCATCTTTGAAATTGCACCAAGTGCGCCGATAACTATTGGGATGACTTTGGTGTTTAAGCCACTGACGGCCAACTTCAATTGCCAGATCTCGATATTTATTAATTTTTTCCAGTTCTTTGTTGTGAACGTTGTTATCACTGGGTACTGCGATATCAATAATCCAAACCTGTCGATGTTCGATAATTATGATGTCAGGTCTATTGCGTTTCAATAGACCTGACATCATAATTATCAAACATCGACAGGTTTGGATAAAGCCATATTTTTTGCATACATGCCAATGGATTATTTAGCTATTTGATCATGGCACTAATTAGATGTTTTACAGTTTCATCTTTTTGATCGCATAATCTGCATTTGCTGTTATTATTGTTGTTCAAAATTTTTGCTTTGATTGCATTAGTTTGTAATGCCTGATTTTGAGCTGCTAGAATAAATCCTTCTGTTTCCTTTTTAATGTATTCATATTGTAGCCTCTGTCACATCTTCACGTCAATTTTTTCCTCAGTATCTCGAAGAAATTGACCAAGCAAGGATTTATTTTTCCTGCGCACATATCGGTTATTTTGTTTTTCCTTTTTGTAATCAGATTTGTTTCCTGTTACTTTTAGAATGCCCTCTCAATATAACTTTTTAAATTAATTTCTTCTTCTTCCACAATCTGTCTCACTTGCAGCAAACCCCGTCCACCTATTCTCATTGGTAGGTACAACCGGGCCACATCACTTCGTGGATGTGATACATAGTCATTAAGTTTCAAGTTTTGCGATACAATTTGTGCAGGTCTTCTTTTGTCCGATCTATTATGCCAGCTGTGTATCGAATCACTAATATAACCCAAGAATTTATTGCTCTAATTGTATTTAATCCATTTAGTTTTGTTTTGAGAATATTTCTAACTTTTTTGTTGTAATTTGCTGCTGCCTCTTGTTTAACTTTCGAGTAGAGAATATCACTGGCTTCTGATATTCCTAGGTACGTATTTATAGTGTTCGTTAGCTGAAATTGTTTTTATATATTTCTCTTGATCAAAATTAAAATTGCTAGTGTCATTAAGTTTTCCTCATTTAATAGATAAAATTGCGCATTTATCTAAACTAAATTCCACTTTGATCCTGACTGATGATACGAACTGTGTTCAGTAAAGAATATATTTGCTGTGCCGATTCCATATAACTTCAAATCATCATTTACAACAGATGAGAAAATTTAATATTATATTTAGGAATTTCATATCCAAGTTTTTTTTTTTTTTTCAAATACCTTTGATACCTTTGTCTATGATAAAATAATCATATCAAAGTTATCAAAGAAATGTTGAAGAGCAATGGTGACAAGGGATCACCTTGGAAAATTGCACATTTAATGCTAATATCTACGAATCGTTCATTATTGACTATTAAAGTTGTTTTTCATGATTTCATGGCAGCAGCCAGAAACAAACTTATGTTTGTGCTAATTCCAAATATTTGTAGTGATTTTAGGTTCCAGGAGTGTGGGAGGGAATCGAATGTTTTCTTATAGTCTATCCATGCCAAATGCCTAAGTTAGTTTGTCGTCTTTTTTGAATTTCTGAGAATCATTTTATTAATAAGAATCTGGTCTTTTATTCCTCTAGATTTTTGAAAATTGTCTTTTTTGTTCAATCGGATAAATCTGATTATCTGATAAGTATTGGTATATGGAATTTGCTATGATTGCAGTGAACAGAACAGCTTAAGTATAGTTGGTAGGAATGTTATTGGGCGATAGTTACTTGGGTCCGCACCCTTATCCTTGTCTTTCATGAAGAGAAAAGTACTCCCAGATATCAGCCAGTCTTCCACTAAGCCTGACTGCAACAAATAATTAAAGTTGTTCTGCCATTCGATCATGTAGACTGGTTAGACGCTTTAACCAAAATCCATCTAGTTCATTTTTGCCATGTGCACTCCAGTTTTTTTAATTTTCTAGCTTGTGCACTGATCATTTCTTTAGTGATAATGACATTTGCATTTGTTTTTGCTTCATTTCTGGTTCAATAGGATTATCCTAGATTGATTTCCAAAATTTGAGCGTTTCTTCTTATTCTGGTGAATGATGGTTTGCATTTCTATTTCTCTTGAGAAACTGAAAGAATTGACGTTGGTTCTGTCGAAATTGCATATTTTGTACATATTGGTTTATTCTTGCTTCATATCTTTTAATTTTCTGTGCAGTCGCTGTAATTCTTTGTGTTAGCTCTTCGCAGTAATTTTTTGTTGGCCAAATTATATGTATTAATCAGTTTGTTTTTGATGTTATTATTTTTCAGCTGTCCTTTAAAATTCTTTAAGTTGCTCAGATCAGCTCGAAGTTTGTCGACTTTTCGTTCCAACCCGATTTTCCATATTCCAAATTGCTTCATCCTTGGCTTTTGATCTGCAGTTTGCAATCATGCTTCACTGTAATGATATAGTCTGTACTGTATAAGGAGCTGATTTGTTTCCTTTATACTGTTGGTTAGGATGTTTTTTATCACAGCATTTGCATCTAAGAGGAGCAGTTTTAGCTTAGATTTATGTAAAGCTTTTAATGGCGGTAGTCTTATACGGTCATTTATGGAATTCATTTTCCAATATCCTTGACTTCATTTTACACCGTGCTTTTGTCAAAACATTCTGCAGTATGTCGTCAGCTTGATGTTTACAGGGTTGAATTCTAAAGTTAGATACAGCTACCTCCTGATGATTTGCTGTTACTAGGGTTGTTGGTTTATTACATAACTCTTGCAGCTCAAGTTCAGTAAATATTTTGTTACGGAAAAAGAATTCTTTTGGTCCATAAGTTTTTGTTCTGTTATTGCAGATTCTAGAATCTGCAATAACACAACAAATTTTGTTTCCAAATTAAATGCATACGCATTCTAAAACCCCGTTTTTCTGGTGTTGATATGTTCAAATATTTCATAACGTCTCTCTGTTTTCTTCTACAGTCCATTTTTTACGTTTCTTCCAGTCGCTTTTCAGCTTCCTACCCTGATTGCCCAGCAAGGAGAGCTGGGTTCTGTAGCCCACTTGTCGCCTGATGCCCAGGATTCCAAACATCTTTTTTTTTTTTTTTTGGGCCCATACATGAGAGATTGGCTGATCAACCTGTAGTACGTTGGGTAGTGGGTTTGGAAAAGAGAAACTTGTTTACATTTGATTTAAAAACCTGTATATTGTATTCCTTGGGAAATACGTCAGGAGGAAGACTGTCCCACCGTACAGCAGTAGCAGGGATGAAGGAGGAGGAAAAGAAACTTGTTCTTTGGGTTTCAACGTGTACTGTGAAGGGATGTTGGGTGGCAGCTGTACGTGTTCCAATGAGCTTAGTACAGAGTGGGGGAAATTATTGATGCTGTTTCAGATGAACATTTCCCATGGAAATATTTATAGAATATACAAACTGAAGACCAAACGTCTATGTGAAAGTGAGGGGAGTGAGTTTAAGTGATGGGTCATTTATCAGTCTAATTGCTCTCCTCTGTATTGAGTCAAGCATTTTGAAGGAGCTTTCAGGAACCCCACTCCATGTGATAGCAGTATTCGATAGTTGGAGGATTTGTGATTTTATACGGTTAACAGCTGTTTAAAGATGAAGTAACGTCTTGAGCGAAAGAGAAATCCTAGTTTTTTGGAAGCTGAGGATGCAGTGGTTGTGATGTGTTTATGCTAGGAAAAGCTTGAAATCAGGGATTCCAAAAAGAGAAATCTCATATTGTCTGGGAATTTTAATGTTACCAAAAATAATACTGTGGTAAAATGGTTCTTTTTTGTGAGAAATGACACAGAAATGGGTTATATTAGCGTTGAAGTTGACGAGGTTATCTGAGCCCCATTCGAGGATGGCTTGGAGGTCAGAATTAAGGGCAGTGGTGGTTGATGTTCTGTTAGTTGAAGTGAGTTGTGTAGAGTAAGATTTGTCAAATGAAAGGGAGGAGTGCAATGTACTGTCATCTGCAAAACTATGTATTGAGTTGGAGGTCAGCTGAAGTAGGTCATTGATATACAGAAGGAAGAGGGTCGGTGAGAGAACTGAACCTTGTGGGATCTCAGCATTAGTTGGATGGTGAGAGGATAGGGAGCCGTCTACGATCAAACATGGTGTTCGTCCAGACAGAAAGCTGGCAATCCATCTGCAGAAGTCTTAACACAGGCCAAATGATAGGAGTTTGCTTACTAAGCCTTTGTGCCAGACCCGGTCAAAGGCTTAGAGATATCACGTGCAACCATGTATGCTTCGCCAAATTTCTCCATGGCATTTGTCCAGAGATAGTGATATATGAGAATAGATCTCCTGTTGATCTGCATCGATGGAATCCGTACTGGTGGTCGCTTAATAGCTGGATACCTTCAAGATAGAGTAGGAGTTGAAAATTGAAAGTTTCTTTCATCACTTTAGATAGGACTGAGGTGAGTGAGCTAGTGCGGTAGTTAGATGGTAGCGATTTATCACCCTTATTAGGAATGGTTTGAATATAGGTCAGTTTTAGGCTTTGGAATATATACCAGTGGAGTAAGAGAGTATGTACAGACGGCATAGGATAGGAGTCAATTCTGGTGCACAGACCTTCAGGACAATTGGAGGAATGCCAATCAGCACCAGGAGACGTTTTTGTGTCTAATTTAGATAACATGTTTATGATCTCTTTCTGGCAAACTTAACCTTCGACCATGAACTACTGATGGATTATGAGGGCCCTGTCTTGTTTCCCATGTCCTGAATTATCATGTAGTTATCGCTGAATGTCCAATTATACTCTCATTAGAGCTCTATTAAAAGACGATTGGGCAAAGTTATTTGGTTTGTTACCAAACAGCGTATTCCAAAGATTTTTAACTTAATGCGTTTTTGTTTACTTTTAAAAATGTAAAAGATTCACAGAGCCGACTTTGTTTACATACAGTATAAATCAACGTTGGATGTTTTATTATGATTATTATTATTACGTAATACTTCCAGGGAGTCCAAAGACTCATTGAGGGAGAGCACCTACTCTACAACCCTTCAACTAACCACAACCACACCAACGCCATCTACCGCATACCACCACAACCACTGGTGTTTCCACAGACAATCACAAACATCCATGTCCACGGCGGGATTCGAACCCGCAGCCTTTTGGCTGGAGAGCAGATACGCTAACCACTCGACCAACCAAGCCGATATTTATTATCCTTTTTTTTTTTTCAGTGTGACTTCCACCCTCCGATGATCTCGTAAATCTGTTGCACATTGTCAGTTGATACTAAAATTAGATATATGAGTTTCTCCTACTCGATAAGCGGAGGAACCGGAATAGGAGAGACCAAACATGGAACATTTTCAAACCATTTCAGGACTCCAATAAACAGGGTAATGGTTTTACAACGAGTGGTGAAAACTGTCTTTAAGACATTAACAAACATCCATGCTAAACGTTTATCCGGTGAGATTCCGAACACAGCCTTTTGGTTGGAGTGTGGCAAATCTCGCCAAAAGAAGGCCGGCAAATGCGTTATGAACTATCGCATTAATACTCCTTTTAGTAAAGCTCCACATTTTGGTCAACATTAATGTATGAATATTCACAGATATTCATACTGTTTGGATCTTTGCAACATTATGAACATAGTGGTAATGAAATGCCAGGGAAACGTGAAAAAATACAGAATAATTTTTGAGAAACTGGGGATTGATTCTATCTTGTATTAAATATTACTATGAATTTGAAAAAAATCATAATGCTTTTCGATAAAGCGACACTGTAGAAATAATTTCTTCAGCAGCTTTAAACGCTTCACAAGGACATGAATCCTATTAATTCCTCACTATGAACAGTGAAGTTATTTTAATGTGGTAAGTTAAAATTAGAAAACAATTAGCACAAATTATTGAATCAAAAGGAGCTCCGTAGCTCAGTCGGTATAGACGAAGCCCTTTGGCCAGAAAGACCTGAGTCCGATTCCCTTCCAAGAAGTAAAAAACCTTTATCTGGTGTCTTTCAACTAAAGGTGAGTTAGCCAGTTTCATACGCAGGTAGTTTTTTATTTTTATTTTTTTTTTTTTACCTGGAAACTCGGGTTTTTTTGTTCCCCAGAACAGGCAAACTGGCCCCGTGAACACACGCATCTACAGACATAAGACAGACCGGGAGGCATAGAACTAACTACCTTATCCTCGATGCGGTCGCGGTTTCAAATCGTAATAGGCCATGCCCAATACGAATGTAACATGCCACTAGGCCTAATATACGTATAAGGAAGAGAAGAATTGAATCAAAAAGTTATTTTTTTTTTTTAAATTTCTGATCTACATTCACTGTTATTTCTGATATAAAGTACTTTCTGTCACCGAGAGCCTCCATATCTCAGTCGGTATTGACTATGTCCTTTGGTTGGAAAGTTTTGAGTTCGAATCCTGTCTAGGACACGAAGAACCTTTATCACAACTTTTCATATGAAGGTGAGTTAGCCAGTCTCATCTCGAAAAAAAACGCAAACCGGCTAGAAGAACCCACACAATTAACAGACATACTACCCCTGCAGCTTTAGTTGTTTCGGTCCTAACTGCAAATAGCCAATACCCCCCTCCGCCCCTTTTTTTATTTTTTTGATTTTTCTCTCATCACGAGCAGAGATTATGAAAGAATTTATAGAACTTGTGTTATGTTACGAAACTTCGTATCGTTTACTGCCACACACTGCACCACTTTGCTGTACGTTTTGCAGCCTCTCGTGTATAAAAATATCATTTACTAAACGATTTACTAATTCATAGAAGAGAAAAGATTCTCAACATGTATACTAATTGATTGTCTTTATCATAATCGATGATAACGCTCTCTCACATATTATCAATTATCAATTACGTTGACTCAGTATGACGCTATTTCAATATGAACAATAAAAAAACGTAAAACTTAATATTAATATATATGTATATTTATTATGTCTTGTACGATAGCCTCATAACAGAAACAAGTATCGGATCTGTACTTCAGATTGGGAATAAGAATAAATAACAATATAACGATTGAGGAAGATTGTTTTTTCCACGAACCAGTTCTATAATTTGTTGGACTTGGGATTTAAACAGTGCTGCTAACAATTGTTAATAGTTGTAAAGAAATAAAATAGAAAACCTGTTTTCACGCTTAAATTATTTTTCCCAAATTATTTTTATCAGATAATGTTATTTTTAAATATAAGCATAAACCTTCATTTATGGTCTTGTTACAATAGAAATGGTATAGCGACGCAGACATTCAAGGCCGAAGCTGAAATGAATGTGCAGATAAAGTTTTTTTAAAAAAAATAAAATTCTTTGAAGTTGCTATATTTAAACAGCTTCAGGAAACACCTAAACCAACAATAGTGAAGAATATAATGCTTTCTGATGCACAGTTCGCTCAAAATACGAAATCCCGTTAATGTCACTCGAATATTGTAATCCGAGAAAAATATGGAATCACACGTGTTTTGTGGAGGAGGAGGATGGGGGGGGGGGGGAAGCGCCTGTTCTCGATTCATCTTTGATCTTATTTATTTTCATCACCTGTGCATGTCTGTTTTCCCTTCAACTACAGAAGAATCAGTTGTACATCCATCTGATTACTCGAATTATGAAAAAAAAAAAAAATTCGAGTGAATAAAGCAGGCTTATTAGCTAAATGGAGACAGTACGATTTTTCCTCCTACAATATTAATGAGCTTAACATCCCGAATAGGTCTTAAGAGAAGTTGATTATTATCGACACGTTTTATAACACCAGTCCCATTTAACTCGGAATTTTTCTATGAAAAAAGAAAATTCATTCTCAAGAGCACAGCTGCCACACAGTACACGATATTCGCACGCTTCTATTTATCTCAGTCTAATCCAACCAGTTACAACTGACTGTCTTAACACATCTACAAAGATTTTTCTTCAGCCTAGTGAATTCCTTAACGCCATTCTTGTAACCACCGGAGATGATCGTGTTTCACCAAACACTTGTAGAAAAGGTTCCAATATCCTAACACTATCTCTTTCAGGAATTTTTATTCTTACTCGGTTACTTATTCGCAAACGTTTGAATGCTTGGTTAATAAGAATATTTCATCTCTCATTAATAACGGGAATAATGATATCTGTACGGATTGGCACGTGAGCCAATCCATATTGACCTGCTTTTATGCATATGTTTTTATTTCCTTGGAGAATAGAAAATATTTTGTGCATTTATAAGAGAATTATGCTAAACAAGGATTAACTGTATTTACATTCTCTGCCCAAAAAAAAACCGAACTTTTCGAAAATAGAAGAAACTAGTGGCGCCACCTATTGTATATTTTTATTATCGAACGTGGCAACCTTCATTAGTGTTGTGTCAACTGTTTATGATATTTGTTTCATTAGAAGCCGAGTTATAGTGCCAAGAGTGACAGTGTGTTTTGACGAATGGTCGGTCGTCACGATACTCATACCGTACGTGACGAATTCTCGTTATCAATCGCTTCAAAACTTCGAGATAAAACTCACCATTAACCGTTTGGACAGGCGGAACGAATTCTTTGTGGATAATGCCCTTGGAATCGTAGAAACAAATCAGCATTGTCTTTACTTTTGACTTCTCCAAGCGACTTTTTTTTTCGGATGCCCCTCTTCTGGTGGTCTCCACTCAGCACTCTGGCGCTTTTTTTCGGGTTCAAAACATCACATTTTGTGACCAGTAACGATCGTTTCAAGGAAGTTTGAGTCCTTACGAGCGGTTTTAATGAGGTCCTTGCAGTGTTCAATTCGATACATTTTTTGATCGTCAGTCAACTTGTGGGGACCAAATCGCGAATTCAATTTACCAAGGCCCAAACTCTCGGTCAAAATATTGTGCACAGTTGATTTTGGAATCCCCAGTTTCATCTTCAATCAATCTCACTGACGATTTCGGGTTTTCTTTGATGAAATCACGCACATTTTGAATATGCGTGATTTTATGAAAGCTGGGTCGTCCAGTTTTTGGACGGCCCGACTTTTCGTCGCCCTCAAGCGTCTCACGACCACTTTGAAATCGCTTAAACCACTCGTAAACTTGAGTACAGGATAAGTATTCGTCACTGTATGCGACAAATGTTATGAAGCATTTGATGCGTTTCGGTAAAACTTTTACCAAGTTTAACACAAAAGTCAATCGCAGCTCTCTGTTTGAAACTCGTTTTCCGACTGTTCGTCAAAACACACTGCCACTCTTGGCACTATAACTCGGCTTCTAATGAAACAAATGTCATAAACAGTTGACACAAGCCTAATGAAGGCGGTCGCTTTCGACAACAAAAAGATGCAACGGGTCGAGCCATTTCTTCTATTTTCGAAAAGTTCGCTTTCTTTTTGGACAGAGGGTGTAGTTTTGTAAGATATCGCAAATAGCAGAGCATTATTTTTAAAGTGCATTTTTTTAAAAATATTTTTATGAAACAACTTGTATGGAATGATTAGCATTTCATCAAGCAAAACGATCATTAAAAAATTCTATAAAAATAAAACAATAATTTAAAATGTTTTATATCGTTTTCTTTTACTTAATTCATTAGTATTATAAGTTCATAACGACTTTTATACTGTATGACTTGATATGTTTTTTTTTTTATTACTTTCTTTTGCTCTGTTGACCCCCATACACGAGAGGTTGGTTGGTCAATGTACAATTCGTTAGTACCGTGTATAAGAAGAGATTTGGGAAAGAAGGAATTCACATTAGATTTGAAGGTCTGTGCATTGTATTCATTGGGAGAGAAACACATGGGAGGGAAGGCTTTTCCAGAGTACAGCAGCAGCAGGAATGAAGGAGGAGAAAGATAAACTTTCTGTGAGCATGCAGTTTGGTGGCAGCTGCATGTGTTTTGATATTTGGTGGAGAGAGATTGGGGGGGGGGGGGAGATTGTTGAGGCTAGTTCCGATGAACATTTACTATGAAAATATTTATAGAAGATGCATACAGTAGATACTAAACACATGTGGAAGAGTGATTAGAATGCGTTGATAAGGGATAAGTTATTAATCATTCTGTTTGCTCTCTTCTGTATTGTGTCGAGTATTTTTAGGTAGCTCTTGGGAACTCCTCCCTAAATGGGTGAGCGATTTATAGAGTTAATCAGGGGCGGCTCGTACATAGGCACTGCGGAACTGCAGCACCCCCAATTTTTATTGATATATAAATATATTTATTAATTTATTTATATTTGATTGTAATATTTAATTTTATCATCAACAATCCTATACAGTTCTCTTATTTTGTATAAAAAATAATAAAAATCCATCTTGTAGCACTTAGGATAGCGAAGGACGCTAGCAGCACTGTTTACTATAGTGTCATATTGCTACACGCGCAAGCATTGCGCGCGTAGCAATATGACACTGTCCTTCGTGCAGTTCCACTGTTGTTTATATGCAGTTTGCGCCATTAGTAGAGTGTTCGTAGTGCTTATCGTGTTTACTCTGTCTCTTTAAATATTTGGATAAATAAAACATTTATAACATTTGTTATAAATGTTTTATTTCAGAACATTATTGGGGTTATGATAATGGATTTTATTTTTCAGTAATTTTGAATTATACCAAACTGTATAATTTTATCGATAATAAACAATATTGGTTCATGTTTAATTTTTACCATAATTTTGACATTTTATCCAAACACGTATACACTGTACTTGCAGTGTGTATGTGTATTTCGAAAGTTGCAGCACCCCCACGATTTCAAACCACGAGCCGCCACTGGAGTTAATAGCTTTCAGAGGTAAGGTAGTGTTTTGAGTGAAAGAGAAATCTGTTTTTTTTTTTTTTTTTTTGATGCCGAGGAGGCAACAGTTGTCATGCATTTACCTTGGGAGTACCTTGATGTCAAGGTAATCCCAAGGTGAGAAATCTCATCTTGCCTACAAATTTGGGTGTTGTCAAAGGTAAGGGCCGGAAGAACATGATATGCTGCAAAATACATGTGGCAGGAGTTAAAATAGCATGTTTAGATTCAGTAAAACTTTTTCACATTCATTTTCATAGACATTCTGAATTCTTTATAAGGCTAAATTTGAAAAAAAAAATCAGTTAAGACCTTAACTACATACGAATTATTAAGAAACCGTCGGAAAAGCAACAAACTGTTGCGTGTGAAATTTGATTATTATAATTGGCTCCAATCTCAATTCGTCAGTTATATTTATTATACTGATTTGCTTTTCAGAAACTAAACTCATCGAAAAGAAGAATGACGAGAAGCAAAAAGTAAGTCGCTTTATTTTCTGGATACTTTTTATTCTTTAATTATTATTGTTATTAATAGAGCCTTCTAGGAGTCAGGAACTCATCGAGGGAGGTTATACTATTCGTATCAGCTGTCATACTTGTTCTTGAATTTCTCACGCTACTTGCACACACAACATCCAATGGCAGTCCCTTACAAACACGCACCACCCTATGAGAGAAAAATCGAGCCCTCACTCCCTTCTTAGCGGAATTCATTCTCAGCTTCTATGTATGCCCTCTTGTCTTTTTCCATCCACCATAAAATGAAAAAAATTCCATCAACTGAAATCTTGTATGACCCATTCGGAAGTTTGTAGGTCTCAATTAATACCATCCCTCTTTCTCCTGTTTGCTAGTGTCTGCAGTTTTCAAATTCTCAATCTGTCTTCATAATCAGTATTCCACAATCCTGATATCATTTTAACATTCTCCTTTGCACTCTTTCCAATATATCAGAATCATAACGGAAACCAGGAGACCAAACCTGCGCACAATAGTCCAAGTGAGGTCTTATCAAGGTCTTGTAAAGAGGACATCCTTACTTTTACATGTGAAAGTTCGTTTCAGCATTCAGTTATGTTTTGAGTTGTATTTGCAATCTTTGCTAAATGTCTCATGAAC
The DNA here is from genome assembly GCF_054136105.1 of Typopeltis vanoorti. Taxonomy (NCBI): domain Eukaryota; kingdom Metazoa; phylum Arthropoda; class Arachnida; order Uropygi; family Thelyphonidae; genus Typopeltis; species Typopeltis vanoorti. The sequence goes on along the minus strand of NC_143550.1, from coordinate 159,433,462 downwards.
TTCAACTTCCTATCTAATAACACTCCAGCCAATATAATATCACTTAGAATATCAAATCTTGGGAAAGTGCATCATTTTACATTTACTAACATTGAACTAACATCTATTTTCCCATGCCCACAATTCCAGCGTATTCAAATCATTCTGCAAAGACTGCATATCAGCAGCATTCCTGATTACCCTACCCATATTTGCGTCATCAGCAAATAGCTGTATGTCATTAGTCAAATCCTTCCCCAATGTCATTAACGTAGAGGTTGAATAACAGTGGACCAAGCACTGATCCTTGTGGTACACCACTTGTTACCTTAAATATTGCAGATTCACTCACCCCCCCCACACACACACATACGACTTTTTATTATATGTGTCAGTTAGCCATCCTCTTATCCATGCCACTAGTTTATAATCCAGTCTCATATTCTCCAATATATGCAACAGTCTTCCATGCTGTATTCTGTCAAAAGCCTTAGCAAAATCCAAAAGTATCAATGGTGTATCCATTCCCCTTGTCTACTTCAATGGTAACAGTGTTATAGAATGTGAGAAAGTTGCTAAAACGTGAAATAAAAATCGTGTAGAAATATGTCGTGCTGAATACGAAGGAAGACCTTCAAAACAAGTAATATGAGAATGATCCGAGGGGTCATAAAAAAAAAGTGACTCTCGTACTCGAGCCTGGATTAGTTTGTTCTTTTGGATTTATCGCCGAAGTAACTGAGATTATGACGCTAGATACTGTATCTGTAAATTGCACCTGTTCTGGACGGTTTGCGTTTTGCGGAAGGAAAAACCCTACCAATAACTTGACTTGAGCCTGGAGAATACACGCAATTAAAGAAAATTTACATGAGTTTAGTTACTCCAGTAATTCTAAGCAATATAATCCAACTTAATGTGTATTCGTATGTATGCTTTACTGTCTTGGTTGGCCGAGTGGATAATCCTACTCTCCAAGCCATAATCTAAATCTTGTCTACAATTCTGCTAGCGATAGCTCCATATGCATGTTTTTCGTTCGAGGGACTTTTCTTGAAAAATGTGCTAAATCTTTTGTAATATTCATAACTAGTCGTTAAATGCATCCTCTACTTCCTTTTATTTGTGAGATAAATTCTCTAACTTGTTTTCATTTCCAAATGGAAGTGGCACTTCTATAGCCTTAGCCTTAGCCTTTTAGAAATCGTAGGCAGCCGGTTTCCACCTGTAGTTAGTCAGTTGAACGCTTTTCAACTGACGAGCTACAGGTGGAAACCGGTGTAGAAATAACTTTTTATAAAAAAAAAACGTCCTTTTTATATAAAAAAGACATTTCCTCTCTTCCCCATTAACGCAAGGCAGAATAAATATTTAAATTTATCGCAATACCAATTTGGTTGGAGTGTAAGGTGAATCAAATATAACCACACCCAAGAGTGTTTTTTTTTTCTCTTTCTGTTTTGCCAATAGCGAATATTCAGAGTTCGAAACAGTGCAACAAATCCAAGTAGCATTATTTTGTTGTGACCTGAAGCTGTAGGACATTCTGCGATTCTAATCTTGAATACCTCCGCATTCTGTACGATATACTTGATGCCAGCTGTCAACGACATTGACAACTGGCACAAAACAACACCACTTGAAGGAAAAAACGTTCTGAATTGAGTTAATTATTGAAATGTGGATGTATGTTTCACCTCTGACTTTCAGAACAAGATCAGGGAAAAACGTTAGCTTGCATATTTTAAAAATGGATTCTGACCAACATAATATCTATATTAATTCTAACTCACTTGTATTTGGCGTGTTGTATTTTTTATTATTTTATTTTTATTGGGGTGTTAGTTTTATGTTAACGTCCCAAATATCTAGCTGAGTTGCCGGTGAACAATTTCCCTAACTGTTATTAAAAGATTGTACTCTGGATTAATTTTTTTTATATGTATAAAGCTTATCACGGTGATGTAAAAGTCTTCATACAGTGGCAGTAAAATACAACAGAATGAACTACTTCCCAGTTTTTGGTATCGCTTTTGAAATAGTTCCTTTAGACATACATAAACTGGTTACACCAACCTTTCTACTTTCTGAAAGGGTTGGGCAATTGTTGGGTAGATTTCTTTATTCATTAATTGAATCGATGCCTTTAAATTTCGTTCTTTTCAGGATAATAAGCACAAGGTAGCACAGATGGAGAATGACTGGACAGTGTGTCCTTCGATTGAAAAAAAAAGACATGAGTTCGTCTTTCGTCATGATGAGAAAATCTTTAGACGAACTTTCTTTTCAACTGAAGGCGCTTTAGCCGACTCATGAGGAGGGAAGCATGATTTTCCCCCCTCCTAGAAAGTCGGGTATTTCGTCCGGCATACAGGCAACTCAGCCAGAGAACACACGCAGTTAACAGACCAATGGAATAGATGGCATAGTGTAGAGATGGTCGATTGTTTAGTACGTACATGAAGGATTAAGTAATATAGATAGTGGGTTGTGTTGTGTAGAGCACCCTCCAGCGATGTACCCTTGAACTTTATGGAGATGTCACGTAATAATAAGTTTGAAATTAAAGAAGTCCGAGAATATCATACCTGGAGAATACGAAGATGCGGAATTATTGAAATATCGAACTTAGCGAAGTACTATTAGACAGACATGATAGAATAGGTTTGAAAGACATCAGTTTCCATCTCATCTCTATCTGGACTTTTGGCGTTTTCTTCTTACGACATCTCACAATTTCAATACTGTTGTACTGAAACAGAGTGTATTCATGTCACAAAACACTTTAGTTAATAAATATATAAATAAATATAACCACGGTCTTTGAGCATTTTTTTTCCCCTGTCTCGTCGTATACCACTGTTTTAAACGTTTCAGCAGTTTGCTCGTCTATTTTATCACGTGATGCACAAATATTGATATAAAAATGCATAGAAAAACAGATATCTGTCTTTATGTGTTTCATAACTTTTGAAAAAGCATTCGACAAAGTCAGACACACTAACTTAATAGAAGTACTTCAACACATAGCGCTAGACGAACAAGACATAAGACTAATAAGAAATCTGTATTGGAATCAGTCAGCTACCATTCAATTAGACAACATTATCACCAGTGATATTAACATCAAAAGAGGAGTGAGACAAGGATGCGTGCTCTCACCACTCTTGTTCAACATATACGCAGAGATAATCTTTAAAAAAGCATTGGAAGAATATCCAGAGGGAATCACAATAAATGGAAAGATTGTTAACATCTTACAATATGCAGATGACACCGTGCTAATTACAGAGATAACATTATGGATCTCCAAAAACTCATTGACAGAGTATACATAGAAAGCCAAAGAATGGGAATAAATATAAACATCAAAAGACAAAATACATGGCCATCAGCAAACATTCTCGGAATTACCATGACATCAGGCCTCTCCTGGCATAAACACATCACAACCATTGCACCCTCAGCTTCCAAAAAACTAGGCTTTCTCTTTCGCTCAAGACGTTACTTCACTTCAAAACAGCTGTTAACCTTATACAAATCGCAAATCCGCCCAACTATCGAATACTGTTCTCACATTTGGAGTGGGGCTCCTAAAAGCTCCCTCAAAATGCTTGACTCAATACAGAGGAGAGAAATTAGACTGATAAATGATCAATCTCTTACCGACTCACTCCCCCCACCTTCACATAGACGTTTAGTCTCTGCAATTTGTATATTCTACAAATACTTTCATGAAAAATGCTCATCTGAAAAAACATCAATAATTCCCCCACTCTGCATTGAACCCATTGAAACACGTACAGCCACCTCCCATCATCCCTTCACAGTACATCTTGAAACCCACAGAACAAGTTTCTTTTCTTCCTCCTCCATCCCTGCTACTGTTGTACTGTGGAACAGTCTTCCCCTGAGGTATTTCCCAAGGAATACAATATACAGGCTTTCAAATCGAATGTTAACAAGTTCTTCCTTTCCCAACCCACTACCCATATACGGTACTAAAGTACTATAGATTGACCAGCCAACCTCTCGTATATGGGCCCAACATAAAAAAAATAAAATAAAATAAATAATAAAAAACAACCTCATCAATGAAACTGACACTCAATGGGAAAAAATATCGATCAAGTGTCAATATATAAATATCTTGGTTGCTGGCTTAATGAAAGGTGAGATCCTGAAATAGATATAAAGACAAGGATTGAAGTTGCACGGCAGTCCTTCATGAAAATGAAACATTATTCTGAATTAAGACCTAAACATGGAAGTTAGATGCCGAATGCTGAAATGCTACGTGTGATCTATTCTGCTCTATGGAGTTGAAACATGGCCATTGGAGGCGACAGCTATCAAGAAAATTGAAGCCTTTGAGATGTAGCTATACAGAAGAATGCTAAAGATATCATGGACAGAAAAAATTACCAGTGAAGATGTCTTAAAATCCATTGGCAAAGCTAAAGATCTTGTAGAAATAATGAAGAAACGAAAAACATCATATCTTGGCCACATCATGAGAAACAGCAAATACCAACTTCTACAAACTATTTTGGTAAGAAGAATTGATGGCAAAGGAACTAGAGGAAGATAAAGCATATGGTTTGGCAACATCAAGACGTGGACAGGAAAGAGCAGCGCACAACGGCTCTGATTAACGCAAGAATGTAGTTTGTTTACCAAGATGGTCGCTGACCTGCGATAGAAGATAGCACCATAAGAAGAAGAAGAATACACAAAATGTAATGCACACGCGTAGCTATTCTAATGTTGGCTTGCTGAAACGTGCTAACAGTACTAAATAACAGTAAACAAAAACAGTGCCAAAACACAACTGAGTTATTGCTGCTGGATAGAAAGAGTTGAGCAACATGAAAGTGACGCATAATAGAGCTATAGTTTCGTGTTCTTTTTTTTTTTTCAAAATTTTTCTGAATTATAGAAACATTCTAAACAGTTTTATATCACATCCTTCCTCTGTGTAACAAACTTGTGTTCGATCACGCTTGATACGTAGGAAGTAAGACAAAATATCTGCAATATTTTATTGACTTATTTTTATTTTGTTATGTTGTTATTATTATTATTTTTCGATTGGCCCTATTGCTGGATGTGTGCATAGCTGCAATGAAATCACATTGGTGAAGGTTAATTGATCTTAACTATATCAATTATTGCTGAATTATTCGTGTAAACTTGACCTCTCTACTGATTACTTGCATAAATAAATATTATTAGCGAAAAATTAAGTAAATTATATTTTCCATCGCTCTCCTAAAAACGTCTAGATCTGCAAGTACTATTATAAAGGATATTTTAGTCATTAATTTCATTATTCAGTTTACCAAATAAAATCTTAAAAGATCAAATAAAAATTGAATTAAATACCTTTCATGTCGATGTTGTTCATCGAAATATACTAAATGTGCTACTTTTTTCTTTCTTTCAACGGATGATAAAACATTCAATGCTTACTTGCTTGCTTAGTGATGATTGGAGCATCTGTTTTTAGTTTCTGCTCCTCTCGCATCATCAACTGATCGTATATTCACACCTTCAGCTCATTAATCACAGGTTTGCAAGATGCTTTCTGTTGAAGGTGACATGCAACCTTCAACGGACTGTTTTAATTACGATTCCTGCTGTACTGAACGACAGCTAGACACTGTCTGTAACTCGGTAAATAGTGCAGTAAATTTTGTTCTGTAACAACAAGGAAAGACCTAAATGCAGCGTGAAAAAAAAATGCTTTTTTTCTGCATTGCTGCAAAATCTGCCAACCGCCTTCCTGTTTGATTGCCATCAAAGAGTTTACAATGAATTTGTTTTACATGTTTGATTTTTCAGATCAATAGTCAAGTACGCAAACATCGTCCTACTGTTTTTTTTTTTTTTTCTGCTTACATCAATAAATAAATGAAGGTCGATAGATTACGTGATTTTTGCAATTGAAAAATTAGTAATCCATCGACGTCAATTTATTTATTTATTACTGTTGCAGATAATATGGGAAGAACGTCGCCGCTCCCTCTAGCGGCGATGTTTCCACTCCGGCTGATACAAGAAATTCGGAGTAAAGTGAGCATTTCTGATGTAGGAATGCCCCCCCCCTCCATATTTGAAACCATATTCATACCATAAATAATTCGCTGTATACCCTCGTACAGTTTAAATCATGCTTTTCCCTTAGACTACTACTTGATGTCAGGGCTTGTGCATCGCTGTTCAGTCAAGTGTATTTAAAACCTGGGGAGAGAGAGAGAGAGAGAGAGAGAGAGAGATGTTGAAGCCTGATGTACCTTTAAAGAAAAAAAAAAGAAAAAAGAAAATTTAAACCCTATTAAATATTACTAATGTAATTAAAGCTTGTATATTCAGGTATGTTAAGCTTACAAATATATCTCTTAGCATATCTGTTAGCACACTAACTCGTAATGTGTACAAATATTTTTTTTAGCATTTATAATTTAGTATAAGACTAAAGCGCCTGTTGATGATTTGAAATTATCCGTTAACCTATTTATTCCGGTAGATGATTAGCATCTCCCAGCATGAGATCATCACATTGCTTATTGGAAACGATTTGAAAAACCATGTTTGGCCTCCAGAGTACGATGCCCGACTGGTTTATCTATGATCAACCTTGATAGTAATGTTATATGACTTTCAACATTTCGTTAGTGGGATCATCATAAAAAAAAAATAAATAAATAAAAAAGGGTGAATAATCAGTGATAGTTATGTTTACAACATGGCATCATAATTATACCGGATTATACCAATCATAATGGACGCTTCTGCTGATAACGATCAATGCTTATGAGTAAGTTATCACCTTATTCTGTAATCTGTTATAATCTATTATGAAAATTCCACCGTTACACGGAAAAATTGCCGAGGATTCGGATTTGAACTCTGTATGTCGAGTTTATTTCTCGTCAGTGTGTGTCTTAAGCAGGCAACATATCTCGTTCATTGAAGTCAAAACTATGAGTTTTAATGTGTCTGTGTGTGTCGAAAGCCATATCTAGTGAATATATATTTTTTCTCCCTGAATTTCACTCAATAATGATCATTTTGCTGAACGTATAATATGATCATGCCATCACCCCATTATGGGTGATAGTATTTATGTTCGGAATACAATATTTAATTTCAAGATCAAACAGCTTTCTTTCAGAACAGTCATAGTTTATTTATTTTCTTTTTTATATCAACAGCGTATCCGGTTAGAATTAACACAAGTGCAAAAGAAAAAGCTGTTATAAGATTTAATTCTAGAAATCTAGTTTCTTGTGAAGGAAATTTTCTCTGTTGAAATCAAAGTATTTTCCAAAAAAGTGAATGTTGGCTTAAGTTTTCGAAGGTTGCAAAATTGATTGTGGAGTTCTTTGGCCAGATCATTTAATTTGCTAACATAAGCTAGGATGGATACTATGATAAGAAAAATTAATAGTAATGAGTTAATTTTTTCCTTGTCTCTTGATCTTAAATTTCAGCTTTGAAATTTAAAAAAAAAAAAAAAAGAGTAGATAGTGCAAAACGAAATTAAGAGGACTGCGATGACGTCCAGAATTGCTAATGATTATAACCATGCGTACTTGAATTTCCCAACTTATACTCTTCAAATTCGTTCTCTGATTAATGATATGCTCTTTCTTCTCTCTCTCTCTTTAGACTACATCAAGTTTACTTTGCAAGCGTGAAATGGCTTAATAAAGTCTCATGCTTGCGGTCTCTTATTATTTTCTGATTATGTAATAATAATATTAAATATACTAAATAAAAATCTTAGCCCACAAATAGAATATCCTATCTATTGGTGGGAACGAAAAATTTAAAGAATTAAAATCAAGCAGCAAAAAATTCTAAATTCTTAATGATACAAAAAGAGCTTCAGTCTGGATCGTTCTTGATCAGACCTACATGTTGAAATTTTGTTGCCAATGTATTTTGAAACGAATCCCATTGAGGCGAGATTTAATATGAATTTTATAAAAAAAAATGCTAAGCAACCAAAGTGCATTCCGGATAGCATAATAAAAAGGATATCAGCTTAAAGCATTAAAATAGTCATAAAGCATATCCTTTGAGAATTATGTTAAGATAATTCTTATCTGCAATAATGGTACAAACATATATGACAGAATTATATTGAAATTTACTCCCGTTTTTCGTTTGAAATGGGATTAATTTTTGGAAAGTGTGATAAACAAACACATAACTCACCTGATTTAGTTTTGATCTAGTACATGCTTTAACTGATTGAGAATTAGCCAACATTCAGCATCATTTATCGGAGATATAACAATATATCTCTTAATAACTTTAATTAGTTCTCTAATAATCTTGTCATTAAATAAGATCCTATGGCATGCTTTACTTTCTTTTTGAATTTTCTTTTGCAATATATTCGTATTTAATATCATGAACATCTTATCCTTTTCTTCTCTTTTTTGTCTACCATAATAAGATGCATATTTGTTTGTTTACTCGGTAAAATCATAAGATACGACAATTGTGAGCCCGCCCCACATAGTTCAAAAAAAAAAAAAATTAAACAACAGAAATTTTACTTCCCCCTCCCCCACTCTCTCTCTCTCTCTCTCTCTCTCTCTCTCTCTCTCTCTCACACACACACACACAACACGAGTTTTTTCCCTCAAGCAAAACCAGTTTCGAAGAACATATGTATTTATGGCATCTGCCACTATCAGCTGACCAGCGACAGCTGGGATTAACATGGGCCAAGACAAGATTAACACACCAATTCTAAAATAATCCGGATATAGAGAGAGACTACCCGGAATCTACTCATCTGGTAGAGATTATTTGATGAGTACGCAGTATGGTTCCTAATTTTGTTTGTGATAACATCCATTCAAAATTTCGTACTTGGTTTCAAGTGAAAAAAGAAACAACAACGTCAGAAACATATAATATTATTTCAAAATTATGCAGTTTATATTAAAAGAAATAAACACTGTAAAGTTTGATATCTATTTCTATCAGTATTGAAAATATTTATTTGTCGCTTGTTATTGAAGTTACATGCAAAATGTCAACTGAATTCCAAATATCATTTAGTTCACTTTTAGGATGTCAAACTTTGGATAACCACTGTAGCATTTTGTTTGAATATCTTTTAATCAATTAATTAATTGAAAATGTATACACATCTTATTTTTGAAAACGAACTGTATTTTTTGTTTATTGTATAACAAATCATTAATCCAGCTAACACTATCAAGCGTGTCTCTCTTGTTTTTTTTTTTTTAAAAAAAAAAACGAATTTGTCCTACTTCGTCAGTGATGTAAAACTGATAATTTCAACAGAAACGAAGGAATTTATCAGAAAGATTTAAGTGTGGAATTACACAAGTTGAAAACTGCATGAAGAGTTAAATTTTTAATATATTTCTTAGTAAATCGTTGTTGCAAATGCAGGTTGTAACAATGATGAGAGGGATTAGATTAGCGGCATGTTTGTTATCATACGTTACTATCGTCGTTCTGCGAGAGAGCGCCGTTCGCAACACCTGAAAGCAGTCGGCGATAACATGACGCTCTTCTATTGCTGTATTATAGTGCTTAACAGCAGGTCACGTGACGCGCGACGTTCGGTTATATAAGAGACTAGGTTGTCAGCCTTCTAAACCTGTTAAGTGCCGGATTTGTTCTTCATCTTCGAATTGTTTATTCTCTCACACTGACACGGTTGCACACGTCTGACGATCGTGGTGGTAGCGTTCTGGCGTTTTTCTACAAACGAAATTAAGAAACATTTGGTATTTGTTAGCAGATTGGACCTATTTATAGGGTTTCATACATTATGGAAAAACAAAAGGAAAAAATGGTAAGTATTTATATATATATATATATATATGTATTTTATAATTTGCTTTGAAGCTAACTTCCGGTCATTATTCGATATTGTTGTTCGTTCATTATTTGGATTTCTTCTGAGTTAGATTTTTTTTTTTTTTTGTAGAACTTTCTAACGGCATTTATGCATGATTTCTTATGCAGAAAATGATAAAATCTTTTTTTTTTTCTCTAACGATTTTTAAGTTTCTGTAGTAAATTTTGTTTAATTTAAAATCGATTTACTTGGTGAAATTGCTTGGTAATTCTTCCATGTTTGTTGAAAGCACTGATGTTTTTAACAAATCTTCAGACTTTTGCAGATGAAACAAAGTGAAATAGACAAGAAAAATCTGTGGTTTTTTCCAAGAAGTCTTACAGTATACATCAGTTCACATTTCGGTAGTTTGAAAGAAAGCAATCCGAGTTAATTAGTGAAATCTGCTTTTTAATAAAATCAAACACAGGTGTTTCATTTTGCACTATCTAACAAAACAAGACTCAGTATTTACAACATGTATTGATGTCGAGCCTCTGAACTCCATTGAGTTTGCCTTCAAATGCCATTTGTATTCTTTGCAAAGAATCGGATTAATACGTTTGATAGTCAATTTAAATTTAAATGAACTACAAAACATATCTTTGATAAATGAAGTTTGTATATTGAAGAGGGCGTAGCCTATGATCCTCGGATCAGCTAGTTAGCCCCACAATATGGTTCAACTGACTTAAATTAATCTCCCCCCGACAAACTAATTTATATGAGTATAACGTTAAATCATTGTAGTACTTTTTTTTTTTTTTTTTCACGGTGAAATCATACATTGATAAAGACAACAAAACATAGGTTTGGACTAGAAATCGTCATTTATAGTATCAATTTTAGAAAGTATGGTTCCATTTAAGCTAAGAATCACATCAGAAATTTGAACAGCTAAATAAAAAAAAAAAAAATGTTGCACACTGCATGCAGTGTCGTAGCTGGGGGGGGGGGGGTCCGCCCCGGGCGACACATTGAACCTTCTTGAACTTTTGCCGTTAATTCTAAAATTCAGTCTGGAGAACTCATTTCCAAATATTGTAATACTACTGCGAATTTTCCTCACAATTGCTGTAAGTGTTGCTAGTTGTGAGAGAAGTTTTTCTAAATAAAATTGATTAAGAATTACCTACATTATTATGAAATAGACTTCGCCAATATCATCGACGATTTTGCTGACAGAAAAGCAAGAAAAATAACATTTTAGTATGTTGAAATTAAAGTTTTACTTCAAAAATAAACATAGTGTTTTAATTTATTTCCCTACACGTCGTTTTGACTTTTTGAAGTATTTTTGTATTGAGAGGGGCGGCAAACTCAGGGACTGCCCCAGGTGACAACAACTCTAGCTACGCCACTGACTGCATGTATATGCCATGGTAAGCAAAAAGGGCAGTTACTCTTTTTTTTTTGGTGGGAGGGGATGAATAATGTTCAGAGGCATTTCGGACGTATTTATTCGATTTAAAAGGTCTTGTTTAATAAAATATGATAATTAACTTAATATTTTCACAAATATCATTTTGATGTGAATTCTACTCACGATAGGATGTAAACCTATAGTACTTTAATATTGTAGCTAGACTCTACGTTTTGGGTCTTTTTTATTTTTTACGTATTCTAGAAACCCTGTTCTAAGAAACCAAATATAGTACTTTTTTTCAAGCCACTTCAGATCTCCAGTAGGTGGTCTCATACCTATCCTATTCCCTCAGCCATATGGCTGATGGGGGTAGCTAGCTATATGAGCAAGGTGGTTTCCTTTGTCTTTCTTGCCGTAATATATTTTATCACTGTAGCCGCGTGTGTGTGTTCACGGGACCGGTTTGCTCGTTTTGAAGGATGAAAAACCTGAGTTACTGGGAGAAAAAACCCTCCACCTCCGTATGAGACAGGTTAACTCACCTTTAGTCGAAAGAGACCAGATAAAAGTTCCTCACGTTATGGACGGGGATTGAACCCAGGTCTTTCCGACAAAGGGCTTAGTCTGTACTGAATGAGCTACGGGGCATTGGTCTCATACCGAGTAATGCAATTCATCTATAACCTAAAGACTTTCACAAACATCATTATAGTACTTTTTTTTTTCCCGCTTTTCAGTTGCAACAGTATACAGCGAAGAGGGCTTGTAATAACTTTTAAGCATCATTTTGTATTTTGTATTACCATGCATTGACCTTGGCATTAGTCAGTAACCGTTCCTAACACATTATCTTGTTTTTCGAAAATTGACCTACTTTATTGTCGTACAGTCCATATTTATGATGGATTGTTACGCTGATAAATATCACATAATTATTTTGATACCGATTGTTTATTATCTCTTGACCATATCGCATATCAATAGATATCGAATGAGTTGATAGTCATGGGCTGAAAAATATAATTTTCGATTTACTGAACTTGGGGAAAGATGAATATCTCTTTATCATTTGAAACCTATAATATTTGCTTACGTTTTGGTGTCGTAAATAATTTGTCTTCCTCTGACTTCTCAGTTTTACAAGTAGGTGCACAGTGCAACCTCTTCCAGCTTAATCAAAGATCGGTTATAAGCAGTGGTGAGCTATGGAAATTTTAACAAAGGGCTGGCATCGTCGAGCAAAAAAAAAAAAAAAGTCTAACTTAGCCCTTATAATACTTATATTGCGACTTTGTAGAGCTTCTGACAGATATGATAATTCCTGTAGGATATCAATCATTAATGCTAGATCTTTTTAAAAATTCCAAATTGAGAAGTCGGTTGAAAAAGCCCTTATATTTATCGTTCGATGCAAAATAAAGCTGAGTAATTTCTCCACAAAGCAAGAGCCGTTCGTAAACTGCAAGCTGCCCATCTTGGTTCAAAGACACGGCCGATCTTTAAAATTTCGATACCAAGGTCTTTTGAAATCGTATTTAATTCTCGTTGATTTTTTGGTGATTGATGATGAAAAGCATATAACTTATCTATAAATATTTCAAAATGATTTATTTCTTTAATGTTTTTTATCGAATCGTTTAATGCTAAGTGTAAACGATGTGCGCAATGCCAAATTACAACTTGGGGAAATTTTTGTAGAAGTTTGATTGCAACACCTGATTTGTTTCCTAACATTACACTAGCTCCATCAGAACAAAATGCAATAAAATGATTTTTTTGTATACAGTAGTTATCAGAAAATCCGTATGAATTTAAAGTAGCATGTATACATTCCACGGTGGTATTTTCTAGTTCTACACGATTATTAAATAAGAAGAATAAGGGGCTGGCAAATTTGAGAAAAATGTAACCAAGTGCTCGCGCGAGTCCCTTATAGCTCACTACTGGTTATAAGTTAGTTGATGATAACCTTTATTTGTCTCAGAAAGCTAGTAAAGGTTATCAACTATAGCTGCTGCTGTCTGTTATTAGCTGTTGCATCCCTCTGTTGGGCAAAGGCCTCTCTCATATTTCTCCACTCTCTCTCTTGTGGGAATCGAAACTGTACTGAATATTGCTCATATTCTTTCATTCAGGCTACATAGCCAGCTCGGCTAATTGTTTGGCTTTTTGAAAATCAACATTTGTGATCTGTTTTCGCTGCGCTTTAAAATTTCATATAGGAAAGAATCGGTCACTTTAATGAACAAAAGATGCTCCTTGTCCTACTTTTTTCCAAAGTGTGGTCCTTTCTCTCTATGTTTTCCTATGTCTAACCATAGTTACTGTCTTTCAGTTTCCCCTTACAGCGCATTCTGCTCATCACGTTTTATCTGATTATTATTATTATTACGTGACACCTCCAGGGAGTCCAAAGACTCATCGAGGGAGGGCACCTGCTCTATAACTCCCTGTCTCCACCACTCAACCCACCAACTACAACTAACCATAATTATACCAATGCCATCTACCGCTTACCAGTAGTATTTTCACAAACATCCATGCCCACGGTGAGATTCGAACCCGCAGCCATTTGGCTGGAGAACGGATACGCTAACCACTCGGCCAACCAGGCCGGCAATTTCTTCTTCGCATATCTCAGACCTTCATCTGATGTCAAACTCCCCGTCTCCCAGACATTCCGCTTTCATCTTCTCAACAATACAACACACATTTACACTCTTCCTGATGTTTTCATTCTTTATCCAGTCTCCTATTAATCCCACCTTCACCAAAGTATATGCATCTCCATTGTGTGGTGAAATTGTTCATGCTTCTATTTCACTGAACAGAATTCTGCTACATACATCTATCATTGCATTTCATAAGTTGTCTAAATGCCCACGACGATACACCAGTTCTCTTAGTTCATTTCACGAACTACATCCCATAATGTCCCCATCAGTAATTTCCCAGTCTGCAACAGTGATTCCAAATGTGATTGAACTTCTTTGCACCCTTTTATTACCCTAGTTATAATATGCCCCTCAAGGGTCATCACAAGATCACCCAAGGATACATTGAAGGCACGGCTATTCCTCTATACTTCTAATGTGTCTTGCACTTCCTTTCTAGCCCCCCCCCCCCAAAAAAAAACGATGTGTTTCTCACACAAGTTATCATCACATCATAGATTATAACTATGCTAGAAGTGTTGGAACATTACTATAATTCAAAGGAACTTAAATCGTACATATCCCAATGACTAAGGTATGATCTGGGCCCTGAGCCCACCTTCCACTGTTGTTAGTGGAAGGTGTGATCAGGGTGCTGGTGAAGAGTATGTGAACATACTCTCCACCAGTTTGTGATAATATGATTTATGCACATTAGGTCATTCTTTTTACCAATGGCACAGTCCGTGTACCGTTGTTGAGCATGCTGGTTTGTGCCACACCCAACTTTCCAGATCGTTCCAAAGTGTTCTTTTGAATTGAAAGTGATCTGTGCAGATCACTCGAGTTTTTTCGCATTATCAACTTTGTTGCGGTTAAACATGATGCATGACATAGTGTACTGTCATGTTAAAAGAGACAGGGAGCTATTTCATACAATTGCCACACCGTAGGATGCATTGCATTGCATTACCTAGAGATGTTGCACTGATGTCAATGTTCATTCGTTCGGTCACTACAACCAAAGGCCCAAATAGTTTCTCTTGGTATATGGACGTCCATCTTTGGTTGCCATTACACCTCCACCACCCAAACTTCAGTTTTAAGATACATTTGGGCAGAGAGAGAGAGAGTTTCCCCAAGTATCTGCCTCGCTCACAGAGATCTTCTCTTTCCTAAATGCTCTATATCTACACAAAGAAACAGAAGAAGGCACTTGATAATTCTTAATAGTTTCGAAAGAGGAGCTATTAATGTTAACTATTTAAGCGAGGAGTTTTTACTTGGCCAATAATGTAATTAACAGATAGGGTAGTATCATCTAATGACAGAAAGCGGGAACTGTCCATGATAGTTTATGACGGTATACCGACGCTAAATGCATGTCATGCAATCTAATTATAAGGACTTTTAAAAAATAAAGAGCGGCTCTCTTATCCGAGGCGGATCCTTTTCTTACGCAATCTTAGAATTATTCCTTCTTTGAGAGAAGGGGGGGGGACAAGACATCTTAGATGTTAAAGTATGCGGTTGTGAAATGGTTAACATATTTCTTTTCACACTGCGCTAACGTGGAACGTTGGGCGGGGCGATGTCAAACAGAAAAGTCACTCAACTCAACTCCTGTGACCTTCAATCACTATAACCCCTCTTCATTAAAAAAGATAAAAAAAATTTCACT
The DNA here is from genome assembly GCF_054136105.1 of Typopeltis vanoorti. Taxonomy (NCBI): domain Eukaryota; kingdom Metazoa; phylum Arthropoda; class Arachnida; order Uropygi; family Thelyphonidae; genus Typopeltis; species Typopeltis vanoorti. The sequence continues at coordinate 159,417,884 of NC_143550.1, read as the reverse complement.
TTTTTTTAAGATGAGATTTTTTAAACGGAAAGAAGCATCGCTAATACATGCAGTAGGAGCATTGACACTTGTATTAATAGAACCAACAAGTTTTGCCACTCCGGATTATTTACGTGATGCTGAGCAGAAATCTTACGTACATTTCTCCCCTTCACCACACACGCTTCATTAATTTTAAGTGATTAGTTTAGAATATTTACCAATACCGGATGCTCAGCAATGCTAATAGTATTAATTACATGGGAGGATATAGATCATTCTATCCAATTTAGTTAATTAGAATCATTGAAAGGTTTTGAATTTCTTATAGGCCTATAGAAAAAAGTGATGGAAACTCTTAGATATTGTCAGAAATAGAAACTTATTAGATTTAGTAGATAAACAGTAAGTTGTCGTAAGGGAAGATACTGTATATCGCAGCTAGTACAGTGTTGCCACCTGCTGGAATTATATAAAAAACTCATTAGCCGTTCATCTTTTATTTGCATAGTTCGAGATATTTATAATATTGCAACATGTCACATAAAAATGAAAAGATTGGCAAATACTTTTCAGTTTAGTGTCGTATTATTAAACCTATCGAAACTGGCAGTCTCTGGAGGGGTGGGGTCAGTGATTCATTTCTGGGTTTCCTTTCGCACAGCTTACATTTTATTGCTTTGTGAAGTCCAGGAGCTGATTGATACCTGCTGCTTTGGTTTTAATATTCTTCAGAAATCGTTAATTCGTTTTTGTAATAAGTTATCCTTGATTACGAAGATGAGATTGAGAATCAAAGCGCATGGGTTCTACAACTCGAGTTTGATCTTCCATTAATTTTATGCGGTTAATGTTGAGGTGGTGTGCAGTGAGATGTACACTATAGTATAATTCTGATACATTCGTTTTGGATATCGTTCTTTTTGAAAGCATGCCTTACTATCCACCATAGCATTCTATAATATACATTTTCTAGATATGTAAAAATCAAATACAGGTCTTTCCTAAATTCTCTATATTTACACAAATTTTAATTTGAATGATTTCTTTTATTTAAAATTTTTGCACGAATGACGGAACTAAATCGAAGGAACTTGACAGGTATTGTAAAACTCCAAGTAAAATTACTAAATCGGTTAAGCCGAAGGCTCTTATGCCTGCAGAGAGGTACTAATAGGCGTTTATGTATAGTTAAATTCACCTGATAAAATAAGTAATAGAAATAACGTTATAAACAGCACAGAAATAATTTTATAGCGCAACGATCGGTAATAGTTTCGGGGGGGGGGGAAAGAGTTTAGCATACAGTATATCCTGGTTTGATTAGGAACATAAACATAAAACCCCACGCGTATTTTGCACATGTATTAACAGTGAGTAGGAAATAAAGAAAAAGAACTGTAACCTATATAACTCGTGCATGAAACTTCCCGGGAAGTAGTTAGGAAAGCTGACTTTTAAAAACCTTACAGTACCAGCGTGAATAGCATTTTGTGACGCTAGGTCATTTGCATTGTCGATTTTTTATTTTTTTTTGTAATCCAAACCATTTTGTACCGCTCTTAAAAATTACACATTTTGCAATTTTAGAATAATTCCGTGATATAAATATTTAAATAGTTGTAAGCAACAACCTATTTTCTCTGAGTCCGAAATTGTTACAAAAATAATCATAAGTGTATGCAAGTCTTTATTTTCTTTTCTGTCTCCTTTTCTTTTTCTTTTCCTTCCATTTCTCTGTAAAGGAAATTCCATTCAGTTTATATCTAAGTGAGTTTTGTAGTTGTTACAGTTTTTAAAGACTATTCACTGCTTAGATATTGCAGCTTTTGATGATAATAATAACTCAGTACTAACAACTCAATAATAATAATAATAATCACAACTCAACACATGTGTATGTGGGTACGCACGCACACTGAGTTGATTGCATGCATTTTGCTGAAAAGATTCTGACTGTTTTAAAACGAGAATGGAAATGCGAGAGCCGCTGTTAAGAAATTCCGACAACGATTTATTAATCATATTTGTCCTTAATCATCAATTACTGATATAAATTTTCGCCGAGAAACAGGATATGTTGTATCTGAACGTGTTAATGACCAAATTAATGTGCTTTAAGTTTCTAAAACGAATGTTTGCAAAGTACTGAGCAAAACACAGTTGCATCCGTAACATTTGCAAGAAATACATTATCTTAAAAAAGCAGATTATGACCTGCCACTGGACTCTTGTCAGTGGGTGCCCGCAAATCCTGATACGTACATGTACACTTTTATTGGCAGATAAAGTTGTATTTACTGTGATGATGTGCGCGATACTCGTAATGAACATGGATTGTCTGGTGAAAGATTCTCATGCAAAATTTGAAACGCTTCTGCAGCGAAGGTGAGTTAGCCGATGTTATTCAGCTGCGGCAAGGTTTTTTTTCTCTCGGAAACTTGGGTTTTTCATTCTGCAAAACAAGCAAATCTGCCAGAAGAACCCACTCAATTAACAAACAGTAATACTGGCCTCAGAGTTTAGTTGCTTCGCAGTAATTTCAAACAACCTAACCGACTTTATCTTGATTAATCTAGTTCTCCATACTTAATCCATAGATTAATGTGTACATTTTTCTTAAAATAATTGTTTCCAACTTAAGAGTGAGTTTTCAGATGATATTTGTTTTAAACTTCTAAAATAAGGGTTCAACACAACAATTAACATGGCTGTGCAATTTTTTTTTTTTTTCAGTTACCTTATCTTCATATCGATCAAAAATTGAACTCAATTTTTATAAACTTTTTCTTTTCTTTTTTTTTTTTTTTTTTGCTTAAAATCACTCAGGGAATAATCAATCCTTGAAATTTGGAAATTCTCTCCTAGGTATCCTGAAGATATGGTTGAATCAAATATCAACTTAGCCGACATGCAGACAGAATAGTTTAGACGATTAATTTTAGCAGTAATAATAGTTTTAGCGTAACAGACAGCTGTAGCGTAATTTAAAACTTTTACTGAGAATCAGATTTCGGGAGGTAAAGAGCATAATCATTTATAAGTGACACCTTTTCAAAGGTGAGATATGACCTCGCTTGAAATTCTCGCAGCTCTTCTGACTGGTCTTTCTAAAACCTTGGAAATTAATTTTCCTTATTCAATTCATACACTCTCTTAGCCTAGTGTGATTCTGACTAGCCCGTGATTCCATGGAGAGGATCTTTTCTAATTCTTGAGCCTGATTTGATTTCGAGTTAACAAATATAAACTACTGTGTAAAACTAGGTAAACAAAAGTCATGGGAGGACTTTGGCAAGAACATAGAAAATAAATATCCAGAAGGTGGTAAGATATTCTGGAGGTTGTTGAAGAAGCTTAGAAATGGAGGAAAGAGTGCTGTAAAAGGAGTTAGAGATGATAAAAGTGACATGAAAACAGGAGAAAAAGATATCCTTGAAGTATGGAGTAATTACTTCGAAAAATTGCTAAATGAAACAAGCAGTGATAGCACAGTGGTAAAAAACACTCAACAGGCATACAGTCGGGAATACATATGCATACTTGAAGTAGAAAAAGCCATCAAAGGCTTGAAATGTGTAAAGGCAGCAGGAGTAGATGATATTCGACCAGAAATGCTGAAGTATGGTGGTATAAGAGTCTTACAGTGGCTGCACTGCATAGTTCAGAAAGCCTGGACAGAGGGACGAATTCCCGATGATTGGAGTAGAGCTCTCATAGTACCCATATATAAAAAGGGAAATAAAACTGAATAGATCTAGCCAGGAACTACTGAGTGTTCCTGGCAAGATCTATGCAAGTATACTTGAGAAACAGTTGAGAAGAATTGTGGAAGAAAAGCTTGGTGAAGAACAAGCTGGATTCAGGACAAATAGAGGCTGTCAGGATCAGATCTTCACTTTACGACAAACAGTTGAGAAAGCATGGGAATATAACAAAGTCTGTATTTAAGTTTTGTCGATCTGGAAAAGGCATATGACAAGGTGCCAAGAGAGAAGCTATTCAATACGCTACAATTATATGGTGTGAATGGGGCATTATATCAAGCAATACTTAGTCTTTATTTGCGTTGTAAGTCAGCAGTTATAATTGAAGGAAGTACAGGAAGATGGTGTAATGTTAAATCTGGTGTGAGACAAGGATGTACATTATCCAATCTTTTATTCATTATCTATATGGATCATATCATGAAAAAAAGTGGTATTGGACCTGATATCAAAATTGGAGATGTGAATGTCAGCTCTTTGCTTTATGCGGACGATGTTATACTTCTAAATAAAGCCGTTACAAGTTTGCAAGATTCCCTGACTAAATTGAATAACTGTTGTAATAGATATGGCATGATGGTTAGCATTAAAAAGACAAAGACAATGAAAATAGGTAGAATTGTTGAAAATATCTACTGTGTTGTGAATGGGGAATCCTGTGGAACAAGTAAAACATTTCAGCTACTTAGGTACGATTTTTACTGAAGATGGTGAATTAAATATGGAAATAGACAGCAGAATCAGCAAAGCTGGTATGGTAGGCAATGAATTGAATAAATTCATATGGAATAAGAGAGAAATTAGTTGGAACACTAAATTAGCTGTATACAAGACAGTGTTCAAACCTGTTTTAACTTATGAATCTGAGAGCTGGGTCAGAAGTAAAACACTTGACCAAAGACTAGAGGCCGCAGATATGAGAGTCCTGAGAAAGATTAGAGGCGTGAACAGATTGCATCAATGGCAATATCATATTAAAAATGAGGATATTAGGAAAGAACTTGACATTGTCAGCATCCAGGAATGCGTTAGCAGAGCTAATCTCAGGTGGTATGGTCACTTGAACAGAATGGGCGAGGAAAGATTAGCAAAACAAGTGTTCTCTGCCAGGTTGACAGGAAAACGACCCAGTGGAAGACCAAGATATAGGTGGATTGATACGGTACAAAGTGCCTTAGACGATAGAAATATAAGATCTGATAATGTTGGAGTCCTGACAAGTAACAGACTGATTTGGAGAAAAATTGTTGATAGGAAGTTAGTAGTGATGTAAATTTTTCATGTAGTACTATCATATCCTGTACACCCCTTGAGGTACATGTCAGGAATTTGATGATGATGATGATGAAATATAAACTATTATATTATATTTAATATAAGCTATTATAATGGCATAATTTAATCTGTTTACTGTTTGTTACAAATTAACAGAAATAATAATGCATTAATAGAACTCGAACAGCGGCGGTTAACACGAAACGCGTGACTGATATTTGTTCAGCTACCTAATGAAACATCTACGTTATTACGTGTCTTTTAAGCTATAATTTGTCTTCGTCTTCTCTTCTGAAGTAAGAGGGAGAATGGCCTTGATGCACTTTTACCAATTTCAAACATTGCGGTGAAATGTTTGCGACATCTGTTCGAACTAGTAAACATGTTTTTGTCAAAGGTGACCATTTTTATAAGATATTTTTAGTGTGACAGTTCGACCTTAATCTATCAGTCGTTAATTGAAGACGGATAATAGCTCGAGGCCAGTTTGTGGACATTTAACCCTTAAAGTACGGTTTGAAGGACATCACAAGCTTGCTGTTTGAGAAGTTGCCAATATTTGCGAAAGTGACGTAACTGTTCTGATTGGGAGCGATTAACTGTTACATAATGATCAAACCGCAAAATTCACATCGCATTTTGACAAGAAGGAAGCAATAAATGCTTGCATGAATGGATAGTAGTAAAGGATTTTATTTGTCACTTCAAACCTTGTTCCTATTCGTAATCTCTATATCAATATTTTTAAAGTTTTTTTTTTTTTGAGCCCTTACGAAAATTTCCCATGCTTGCAAAATATTTTAATCAAAAAAACATATGATACAAATAATAAAGTAATTAAAACAGTAGCATGACTATTATATAAAGAAGAGAAAGAAGTCCATTTAATAAAAATTTGTATCCTCCTCAAAAACATCTGATACAATTATAAACAACTATGTGCTCTCGAAATCCCTATCAGTTTCCGCGGTATCCTAGGATCCTTGGAACAGAGTTCTAAGAAACATTGCAATATATAAAAAGCTCTTCACAGTAGTTGAAAGCGAAAAGGGGTTATAAATGCGCTGGAATAGTAAAAAAAAAAAAAAAAAAAACACTGTCACTCTTTGCACTATAACTCGGCTTCTAATGAAACAAATGTTATAAACAGTTGACACCACACTAAGGAAGGCTGCCGCTTTCGACAACAAAAAGATACAACAGGTCGCGCCACTACCATATAGTAATTAAGTACTGTTCAATGTCAGTCGCTAATCTCGCAAATTGCAGTGGTTATTTACATAGCATATGAACTTGTAATTAAATAATACTGAAATATTCCGATTTTTGCAAATAAAAAAAATAATAATAAAATTGTCATCCATAGACATCTATTAAAGAAGTGTTTAGAGTTCTCTGAATGTTGTGTATTTCATTTTTGACCTAATTCTGCAGAAGGAAGGGGAAAACATAAAAGCAATAAAACTATAAGTGCATTAAACAGGCCATTTCAGATAATGGTGGTTATTTAAAACGGTGAATGACATTACCCAGTCTCCGTATCTGTCTATAAAGCATTCCACCTGCTATCAATAATAAAACGCGCCTAAACATTAATTACTATATGGTAGTGAGGTAGTCTTCTTTTTGCCCTAATGGACTGTACTTGCTTGTAGTTATACAGTTATGTCCAAAAAGAAACCGAACTTTTCGAAAATAGATGAAACTAGTGGCGCGACCTGTTGTATCTTTTTGTTGTCGAAAGCGGCAGCCTTCCTTAATGTGGTGTCAACTGTTTATAACATTTGTTTCATTAGAAGCCGAGTTATAGTGCAAAGAGTGACAGTGCGTTTTGACGAACGGTCGGAAAATGAGTTTCAAATAGAGAGCTGCGACTGACTTTTGTGTTAACTTGGTAAAAGTTTTACTGAAATGCTTCAATGAATGCTTATCATTGAAGCATTTGATGCGATCTTATTCACGGGATAAACATGAATGCTTATCCCGTGCCTGAAGTTTACGAGTGGTGTTTAAGCGATTTCAAAGTGGTCGTGAGACGCTTGAGGACGACAAAAAGCCAGGCTGTCCAAAAACTGAACTGAGCGAAGTTAATATCCAAAATGTGCGTGATTTCATGAAAGAAAACCCGAAATCGTCCGTGAGATTGATTGAAGATGAATTTGAGATTCCAAAATCAACTGTGCACAACAGTTTGACCCTTCGTAAATTGAATTCGCGACTTGTTCCCTACAAGTTGACCGACGACCAAAAAAATATCAAACTGAACACTGCGAGGATCATTCAAACCGCTCGTAAGGACTCAAACTTCCTTGAAACGATCGTTACTGGTGACGAAAGGTGGTGCTTTGAGTATGAACTTGTAACAAAGCGCCAGTGTGCTGAGAGGAGACCACCAGAAGAGGGACATCTGAATAAAAGTTTCGTTCCGCCTGGCCAGACTGTCAATGGTGAGTTTTATCTCGAAGTTTTGAAGTGATTGATAGCGAGAATTCGTCACGTACGACATGAATATCGTGACGATCAACCGTTTGTCAAAACACACTGTCACTCTTGGCACTATAACTCTGCTTCTAATGAAACAAATGTCATAAACAGTTGACACAAGACTAATGAAGGTTGCCGCTTTCGACAACAAAATGATACAACAGGTGGCGCGACTAGTTTCTTCTATTTTCGAAAAGTTCGGTTTCCTTTTGGACAGAGGGTGTATAATCGAAATACAGACATGCTTTTGCTATCAAAGTAATTCGTTGACCAGTTTATACCTTGTTTCGCTTTGTTATTAATTTACAAATGCATCCCTTAATTTAAAATGCGTAAACGAATAAATGCATTATTTTGTTTGAATGGGTGTTATAGCATTTCAAGTGATGAAATTTTTCGTTATATGGAAGGCGGGGAGAGAACACGGGGCATCCATGGAAGTTAAGGTTGTTCTCAGTCCAGAAAAGGGTAAGAGCTTGGTTTTTCTCCCAGAGAGAGCAGTGAGTGAGTGAGTGGAATAATTTACCCTTAGAGGTAGTGAGTGCATCTAGTGTAAATTAATTTAAGGGAAGGTATGATAGCTAGGTTGGTTAATTTGCAGCCTCCCTCGATGAGTCCTTGACCCCCTGGAGGTCTCAGATAATAATAATAATAATAATAATAATAATAATAATAATAATAATAAAATTTCAAATATAATAAGCAATGATTATTTGTCTTGCTTAGCATAAATGCTCATTCAAAGTATATCAAGAATAAATTTTTGATTTCTGTATGCATTTATATGAACTCCTTTTTATCACTTAGAATCATGAATATTGCATGTAAAATAGTGTAAAATAATTAATGGTAAAACATCTTCAAGAAACGCTAAACTAATACCACTCCCGGAAAGTAATATATTCGTTGAAGAACCCCTCCAGTATAACACATTTTGATAAGTTAAGAAAGATAGATAACTTTTTTTATGATCATCATCATCAGCCATTGTCAATCCACTGCTGGATGAACGCCTCTCCAAGATTACTCCAAATTTATTTGTTTATTTAAGAGATGGCTCACAAATGAAAAGTTACATTACAATGATCTTTAGTATATCTGTATAAATATTTAGTATAAAATAGACAAAATACTTAAACATAATATAAAACATTCATAAGAAGACACTCAGGAATAGACTACACTGCACTTGGTGTGGTGCAGATGAAGTCAGATAGGTTTCCATTGTATGCACGTTGAGCACCTTCTACTGTGATATGACCAATTGTCTGGTGGAGTGATCCACAGTCGCGAGGTGAGGCAATCATGCCCCATTTGTAAAGGTGATCTGCATATCTGCCATGACAGTGGCGCACTCAGGATTTAATCTTGGAGGGGGCCGAGCGCTCAGGATTTAACCTTGGGGGGGGGGGGGGACCGAGTTGAGTAGACGTTTTGCGAATACACACTGCACATCGCATACGACCTATAACTGAGCATCTGCAGTGATCGCTAATTCATAAGTAGCACACAACAAATAAGAAAAATGAATTTTAATTAGGAAAAGATTTTTGGAAATTTTTCTAGTGTTTTTTTCCTTTTCTTTGGGGGGGAGTGCTCGGGCCCCTTGGCCCCCCTCTGGGTGCGCCACTGTGTCATGATTGGTGCGGATTCTGTTAAGGATAGATCAAGTTTTCCTTGGTAGTTCAAAACCTGATGGCATCTGGATTGGATACACTAATTCATGGAAGTCTCCTGTTGAAGTATTACGCCAGGACTCTTTCCACTCCAAAACTGTCTGACCATGGGACTCCTTTCCTATGTCGCCCCTGCAAATCTGATGATATCATCAATCCATCGTGATTTATTATTATTATTATTATTATTATTATGTGACACCTCCGGGGAGTCCAAAGACTCATCGAGGGAGAGTGTGCCAACAGTATCGAACGATTGTACCCCTTTCAACTACTAACCGCGCTCAAACTTGCTTAAACGTTTTGCTGAGTCATTAGTAGCAGAGGCTCGACCAATCTTTGCTGGCAAAGGTTGGTCGAATTAAAGCATCAGAGGACAATGGCTGTTAGCATTAAAAGATTGAAACGGGACAGCGAAAAGAAATTTAAAAAAAAATAGTATTGCAAGTTGAAGGCGTCTCCTGTTATCGAGGTTTGTACTGACACACAAGCCAGTATATTCTACAGTAATTTATTGAACATCCGTGATATGAGTGACGAACCACAATACATACTTCTGAAAATAAGATGAACGTGTTTTAGCTGTCCCAAGAAAACGTTATTTGCCACTTGGGGATACTTCCTCCTTGGGTGGACTACGATCCCTTGTTATAGTAACCAGAAAAATGAACCTAACACGGAATGGTATAATGGCACTCTGGATAATTGTGAATTATCGATGCTGTGACTATTCTTTTTAAACGAGTCAATTGAGAATCACTTTCAACATGATAATACACTTGACGACTTGTGGTGACATGGTTCCGAATCTATACTCCGAAGAGTACCGTTGGGAACAGGAAGAATATATACGTGGGTGGTCTGTAAGGTTCTCGGCCTCAATCATAAATGGCAACATTTATGCGGTTATAAAAGTCTTTGTAAAAGAAGGTTTAACGCCAAAAGAAATTCATTCGAAGTTCATAAAAGTTTGTGGGCACTCTTCTCCTTCGTTTTTGACAATTAAGAAATGGGCTACCGAATTTAAACGTGGCCGTACCAGCCTTGATGATGATCTACGTGAAGGATGTGGTATTGGATGCCCGGCGAGTCAAAGTGTGTGAAATTGCTGAGACTATAGGCATTTCAAAAGAACGTGTAGGATATATTTTGCATGAAGAATTGCAAATGAAAAAGCTTTGCCCAAGATGAGTGCCGCGCTTGCTCACAGCAGATCAAAAACTCACTCGCATGAATATCTCTGAACAGTGCTTGGAATGTTTTAACAAGAATAAAACTGATTTTGTGCGTCGATTTATTTCTATGAATGAGACTTTGATTCACCATTACATGCTAGAATCCAAACAGCAGTCAAAACATTGGACAGAAGGTTGTTCAGCGCCAAAGAAGACAAAGTCGGTTCTTCCATCAGCAGCAAAGGTCATGATATCAGTGTTTTGGGATGCTAAACTCATTTTGTTTATTAATTATCTTGAAAAGAGTAAAACAATAACCGGGGAATATTCTTCTGATCTTTTAACCAGACTAGACGAAAAAATTCGTGAGAAAAGACCCGGTTTGCAGAAGAAAAAATCATCTTTCATCAGGATAACGCACCTGCCCACAAAGGTGTTTTGACAATGGAACAATTAAGGGATCTGCATTATGAATTGTTGGAACATCCATCCTATTCCCCAGATTTGGCTCCCAATGACTCCTGTCTCTTCCTAAAAAAACTCTTCTTCCCTGCTCCGCGTTTTTCTTCGAATCAAGAGGTGGCAGCTGTAGAGGGATATTTTGTAGATCTTACTGAGAGCCACTACAGGGACGGGATAATGGCGCTGGAGCATCGCTGGAATTAATGTATTAGTCTTAAGAGAGATTATGTTGAAAAATAAAAATAATTTTGAAATTATAAATTCATTTTTTCATTGTTAGACCGAGAACTTTGCAAGCCATCCACGTACACACAAGGTATGGCGCAAAATTAAATAAATAAATACTGAACTGCGACGCCCTCTTCAGTACACGAGCCATGAGATATGCCGTTCGACTGCATGCACAGTAATAGAAGAGCACGTATAGAGTCTACCCTATTACATTTAGCTGTAGCAATGTTGAAAAAAAAAAGACGTTTATTGTTGAGCATATTTTCGTTCATACGGAGTTGGTAGAACAAAATCGGATATGTTTGAGGTATGTTGAACGAATGAGTATTCCACCATGACCCGCCTTCTAACCTTGAAAATTACACGCTATCAAGCTTATTTCCCAAATTCTTTATTCAATCAAGATTCCATCGATAGTTGTGGATGTACATATCATCATGCGTAGATATACAGTATGTCCTTGTTAATAACCCCGTTTACTCCACAAAGTATATCGTTGTAGTTATTCAGTACACTTTTTTTTTGCGTCGTACTGTATAACAGGCCATGAGTTTATTGACAGAATAATTGTCCCACCCTAGGACGTAATAAATACTTCGGCACATCATGAAGACAATGCTCTACTAATTTGTAATTACAGTGAATTTATTATAAATTGCAACTAACCAGAAGATATAATTGTCTGCACCATAAAATATGCTTTCAACAACCTTCATCGTACAAATAACAGGCTTGTATAAAAAACCTTCTCCAGAAATTTGTTTAACTGAATCAATTTTCATTAGTTTATGCTCCACGTTCAATGTGCTTTGACCCAAGCCTATGGACGATATGTATTTGTTCTTAACAAAGGATCATAGGCTGCAGCTCTTCCGCGAAAATTTATATTTCTTTTTTTTTTTAACCGAAAGTTCTCATGGGACTTAACGAATACGGGGGAGGGAGACTTAGTGTTTTTGAACTTGAAGTTTGAATTTTGCTCCCACTTTCTAAATGTATTATGTCAAATGATGATTACTGAATTCTTTGTTATTCTCTTTTACAGCCTGAAAAGAAATCCAAATATCCAAAATCAGTGTTTTTCATCATTGGGAATGAATTCTGCGAGAGGTTTTCTTTCTACGGGATGAAAGGTAATCTGTTATTTTGATCAGAATAATCTTCCATCGATTATTTCACTTATTATGTGCTATAAACTAGGTTTTTATTTTAGGACATTGTTTTTATTCGTGTTTCGTACTCTTCTTCAAGGTGATGAGCTTGTATGCGTGAGTTCTAATTTTAGATGACACTTATGTTATTGAGTTTGCATTCAAATAAGAGATTGGAAATGATCACGGATTTATTCCACCAATCTGGGACGCCGATTTAAATTGTTCCAAGGTCGCGCTTTGTCCGGTGTTTGCAGACGCTTCCAAGTTCGCTGTCCGTCCTTGGAAATGCGCTTTTGCGATTCTGAAAAAGAAGTTCTTCTTTAGTATATACTGTATTTAGGTTAACGGAATTAATAAAAATGAATGACGTATTTTACGGGTTTACATTCTTGTAAATCTGCATGTATACACTTTTTATGCTTCCTATTCAGTAGTGTAATAGCATCTGTGAATATAATAAAAAAAGAATCGAATATTTAAAATTTCTGCTTTGTTTATTTGAACCACACGGTTAATTTTAAAATATACTACATTATTATAAATAGGTTTCAGATCTAAAAATATAAATGATATTTAGACTTTCCTCCCTCCTAGACAAGGCTAAGTGGAATCTAGACTTTATGTCGTGGCTCTTCTATATCTTAGAAATACTTAAATTGTGTCACCTTTGTCTTTTCATTTAATAATTTTTAGATATCACGATCTTAATAAGTATTTTATTTATCTGAAATCTTCTTCTTCTCTTCAAGGATTAGGCATTTACCTACTTTCCATCTTGCAGATGGGCTTCCCCCCCCCCTTCCTCTCTCTCTCTCTCTCTCTCCCCCTTTGGTCTATATCAGCGTTTCTTAACCTTTCTAAGCCCAAGGACCAGTAAAATGTCCAAAACAATTCTACGGACCACTAAGTTATGTAATTTAAAAAAAAACCTATGTGGGGATTACCAACATTTGGGAAAAACTGTGCCATTTATAACATAATAAAACTAAAAACATGTTTTGAATATACAGTATATGGAAACATAATTAATTAAATTAGAAGTAAACGATTAAAAGTGTATCATCATTGAACAAAGTTTTAATTTTTATTAAGCAAATAAATAATATGATAAAATTATGTTATTACTATTTACTTTTAATGAGATGGTTGAGCTTCTCGGCCATTACAGAGTGTCTGGATATCTGGCTCAATATTGGTCAACTTCAGTCGAAAATCGGCACACACTAAGACGATTTCAGTATTTTGTTTTTATTTGAAGGAGATCACTTCTTACTGAAGACGAGATCCAGAAGCGAACCAAAATCACGGGATTGCATTTTAATCCCACTGTCACTTTAAAGCGATTAACTGTTCTTTTTTCGATAACGAAAGGTCATTCTCGTGACTATAAGCCTGAAATGGATCGCGAACCCACAGAAATTTCTTATAAAAGTTATTCGGGAAATATGTTTCAAAATTCTGTTTCAGAGTTTTGAGGTGGTCACAAATTCTTTCAGAACCTCAGAATCAAGAAAAATATCATTCTCCACTAAAAAGGATTCGAATGTTGAAAAAGCTGCAAACTGTCTGTCTTTTACATAACTAATCCATAACACCAGTTTTTTTCTCGAATGTCTTTATTTTGTTGTAGGCATCAAGAACAGTTGAAGAATTTCCCTGAAGGGAGAGATTTAGTTCATTTAATTTCGAAAAAATGTCTGAAAGATAGGATGTTGTTGATAACCATGCTTCGTCAACAAGAAGCGATGCAAAATCAGAATTACGTACATTTACAAACAATAAAACTTCGTGCCTGAATTGAAATAACCTTGTTAGTACTTTGCCCCTGGAAAGCCAGCGAATTTCAGAATGAAGCAAAAGTTGTATATATTCACTGCCCATTTCATCGCGGAGTACTGAAAATAACCTGTTATTTAACGGTCGAGCCTTAATATAATTAACTAACATTACAGCATTGTATAGCACAGTTTTAAATTCTGGTGGCATTCCTTTGGAGGCTAACGCTTCCCTATGTATGAAACAATGTACCCGATTCATATCAGGAGCTACTCCCTTGATCTTAGAAACAACCCCACTATGCCTGCCTGTAAAAGAACGAGATCCATCCGAACAGAAGCCCACACACATTTTTCCCACTGGATCCCTTGATGTATTATGTAATTATTGAGAGTGTGAAATATTTCTTCTCCAGTTGTTCGGGATGACAAAATTCTACAGAACAGAATATCGTCATGAATGTTGTTATTATGCGCATATCTTACGCAGCATATTAACTGCACATCATTTGCATCATCAGTAGTCTCGTCTATTTGTAACGCACAATAAGGGCTCTTCTTAACTCTTTCGATTAACTGAGATTCTACGTCACCTGCCGTATCATTAATTCTGCGACCGAGAGTGTCATTTGAAAGAGGAATCAAATCAACATCTTTTAGTAAACTTATTGCCAAACATAGTTTTTACCACATCTTTTATAACTATAAGCAGTAAATTTTTCCCGATAGAATGAGGTTTCCCTGTTTTTGCTATGCGCAAACTTAAGAGATAGGATGTTTCCGGTGCCTTGCTATTAATGGAACCCATGGCCGAATATCTTTCCCATTAATTAGTGTCCTTGAGCGTCGCTGAAAAAAATTCAATTGGCTTGTTTTTCACATCACAATGTTTAGTTTCTAAATGTCGTCTGAGTTTCTCAGGTTTCATGCACTCGTTCAACAACACTTCATAACACAAAACGCATTGAGGTTTCTGTTCACTTTCATCTCCACACCAAGTAAACCCGAATTCCAAATATGAACCGTTGTATTTCCTACTGCTGTATTTTTTCTTTGAACTGCTTGTTTCTTCTACTTTAATAGTATCAGATTTACTCCCCGTTACAACACGGGTTAGCATCACCTGTTTCATTTGCTTTGCTTTTCAAAATCCTAGTTCTAAGCCACTTTTCCAGTATTAAAAAACGTTTCCGAAATATATATAAATACTGGGTTTAACTCACGACACACTTTGTCCAAGTATCAACTTAGCATTTCTGAAGATATAGTGAGCCTTGGTTAAAGGAGGAAAAGCTTCAATAATAAAAATCAATAAACAACAAGCAATTGTTGAAATGTGGATAACACATGTTTGCTTCAAATCTCACAAAACAGCAAAGGAAAGCGGAAACAATAAAACCATATTGTTGTTCACTTCACCCCTCTTTTATTACTCGTCATTCTGCCGCTATTTGTTTTTTGTTTTTTTTAAGTATCCATTTTATTTCAGTCATTTTACTTACTTATTCAATTTTAATTTGTTTTGCTTGGATAATTAATATATATATTTAATTTAAGTCTGCCTGCGGACCACCTCTCCCATCGTCGCGGACCACAGATTGAGAAACACTGGTCTATATCTATCCACTTCTTTTGGTAGTCGATATCTTTCCATCCTAAATAGATGCTCTTTTCATTTACGTTGTAAATATCCAGCTCTTCTGATATGGTCCTCTTTTTATGTGGTACAGTTTTATGCATCATTTAACTGCTCTTAAAAATTTCATTTCTGCAGCTTGTATTTTACTTTCATCTTTCTTTTTAACAGTCCATGTTTCTGAACCATATAACAGTGTGGGATTGGCCATTACTTTATGAAATTTCAATCGAGTTTCTCGTCTTTTTTATTTTTTTTTATTCAGTGTCCTTTTAATTGTTCCACATTTTCCGATATTTCTTTAATTTTTCATCTTTATCTTTTAGGTATGTTATTATGCAGCCTAAATAATTAAAGTATGTCACCTATTCTATTATTTTGTTTTCTATAATTATTTTTGATCTAACATGATCTCGACCTTTAAATGGCATGACTTTTGTTTTCTTTTGTGAAAATTTTAAATTATATTGTTGGCTTATTTTGTTTAATTCTTAAACTGATTCCTGAATGTAATCTGACCATCTGCATACAGCATTATGTTGATAACAGTTCGTCTGGTTAACTAGATATCTTTTTTTTTTTTTTTTTTGTTTTCCATATTTTAATAATCTAATTAATGTATATATTGAATAGAGTTGGAGATAAGCTACATTCCTGTCTGACACCTTAATTAATTTCAGTCTCTTCTGTTAATTTATTACCTAACTGTATTTTTGTATCTTCATATAAACTTTGCATAGTTTGCACCAAATGTAATGGATGTCCTTGTTTGTTTGTTTTTTTCCATTATATTCCGTGGTTTTTCTCTGTGTATTTTATCAAAAGCTTTCTCGTAATCTATAAAGGCCATATGCGTCTCTAAATTAAATTCTCGTCTTTTTATAACACATAAATTTGTTAATTTGTTTTAGCACATAAATATTGTCTATGCATGATCTTCCATGTCTGAAACCATTTTTTCTTCTGAGAGTAGATTGTTTGCGATATTTCTAAGTCTTTTATTCAGGATTTTACTGTAAATTTTGTAACCTGTATTTAATAAACTTATTCCTCTGCAATTTCCACAGTCATCTCTGTCTCCTTTCATAAATAAATATATATATATAACCTTTGCTTTTGACCAATCTGATGGAATGTCACGTTTCCTCCAACAATTCTTCCTCTTGTTCCTTATCCTATCTATTTGGGATCGGCATTTTACATGATGCGACTTTTACGTGCGCTATCCAAACTGATGTTTGGATTGCGTACTGTCAGGCTCTGCTCAAACTTATCGCAGAGTCTGACGTTGGGATGGGAGAGGTGTATTTTTGTCTATAAAAGTGTGTGTGTGTGTGTGTTCAGGGGGCCGGTTTGTCTGTTCTGAGGGACGAAAAACTCGAGTTTCCGAGAGGGGAAAATCCTCCACCTCGGTATGTGACCGGCTAACTTACCTTTATTCGAAAGAGGCCAGATAAAGGTTCCTCACGTCATGGACTGGAATCGAATCCAGTTCTTTCTGACCAAAGAGCTTCGTCTATACCGACTAAGTCTAAGAATAATCTGTGATGTACATATTCTCCGCTACATTTCCAAAACTATATTTATGTCATCTAATATGGTTGATTTTCTATTTTTTGATACCTTTATTGCTTCTTTTAGTTCTTCCAATTTTAGTAGTTTTATATGAGTAATGATTTCTTTATTTTTCTTTTATTCAATTTGTGTCATATCTAAATTCTTATTATATTCTATCCATGGTTTCTCTTGTGTTGATATGTGTTGTATCCCTTACTTCATTGTTTAATTTCCTTAATATTTTGTAGGCTATGTCTTGTCTTCCATGTATGCCTTCTTCTATTTTATTACTAACTCTGTCCCAAGAATCTTGGTGAACTTTCTGTACTATGATTTTAGCTTTATTTATTTATATATTCATTTTTGCTTGTTTCTTCTGTTTTCTTTGTATGCTTTTAAACGAGTGACTTATATGCCATTTGTTTTTCTTTTATTGCATTTTCTATATCTGTGTTCCAGATTTTTAATATTTTTCTTTTTAATATTTTATTTTTCGTAATATTTATCTAAAATGTATTAATAAATTAGTACACTTTAGGATTTCGCGCGGTCTTAAGGCTTTGGATTGACAAAAATATAAAACTTAATAAATAATATATGGCTTGCAAGACGTAATGTTGTTTACGAAATGCTATTGCCAGCGTGCCGATTAAGGTCTCCACAAATTATTAAGGCATCTTTAGTACTAAGGCCTATAATGAAATAGATATGAATCCGTCACGCATTCATGTGCAGTTGTAACTTCTTTCTGGGATTGCAATACTGGCAATGGCGACGTTTCTAGGCCTGTTTTTAAGCAAGGATGAGCTAATTGGTTTTAGGCAGAGGTTGATGGTTTTCCTCCCAAAAATTCTGGGAGAAAAGGAAAAAAACAACAACTTTTTTTTTAAGTAAGTGATGCATTAGAAAACAATGTGTCTAGGGAGGTGCCAGCAATAATGAGAAGCTAATGTAAAAACAAGCATGCATGTTTGTTTACTTTGTGTACTAAATTATTTCTATCCGGTGTTTTTAAATGCCAAACCGTTTCCAGAGAGAAGTTTCCAACTGGTACAGAGTAGATACTTGCTATTGTGTATTGTTTGGTGAGTCATGTAAGGGTTATTAATTCCCAAAGTTAAAGCCCGTAATGATTTTGTAGTTGTAGTACCTGATGTACGATATATAATCTTGCTTCTATTCTTGAGAGAGACACTCGTGACATTAAATTAAGAATTATAAATTGAGGATATCGGTTAGTTTCAGACTGAAATATTTGGCAAACATTAAAATATTCTTGTGTTAACGTGTTTATAATTCTTAATAATCTTGCTTTGCTTAACGAAGCTTTTCAAATATAAGTTCTACAAGATCTATGAATTGACTTACTACAGCTAATATTTTGGAGTATTAGCAACAAAAAGAAATACGAAAAGAGAAACGTAGAGAATTATGTTAGGCCTAAAAATCTATGGAAAAGTATAACTCCGTGATTAGGATGAACAGAGTTTTTCAGAGGCGCTACTTATTTTTCCTGTATTTTAAAATCAATACACCAAGATGTAGTTATTTAAAAAAAAACAATGTAAAATAAACAAATACAGGAAAACCTCGCTTAACGCGATTAATTAATCCATCAATTAATGTGCGTTATGGGAATGCAATAACCAATAGGAATAATTATAATTCATCCATCAATTAGAGTAAATTTGAAAAAAAAATTACTATATAAGCTATATTAGAAGATAAAATCATCAAAGTTAATAAAAATCAATTGCTTAATTTTTTTTATGTCTAAACATTTAATTGAGCTACTTTTTTTTTACAAAAAAAAAAAGTACGTAAAGATGTTTTGAATCGTGCTCGACTTTTTCATCTTGTTATGCAATTTGCGATAGCTGGCAATCACTTTATCAAGATTTCGGCAGACTTCGAAGCTTCGTTCATATCAAGATCAGCAGCAAACAAAATTTCCTTAGCATGCTCATTGTGAACTAGCTCAAGTTCTTTTGCAGCAAGCTTCTTAGTCCTAACATTCTCTTCTTGTTCGCACTTCTTATCTTCTTCATATGCATGCTGTCCTTCTAGTTGAAGGAGATCATTCTCGCTTAATTCTGAATGAGAATCGAGCAAATTTCTCACATCTTCATTATCCAGTTCATTAAATCCAAGTTCTTTTCCAGTTGTGCTGATTTTTCAAATAATGTCAGATCTTGGATTTTGCGCACGATAAACTAACACAGGCTTGAGTTTCAAGTCGCCTTCTGCATTCCTTCCTAATAGAAGCATAAGGCGATCTTTAGATACTTTGTATCCTGGTTGAGATGCTTCCATTTTAGCTAGGAAAGTTCGTATACGCTTCCAAAAGAGACCAGTTTCGTCGACGTTGAATATTTGACGATTGTCATAATCAGCCTCCTGAATTATCCTTTGTAATTCTTCAGGAAACGTAGCTGCAGAATCTTTATCAGCACTAGCAGATTCCCCAGTTATTCTTACGTTATGCAGTCCAACTCGATTTTTAAAACGATCAAACCATCCTAAACTCGCTGTAAATCTTTCACATTCCTCTTGAAATTTGCTCTGTTTCAATGAGGTAAAAATATTGAGAGCTTTTGCTTGAATATTCCTTGTACTAAGAGGTATTCTTTTTTGCTTACAATCCTCAATCCAGAGTGATAGAAGACATTCCATCTCGCTGCAGATTGGTCACAAAAAATCACGTTAACTATTAATCACTCGCTTAAAGCGGGAAATAGTATCATTTCACTCAATCGCGCATATCGAATTCGTGTTAAGCTAGGTTTTCCTGTGTTCACTGTGTTAATCACTGATTTCATTTGCAGATTGTGTTTACTAAATCCTAAGTAAATAATAAACAGAAGCAGTATACTTCTGTTTATTTATTTTTATTTTGTTATTATGTTTTTATGTATTTATATTCAAAGCACAGAAAAGCCTTCGCTTTTCTGTGCTGACAAGCAGTGGAATCAAATTCCACGGATTTACAGAAGCTTGTAAAATAAATAAATAAGCGAAGTGATAGAAAATAATGGCAGTCAGTGGAAATGATTCATTTTTTTATGTTTAGCTAGGTATAGTGTATCCTTTTAAGATCCTGAATATACGTTTTTGGCTGTTTTTTTTTCATTAAAAATAGCTCAAGTGTTTACTTCTGCAATCATTTTAGACACAACTTATCAAAAACGGATAACAGATTATTGCTTCAATACCAGTAAACGTTAAACTAACAACTCAACATTTATTATTTATTTTGCTGGTTAACTGAACAAGTAAGAATGTAAATTTTGTGTTAAAGTTGGAGAAATCATCACTGGAATGCTGTCAAATGATGACGCACGGGGATGCCACTCCTCTGTTTCAGCTAGACGTTTTCGAGAATTCTAAGAAATCCATGTTGAATAGCACATGACACTGTTGGTATATTCGTTGCCTGTTGATAACGTCTTCATGGACCTTCATTGAGAGATTCATCGATGTTGCTGAAAATAAAAATTTCTTTTTCAAAAATATATGAAAAATAAAAATAAAAAATACAACAAAGCAGTATCATTTGGTTCTATCGAATTTCATGATCTGTAGATAAGACATTTAACTGTTTGATTCATGCCAGTTACATACACAGAGACAAAATCTGCAAGCTCAAAGGAAGGAGAGTTCACTCATCTCATTTACCCATCTTTGCAGTTCATTTGAGCACCATCTCAAACAATTCTAAAAAATTAATTTGGCTATTGAAGAGCACATTAACAAGTAGAGATAAGGAAGTTGTTATTTCTCTTTATAAAGCCCTGATACGACTACATCTGGATTACTGTGCTCAGGTTCTGGTCACCTGGGTTTCTTGGGATGAGAAAGTAGCGGAGAGAATCCAGAGGCGAGTGATCAAGATGGTGAGTGATCGGTGGAATGCTCCCTATGAGGATAGATCGAGAGTTCGTGGATTGCCAAAAGTTGGTTGATAGGCAAATAAGAGGGATATGATAGAAACATTTAAGTGACTTAAATGATTTTATAGGATTGATGCAGGAGAAATGTTTCAACGCTTTGCCCCAGGGAACAGAACAAAAGAGTGGTTTGCAAAGGGATAAGGACTAAAGTTTTTCCCGTGGAAAGTGGTGAATGAATGGAATGGGTTGCTTGAGTTAGTTGTGAGTGCTTTGTGTGTTAATGGTTTCAAGGAGAGGTACGATAAATATTATGTTGATAATTTGGGTCTCAGGACTCTACGGAGGTACTCGTACAGTAATAATAATAATGTCATTTACCAACGAATAAACGTATCTATTGAAAGCAGGGAACCTAAGAATGCTTGATTGATTTTAGGCAAAAGCTTGGCATTATCAAAGGTCTGTTGCAGAGATAAACATTGTTTGATGTAATATGATCGGATTCGGTCAGATTTTTCTTTTGATAAGTTCAGTCTAAAATTTATTCAGAACATTTTACAGAAATACGGACACAGACAACCAGTGTCAGAAGATGCCCCTACATGAAAGGTATCTCTGTAAAGATTTGACTTATCCTACTGAAATTTAACCTCTGCACGCATTTCTCTGGTGTTTTCCAAGTATTTATAGAATTCGTTATATCTGCAGCCTTAATTCGTACGGACACACACACACACACACACACACACACACCACAGTTGAAGAGAAGAACACGCGTATATTACGGACCTCGTATTAATTTTAGGAATGACGTGAAGCCAGAAAACTATTAAGGAAGTCTTTAACGAGAATAAATGCAAAAATATAATATCGGTGATATTGCTATTCCGTGGCGTACACTGCACACCCTGAATATGCCGCCTGGTCACCACACTTGACTAGCCTTCATACAGCCCTGTCTCAACCCTATTGAACCTCTGTGGGATGAATTGGAGCGTCATGTGAGGTCAAGGAATGTCCGCCCCACACTCCAGTAACTTATTACATGCTTGCTGGAAGAATGGTTCCAAAATTCTCATTGATCGCTATCGTACGCTTGTGAAGAGTATGTCCCGTAGGATTACTGCAGTCATCGCAGCAAAAGGAGGTCCTACGTCTTATTAAGGTGGGCCCCACTGCAGGGTGAAGGCCTCTCCGGTTGAGGGAGGTTTGGGTCTACTACTCCCATGGTGACCCAGTCCATATTGGAAGAGTGTATCTGTACTTGGGGGAATGAAGGTTGAAGACAGTCACAAACATCCATGCCTACGCGGGATTCGAACCCCAGGAGATCGGATACGCTAACTACTCGGCCAATCATGCCGGCATATATATATATATATATATATATATATATATATATATATATATATATATATATATATATATATATATATATATATATTTCCACTTTAGCCCACCGAGCCAAATCATTACTTACAGAAGAAACAGAAATTATAAATGAACTCAGTTTTCTTAAAAAAACGTTTATTAACAATGGCTTCTCTCCAAAGAAGATTGACAAATTTCTTTCCCCCAGGCACTCAACTACTGCTGAAGATCCCCCTCCCCCAAGAGCCTTCATCTCCTTGCCTTACATCAGCTCTCTTTCACCAAAACTGGCAAAGATTCTCAAGAAATTTAACTTCAAAACGTGCTACACTACGCTTCCAAAACTTCGTTCATTACTTTGCAAATATAAACAGAAACATCTTCCTACTCAGTTTCCAGGAGTCTACAAGATTTTATGTGATTGCGGAAAGCCATATTATGGACAGACTGCTAAATCCATCCTTCTACGTTTGGATGAACACCGTAGAGATATTTCCTATAACAGGACTAGAGCTAGCGCTCTCTCTAGCCACGTTCTCTTTTCTGCTAACTCAGACGAAGGCCGCCAGCACATTGTAAACTGGACTCAAACTGCTAATATCCATGTGTGCTACGATGAACTGGAAAGAAAGATTGTTGAATCAAGAGAAATTTCTCTAGATTCCTCTCATATCAACAACAGCCTGAGTTACAATCTCTCGGACGCACACGTTGCTTCTGTTCAGTACTGGCGCACTCGCGACAGCGCGTAGTATTCGTTTGTATGGAACTCATACTTGCATTTTTTCAAACATGCTACTGTTTTTCACTTGTTCTGTTAGTACAATGTTAAGTCTCTGTAGTTTTTTTATATACTTCTTTGAGTATGATACCTGATGATGTTCTTGTAACGAAACTAGTAAACTAGTAGTATCTTGTTAAATATATCTTGCCATCTTTTCTCTCGGTAATAGTCATTAAACTTATTTTATATATATATATATATATATATATATATATATATATCAGCTTTGTATCAGCGTTCTGAAGATGTTTTTTGAGCTAATACTAACGAAATATTAATGCAAATACCATTTTACTTCGTCCAATGCTTCGTCCGTCGCTTTCTAAGCAGCCAATAGTTTGTGCATCTATTCCGTTTTTACTACATAACGCAAAATGTGTTGTAACGATGCTATTTGTTTGTGTCATCCTTTGTGTTCACCATACTGGAACCTCAGATTTCTGTGTATCAAAAACGAAGTGTCATCGTTGTGACAGTTTTCATTAGTGGAAAGTGTCAGTTATGATACAACGTCGTATTTTGCTATTGCTCAACATAATTGTGGCGTTTGATAATCGAGATAGTTCTACCAGTCCTTCGAAAAGTAGGAAAACTGAGGATTAACTCTTAAATTATCTTTAGTAAACTCACTTTTTGTGCACTGTTCACTTTAGTTCCCGAAAAGCGAATCGATAACAAAATATCTGTTTTGGGCTCATCTGTCTGTTTAGAACATCTTCCTTTCCCAAAACGGGTTGATGGATTTTCACAAAATTTAGTATAGTGCATTCACATCCGTACTATGTTTATTAGCCGAATTCAGTTGTGCATGAAATGAGTATTGATCTGCGTATTGGAAGCATTAATTTTTGAATGTACTGTCGTCTTTCTCGGTTGCAAGATTCTTTCTTCACTGAGCGAGTAAAACTGGCATCCAAGTTCATTCGCAAGTTTTCTTCTGACTGTTACTGCTCTTGGCTATTAAATTTAATTGAGAATATGTAGTATAACGTTGTTTTATGTAATTAATAAAGTTTTTTTATTATTATTATACAATACCCTTTATTAGCAGTGAATGCATTTCAACAAGAGTGTAACTCAGCCAAGGCCTTGGAACGAAATAAGTAAATGCTTTCATTTTGTTGATAAATTATGTGTGAATAGCGTACATATATATTTATTCATTTTTTTCACATTGTTTATTGTTAAAATCGTTTATTATTATTTTATTTATTTTTTTTACTTCCAACTGTTGTGTAACAGTACAGTTTTTTCGCATTTCCCCCTGAAGATTTAAAGATAAAAAAAATCCATCTTATGTATAGAATAATTATTCTTTAATATAGTTTTCCGAGACTTGGGTATTTTTTTTTATATTTGATTTGTTTATACAAATAGAGAGAATACAATACATTACAATAAAATAAAATACAATAGAGAGAGAAATTCGATTAATTCAACTTCATTCGTAAATGAAGTTTATATTTTCTCCAAACCTTCCGCTTACTGGAGGTGTGAATTGGCTTGAAAAAGTTCCATATTTGGACTCTAGAGCAGCGTTTCCGTATTATATAAAAATAGCGAAAATAAATAATTAAAATTAATCATAAAACGACCCTCCGTAGCTCAGTTAGTTTAGACCAGGTTTAGGTGCTTTCAATCAAATGATGATTTAGTCGGTCTCATACGGAGATTTTTCTCCCGGAAACTCGAGTTTCTCGTCCCTCAAAACAGGCAAACCAGCCCCGTGAACACACATTTATCTATAGTATCTAAGTACCTGTAATTGGATTAATTAAAATCATGTCATTAGATTCCATAGCATTTTATTGCACATAAAAAGAGAGAGAAAGCGAATGCCTGCAGGATGATAGTTTCATACCGGGCGATAAAATTCATCCATAGCCAATCTTCAAGACATTCACAAACATCTAATTCTTAACCTACCCATGGCATTAATCTTTCTTGGGCAGACTCCATATTTGGTTTTTATTAGGTTAAGAATTTGTTTTGTAGAATAACTTGATTAAAACTTCCAGACATAACTTCCCATATAGGTCCTTCGGATTTTCCACATATCTTAATATATACTTTACACCGAGTATAGGTGTAGGTCTGAATATATAAGATATAGTATCAAGATATAATATCTTAAATTTCTATTATTTAAATTAAGGGGATATTAAATCCCACATTGTTTTAAAACCGAATAAGAAACTCAAAGATTGGAATCAGAGAGTTTCATGCTGAATATAGTAAAGTAAACTATAAAAGTATCGGCGACTACTAGCGTGAGCTAATGCACGTAGTCCAAACTCGGGCAACTCGCAGCAAAGGTAGTAAAATTCTGATCTCTATTCTTGGTATTTTCCATAATGTAAAACACATTTCCTAGGAAATGTATGCCGTTATTACATTATGGTGGGAGGTCACTACCCAGACCGGTTTCAGCCTTATGAATAAGTAAAGCCGTCTCTAAAAATTCGGACGATCCCTAGGCCTCTCAATCGTGGGCGAAAGACCGTCCATCTCAGCGTTGGCTCCACTCAGTGATGGCGTTCCACCCACACGCCACCACCGAGCAGAACCGCTCAGATTCCGAAGAAAAGCATTCACCGACAAAACCCCTCAGCGGGCCGTGCCTGAGAACACTTTCCCCGGAGACTCAAATTGCTCCCTTAAAGCAAAAACCTTAAAAGAGCGAACTCATAATAGCCCCCACCGGTTTCAGCCTTTTTTGAGGCTTCATCAGTGAGTAGCTAGACCAAATTAATACCAAAGGGTATAGCGAAAAGAACTTATATACTCTGCTATACGAGTTGTCAAAAAGGTGCACCCATTAAGTTACTTAAATATAAAGAGCCAATAGACTTCATTTCGGCGATATAAACATTATTTAAATTAAGGAGATATTAAATCCGACATTGTTTTAAAACCGAATAAGAAACTCAAAGATTGAAATCAGAGGGTTTCATGCCGAATATAGTATAGTAAAATTTCTATATTGTGCTTATTTCTAACTACATTCCTTGATATTAATCATATGGCGATTGTGATGATGGGTTTCAAAGTCATACACTTACAATGCATAATATTACCATTTTAAATAGAATTGTGAGTTCTTGGACTTATTTGTCTGTTTTCAAACCTTCCTTGCAAAATATGAAACTCCCAAGGATGGAATCAGATTTCAGTAGTATAAAGAACAGACAAATAAGGAAATGCCACTAGAATATTAAGAAGAAAAGGTAAGATCTGCATGTAGTATGGTTTGCATATTTATTTTAGGAAAAACAAAAATTTAGGGATGTCGCTCACTTTTATTTATTTTATTTGAATATTTCTACGCATGAACACTGCCGGAAATTATAGAGATTTATGTCCCATTCACGCTACACTGCCGGAACTGGGTTTCTAGGCAGCGGTATATCAAACAGGTTCATTGGGCTTGTCTTCCCGACCGACCTTCAGGTCATTCACCTATCCTTTTCGAACGTTATCTCCAAGACTATTAGTGATAATGAGTGAATTATTTTAAAATATGGTGGATTGCATGTGTATTTCATTGAATTTTAGATCGTTTTCATTTATGTGACCCAAACGTTTATGCGTTATGCATACGTGATTACACTGGGTAGTAGCAATGTTTTAACCGAAAGCCAGCAAATCATGCCTAAACTCGCAGAAATATTGGAATGGGTTACAAGAATTGCAAAATAAATTATGTTAATATTTAGGACATAATGGCTTTACTTTTATTTCAATCTTATTTTGATCGCTATCAGAATTCAGCAGATAGTTTCATTACAATCTGTGGCTGTAAAAAATAATTTACTTTTGAAAAAAAAAAAATCAAACATAGAAGAAAGAAAAATCGGATCTAATTAAATATGTAAACCAAGTCCATGCACACAGTATACAGTAAACAACTATTGGTTCATACACGTACCAGCCATTGAATTGGAAACTTTTGTTTTACGTTTAAGCATGCGACTGCCAGTATCGATTTTCTTCAATTCTCTGTGCATAGTTCATAGTTCGGTGAGATATAGGTCGGGAATAACCTTCATTAATTTTTTTTTTTTTTTTTTTTTTTTGTCCGTACAAGCCTTCTCAGACGACCGCGATTTCGTTCCTGACAGGCTGTTTTAGGACCACCACAGTTACACTTCTTAGACAAGTAATGTGCATTATTTTTCCATTGATTAAACACTCGGGATATCTCACCTTTTGAGAAACCAGTCAGCTGTGCTGTTTTCAAAATCATGGCTCCAACCAGACGGGTACCCCCAATAAGCCCTCTATCGAACTCCGAAAGATCCTTTGTTTTTCCCATTGTTATCAACAATGACCTTCGAATATGAATTGCACTACTCTCAATCTACAACGGATCTCCCTATTAACATCACCAGCCATCGTATAATTTGGAAAAAGTTATCCAGTTGCTCTCAACATTTTCAGGACATTTGAATAAGTTTGGCACAAAGGTATACTTACCATTTTATGATTCATCACCTGTTCTTTGCAATAAGATTTATTCATTTACTCTCTAGTTGTTCGCTATGTTTTATGGTGGGTACTTTTTTTTCTTCTTCAGATTGTGTACTCGCCAATGCAGGTGATACCACAGGATACTTTTGCTCATTCTTTTTCTCTTGTACGTTAATGACCTCTCAGTTATCTCAAATCCTATTCATAGTTTTGTTGAATATAGTACAATTCATTCCTCTTTTTTTTATTTGACAAATCTTGTAGTGCTCAAATAATCCATTCCACAAGATCCTCTATAACCAACATCTGACACCAACCCCCTTGACACATTCTAGTGTGGTGAGGACAATCTTTATCTCCTCTCACCTTGGACAACACCCAGATTTCCCATCAAGATCATATCTCTCATTTTGGGTTTGTTTGCACCTCTAGCCGTTCCTAACCCTTCAAATAATGTTCCCATATTTGCACCACGTTCTCTTTCTGTAGATATTTTCATGGGCAATGTTCTGCTGAACTGGCTATCATTTCCCACATTTTATTTTTTTTTGTAAAAACACGAGTAACTGATTTTCAACACTCATTCATTGTCCAAGTGCAAACCTACTGAAAAACAACTTCTCATCTTCCTATGTTCTTGGAACAGTCTTCCTCACATCCTTTGGCAAGGAGTACAACTTCAAAAAATAAAAAAAAATCATCAGGCTTCTTTCTGCTTAACTACTTGCCCATGCATGGTACTAATTAATTAATTAATTAACAATATGGTGATACAACGGCCGTGAATCCCCTTACTGGAAGTTATGACACCATCTTAGCCAATATTAAGTTATTTGCTATAATGTATTTTTCTCTGTAAATTGAGTACGTACTCCTGTTTTAAGGAACGAAAAATCCTCCAACCTCTATGACACCAGAAAACTCACCACTTAATTAAAAAACAAACAAACTGATAATGGTTCCTCACATCATAGACGCGATTCGAATCTGGGACTTTCCAACCAGAGAGAGATCGTCTAAACCAGGGGTTGCCAAACTTCTTTGACCGTCGACCCCTTCAAGAGTTTCTCGACTTTTTATCGACCCCCTCTATTTTACTATTACGTAATTATAATAGGACAAGCAAAAAAGACGCTTATGTGAGTTTTTAGATTGTTTATTTTATGGTTAGTGTTTATTGTATGTATAATATAGTATATATTATTATATTGGCTCAACGTCAAAGGGATACGTTTTTGTTTTTGACGTCCTTCTTAACATTATATATTTGATAGGAGGGATAAATAATATATAAAATTTAATTTAGATAACAAAATAACAATAATACAATCTTCCTTATATATATATATATATATATATATATATATATATATATATATATATATATATATATATATATATATATATATATATATATATATATATATATATATATATATATATATATATATATATATATATATGTGTGTGTGTGTGTGTGAAAATAAGACTTTTATTAACTTAGTATACAATTTACTAACGTTGTCAATGTGAAGGGTGTGCTTCGTGACACTTGACAAGATTAGCAATGTTGGGTTCAAAATTAGTAAGTTTCAGCCTTAAATCGCGCCACGGAATTCTATATCTAGCTTATTTCTTTGTTTTGTTAAAATGGAATTAATATGGCTGAAACCAGCTTCAACATGTATAGCTTGGAAATGCAAGCAAAAAAGGGGAGTACCACTTCAGAAAGTTTTTGGATATTTTTCTACAACATTTATATTCGTCCAAAAGTAACTTAAAGTCCTATTTTTAAAAAGCGTTTTAGCTTTAAGATCATTTTTAGAATCTGAAGCTGCCATTGTAGTGGAGTTGTAACAAAATAATTAAAATTGAAGTCAGTAAGCAAAAGTAATAAGTCTAAATAATATACCTACTCACGTATTTCTACAGGATGTACAAAACTACCAGCCCTTCTCAACTCTTCAACATAGAGAAGTTTAGTTCGTGAATGAATAACGATTGAATTATAATATGTATGTTGATGAATTTTAGAACATTAACGCTCACTTGCATGTCGATGAGCAAAAATGAGACTGGGATCGAATACGTGTAAGAATAAGTAAATAAGCAACCGCGCACGCGTTGCAATCTCGCTCCCGCTGCGCCGGCCGGGCGAGAACCACTGACATCCGTTTATTGGTAAATACATCATTTTGGCATACTTGATTGGCTTCCATAACTATTTTCGTGACCTTGCTCCATCTTACAGGTCCTATTCATGTCACTGTTCCCTCTTAATTGCATTGTCATTCAGGATGGAGGTAATCCAAGTTAACCGAATCAAATATTGCTCGTACAATGATGTCTTATATTTTTCTATAGACCCCTACGCCCGAATCAACCCCTAATAATATTATATCGACTACTTTGGCGACCACTGGTTTAAACCAACCGAGCTACGAAAGCCGGAGGCTTTTGCACAGTACTGATGTGCTGCAAGTTTTATAGTTTCTGGGATGATATTAAAAAAAATAAAAAAATACAGCGATGCGATCCAATGTAAATGTCTTGCTTTGGCAGAAAATCGTCGTCAGTTGATTGAAGTGCAGAACAAATATCTTACTAGAAGAACAGATTTTAATTCGATGTAATATCTTTGCAACAAGTGTATGGACTACTCAAGGAACACATGACTGCCTTACGAGCCATTTTCAGTCTATGGATATGTTCAGCATGCTGTCGTTTCCAGGTTAAAGAACAGTTTCTTCCACACTACATAAATGTTTTTGTGTCATAGTGCGACAAATGCATATTTGGCAAATCTGTGTGGAAAAGTTGTGTGCAGAAGTCGCTTAATGTGCCATCTAAAGTCTTTCACTCTAAAAGAGTTCATTTTTACTTTATTTATTTTGAATCTGAATGTTAAAAAAAATCAGCTAATGCCTTTTATTTCTGTATAGGGAGTAGGCGAGGCCGTTTTAGCCCTATCTAAGTTTTGGTGACTGAGTGGGCAGTTCAATCTCCACTGATAGCCAATCAGAGATAGCTGGCCCAAGGCTATCTCTAATTTAAGCAGTCCGCAGTGAAGAGACGGCTCAATAAGTGCCGCCATGTCGTGGTCCCTAACTCGAACACAATATTTTTAATGTTTGAAATAGTGTGGATTCTACAGTCAGTTTTCTTGAGTTTACAGGACGAAAAACCCAATTTTCCGAGAGAAAAAAATAGCTTGTCTCTGCCAGAACTCGACTAACTCGGGAACCGGTCGAAAAAAGGCTTAGAAAAAGTTCCTCTAGTTGCGACTACACTTGAACTTAAGTCTATCTCCGGGCGGTTTAGTGCTGAGGAGTGCGCAAAAACAAACTGAGCTACACAGGTTCTTATTTGAATCTAACTCTTCTTTCTATCCAGGTTCTAGGCCAAGTGGCCTGTTCCTGACTCAGTCCATCTTCTTTTTGGTCGTACCCTATTCCTTGTTCCTCTAGGCTAATATGTTAAGATCTTTTTTTGGTAATCTTTCTCTCTGCATTCTTTCTATATGATCTAGCCAGTTTTTCCTATATTTAATCATTGAATCTATTATGAAATTAATTTTAAGATTTTTAATTATTTCCCTATTTCTTTTTTTCATCTAATAGGGTTAGCTTTTCTGTTTTTCCGAGGAATTCCATTTCTGCTGCCTGAATTCTCTGTATATCTCTTTCTCCGAAGTTCCATATCTCACTTCGATATAATATTGTTTGTTTGTTTGTTTTTTCCGACAAGGTAGAAAAATACACATTATTTATTTATTTTTAAATTTAGCTTTTTTTTTTTTTTTTTTGCTAAATTTAAACAGTGCTAATTTTGTAATTTTTAATAAAATATCGATTATCTTGCTTGCTGAGGTGCTGAACTCAGAGCATCTTTTTTTATTTCGTTTTGTTATTTTTCTTTCATATTCTGTCTTATACAGTTCCACACATTCTATTACGGTACTGCAAGGCATATTCAGCCTTTCAATTTTTTTCTGACTTCTTAGCTCTTGCTTCAGACATTATAAGCCAGATTATCGCCATCTTTTATATTTTCTCTGGAAGTGAATCTTTTTATGAATAATCTGTGAGATTATTTAAGTCTTTATTCAGCTTTGAAAAAAACGTATAATGTTCTGGGAATAGATATCTTCTTGGAATGTATTTTATAGATATTTTCTAGCATCTTGCTGAAAATATGTCGATTAAAGTCGATGTAGTGAAATCTTGCTGTTAAAGATGTTCAATGTTATCGTTTTATTATTTTTGTGAGTACAGTATTACATTCATAAAAGATTGGTACTGTAATTTGTTTTACCGGCTGTAAGCCTCTCGTGTGCAAAAGCGATATTTATAGTGAAGCCATCACTCTGCTTTATCGGCAAAATGCCTAGTATGACTTGAAAAACTTTCATGCTTGATCTGTAGAGCAGGGTTTTTAAATTATCTAAACCATAGCTTACCGACAGTACCTACACACTATAGGCTTAACATATTTCATTGGTGAGATTCACCAATGAAATATGTTAAGCCTATATGTTAAAAAAAATGTGTATGTATTATGTATACGAATTCTCTAGAAAATTCATTCAAATATTGATTGTCCGTCCAACTTCATTTCTGTTTTGAGACTGCTACATGACAACATGCTAGTTCAACATGGCTGTTCTTAGCACCGTACTGTTTCCTGTCTTTGCTGCAATAATATTTTTTATATTGCTCTCACACGAAAGGTTGCAAACTTATAGTACGTTTTGTACCGTGGGCTAAGGATATTTTTTTCTATTTTTATCAGTTTTGTATATTTTTTGTACATTTATTTTTTTACATAGAATGAAATCCTGATCTACAGACCGACCATGAAACTTTTTCAAGCCACTTCAGGCCTCCAATAAGCTGAGCAGTGGTCTCACACCAGGCGATGAAATTCATCTTCCACCTAAAGACAATCATGCACATCCATGCTCAGCGGGATTCAAACCCGCAGTCTGTTGGTTAGAGAGAACCACCCACTCGGTCAACCCGGCTGGCGATTCATCTCATGGCCACTTCCTCCAAGAGTAATGGAAACTTATAGGGACTGAATTGAACTTTTTAAATTATCTTAATCTTAAGGACTCTGCTCGAAAACAAAGACCTCCAAAACTTCACTTATGTGAACTCTGATGTGTTGACGACAGTATTTTTTTCGTTAAAAAGGCGCACATGCTTCACCAACCTGCATGTTATTCAGTTGGATGAGGTAATTCTGGAAAATCTCAAACCCCCCCGTCTTGGCAGTCATCTGTCAGCAGTACGGTGTCAAGAAGTTCAGTGTTGTTTGAAATATGGCTTTTGGACCTTTGAGTATTTGATCTACTACCAAATTTGTAAAAACTGGGGGATGTTTGCTCTAATTTTCGGAACTATTTAAGCAGCCCTTCGTCATTATTGATTAATGATTTGTAAACATCTTGTCGTCCCGACTCTGGTATTATCATATGAAATAGTCTTCATATGGTAATTTCAGTGTCTAAATTATGAAGTTTAAAATCCAGGATTCGGAAGGAAACAGGGGATAAAAAAAACCTATTCGCCTGCGGTGAAATCGGCTGACTCAACACAGGCTGAAAAAAAGTTCTGTAGGATGACAGAACTTTTTTCAGCCTTTATTTATGTGTTTGTTTTTGTCTGCTGATAGAGCGTAATAGAGGGTATCATAGCACTACGCAGTTTTCAAAAGAAATTTGTGCTAAGTATAAATTAATATTTAATAAAAGAAAAATTCAAAACACATATCGCTTCCAGTCAGGGAAAGATTACATCACAGTGCTGGAGCTCTTTGTCATTAAACAGCCGGTATATAAAGGTTTAAGTAGCCATTGGGCCTCATTTCATTTCTGCAACCTTGTGTGTGTGGGTGGGTGCGCATTATTAAAAGTTCTACTAGGACTTCGCGCCGAGAATTACAGCTGTAATAGTTATTGTTTTTAGATAACTTACATCGATTACCACACTCAGGTTTGCGTTGTGTGATAATCGATATAACCTAGCTGCCTTGACGGAGCATAAATGTTTTGAATACGTACAATATACGCAGCAGAGTGCCTCTATGTACACAGTATAATTTAATTTCAAGCAGTATTCATAAACTCTGTTATCCGTGAAACAAAACAAATAAATATTGGGGGGGGGGGGAGAAATAGCCATTTATATTAACATATGATTTAATAACTGAGGCAAATCCAGCATATCATAAATTTCGGTGAGATTTTTCAAATCCGAATGAAATTGTGATATCTCGTGAAAAAGAAAGAAACTATTTCAAATCAAAAAGAAATGTTTGGAGATAGCAACATAAAATA
The DNA here is from genome assembly GCF_054136105.1 of Typopeltis vanoorti. Lineage (NCBI taxonomy): Eukaryota > Metazoa > Arthropoda > Arachnida > Uropygi > Thelyphonidae > Typopeltis > Typopeltis vanoorti. The sequence continues at coordinate 159,383,858 of NC_143550.1, read as the reverse complement.
AAGATGTATATAATATTATTAAAAAGAACATACCCCTGGCGGGACTCGAACCCGCAATCCCCGGTTTAGGAGACCGATGCCTTATCCATTAGGCCACAGGGGCATTTGAAAAAAATTGCTTTAAATTACACTTTAATAAATATTGGATATTTGTGTCTTCTTTTTTGCTTTAATATTCACTGAAGCAACTCAAAGCAGTAATGGAGGTCGCTAGTGAGTTTTCACTGATACGGTTGTGAACTTTCTTCTCTGTAGAACGTGGTAATTAAATATGATGGTTTTGAAGTGTAGCTGCTAAATTAACTAGCAGAGACGCGTTTAAAGTTATTAAATTGCGGATTATACTGTATCTAAGAACATCAGCAAAGGTAAGTGGACGGTATTTGCAACGAGGGCGATTCGTTAGGCCTAACAGCCGATAGAATCGCTATTGTTAGCATATCTATTCCAGATACGTTTACTTGCGTTTATACGCAAACTGTCAATAATGAATGTGTCAGATTTGGACGCCCTCACAGATTCGCTGGATGAAGAGCCAGCGCTTATACTTGTAAATAAACTTCAAAGGAAATTTAAGCTCAAATGTCCATCAAACTTGATAGATCCTGATACAATTATAGATCTCTAGATAAAGGATTGGCTTTCAGCTTCATAAAGAAACTCCTTAAGAAGTTCGAGCGTGAATGGCCCGGCTTCCTGAATCTTTACTCTTCACCTGAGACTGACGATGATCAAAATGAAGACACTCCTCAAATGGAGGAAAATTTAAATCCAGTCACCTCTGACTCTACTCATTCAGATCAAGGAGAGAGGCACGTGCGTAAAAAACGCAAAACTCTCGCCTCGGAGTCAGCAAACGAAAATGGCATGGATGAAGATGCCCCCAACATAGATTCCTCTGCCTCCACCAATGAAAAGGTGCCTCCAGTCATTCTTAGGGAAAAACAGAGATGGACAGCCCTAAGAACACCATGGCCAACCTGCAGATAAATTACTCCACTGTCAAGAATACAGAGGAGGGCATCAAAATTCAGCCCACTACAGTGTCTGACTATAGAAATCTAACCAAGGAGTTGGACACAAGAGGTATACAATACCATACCTTCACACTTACCTCGGAGAAAAATCTTAAAGTGGTACTCTGAGGAGTATCTGAAGACATTGAAATAGCTGCTGACCTCAACATGCAAGATCTGCCTCCCATCAAAGTCAGTAGAATGTACAGATCTAACAAGACCCCTATGCCTCTAGTATTGGTAGAAATACACAACATCTATAAAGATATTTACAATTTGAAGACAATCTGCGGGCTTAAGATCTCACCAGAGCCACTTAGGAAGAGGGCCTCCTCTGGGCAATGCCATAGATGCCAAAAATTTGGTCATGCCCAGAAGTTGTGCAAAGCCCAATACAGATGTCTGAAATGTGGTGACACCCACCCCACATATACCTGCTCCAAGCCAAAAACCAACCCGGCTAAGTGTGCTAATTGTGGTGGCCCCCACCCTGCAAATTACAGAGGGTGCATATGCCACCCAAAAAAACAGACAAACTGAGTTAATCAGTTCAGTCTACCTCACTGTCAGAAACGAAAGCCCCAGAAGCTCAAGTTCATCAGGCTCCTATTAGTTTGCACAAGATGACAGGTGTTCACCCACCATCAACTGAGCCCCCTGAGAAAATAAATCTTCAACACAAAGCAAGAACATATGCTGATGTGGCCTGCCCCAAAAAAGCAATGCATGACCAGAATATGACAAATCCACATTCAAATATAACAACCATCATCACCTCCTCTCTTGTAAATATGTTACAGGATTTCAGTAACGCAAATCCATCACTGAGCACTACAAAAAGTTTCTTGCAGCAAACACAGTTCATTTTATCTGCACTCTCCAATGCATAGGAAAAAATTTACCCCAGATTCTCTAATGATTATCTCATGGAATGCCAATGGCCTTAAAAATAAAATACTAGAAGTGCAGGAATTCAATGACAGATATAAACCGGATATACTATTAATTAATGAGACTCACCTAAGACCTGCTGACAATCCTAAATTCAATGGATATCAACTCTACAGGAATGACAGACTGAACTTCAGAGGTGGTGGCATAGCCATCCTCATTAAAAATCACATCAATCATCATGCCGTAATTCCCACAACCACTAATCTCGAACTTACAGGTATCAATGTCATCACAAGCTCTATCGGAAACATAAAAATATATTCTGCTTATAACCCACCATCAAAAACATTGCTGACCACAGATCTGGATGCTATCCTCGGCATTAAACTGCCGGTTATTATTGCCAGAGATTTTAACGCAAAACATCACGCATGGAGCAGTAGGTCTATAAATAGGAATGGCCGCATCCTCTTTAACTACACAAGCTCAAATTGCGCAATTGTGGCTGGTCCCTCAGTGCCAACTCACCACAGTCCTACTGGCTCATCTGACGTTTTGGATATAGCTGTCCTTCAGAATGTTAACCTACAGTACTCCCTGGAATCATTGAATGAATTATCTTCAGACCACAATCCTATTCTGCTCCAACTGGGTTATCAGAGGGATTTTCCCCATTCGCCTCACACCTTCATTCCCTGGGAAAAACTATCCAAAATGCTTCCAAACTACATTGATTTCATCCCTCATATTAATTCCAAGGAAGAAATTGATTCTGCAGTCAATAAACTTACTGATCGAATCAACACAGCCATAGCATCTTGAAGGCACCTCAAATTCAGTTGCCTTCAAGCCTAAACGATTACCAGATAACATAATGAACTTAATCAGGGAAAAAAATAAAGCAAGGAAAAGATACCACAACACCAGAGCACCCCAAGACAAAAAATATCTCAACAACATGAACAGTGCAGTGAGAGATGCACTCAAAGCCCATAGAAATAAACTATGGGAAGACAATTTAGCCTCCATATCACCTGGTGATCAATCCGTTTGGAAGTTCCTGAGAAACATCAAAAACAAAAACAAATCTCTTCCTCCTCTCAAATCTGACCTGAACATTGTTTACACAGATGCTGAAAAAGCCGAAGCTATAGCAAAAAATTTAGAAAAACAGTGTAGCCCTTCGTACAAAAATCTAAATTTCAATCATATTTACAAAGTCCACCGCCACGTCAGACACGTGTTAAAATGGCCTGATACCCACACCAGCCAACTCACACCTACTTCCCCAGCTGAAATTTACGACATCATAAAGAATTTAAAGAATAAAAAAGCTCCAGGGCCTGACGGCATCTCCAACAAAGTTATTAAACTGCTACCCCGAAAGGCCATTGTATATCTCACAACAATAATAAATGCTATGTTCAGGTTTAAGTACTTCCCCTCTGCATGGAAGTTGGCAGACGTAGTTCCTATATACAAGCCGGGCAAGGATCCTCAGCAACCTCAAAGTTATCGTCCCATAAGTCTGATTTCTAATTTGGGCAAAATAGCAGAAAAAGCTATCTTTTCCAGAATTCAACTTTCAGTAAAAAAATTAAACATCCTTCCTTCAGAACAGTTTGGTTTTCGCCAATTTCACAGTACCACCCAACAAATTCATAGACTAATAGAATTCATTATCACAAGTTATAATTGGCATCAATACACCGGAGCAGTTTTTCTTGATTTAGAGAAGGCATTTGACAAGTTATGGCACTTTGGACTACTATACAAGTTGATTTTAGCTGGCATTCCATTAGATCTAGTTCAAATTATAAAGTCATTTCTTAGTAACAGACGAATGCAAGTCAAACTAAATGATATATTATCTACCCAACGACGCATCTTGGCAGGAGTTCCTCAAGGGTCCCTTCTGGCACCGATACTTTTCACGATTTACATGGTGGACATTCCGCACAATCCAATGTCATCCATCATTGCCCTATATGCAGACGACACAGCTATACTAGCCAGATCTATTAAACCGCACCTTGTCACCAAGAAACTGCAAGAAAACCTGCAGAGATTAGAGCACTGGTTCTCGGAATGGAGACTGCAAGTAAACCCTCAGAAGGGTATTGCCATGCTCTTCACTAAAAACTCAATATTCCCCAAAGATGATATCTTCCTATTTAATACCAAGATTCTCTGAAAAGCAGAAGCCAAATATCTGGGTGTACTACTGGACAGAAAACTAACTTTCAGTTCACATATAAAAGCCTCATGTTCAAAAGCATCAAGAGTCATTGCACAGCTTTACCCTCTTATCAATAGGAATAGCAAGCTGGATACCAAAATAAAACTGCTCCTTTATCAACTGTTGATTCGACCCATTATTACTTACGCGTCCCCAGCCTGGAGTCACACCTCAAGTACAAATATCCTCAAACTACAGAAAGTGCAAAACAAATGTCTCCGCATGATCTTGAACGCACCATGGTACGTCAGAAATGTCCAACTCCGCCGGGATACAAATATCCCCTACATCTAATCCTTCCTGCAGTCTTCAGCAGTGAAGTTCTTCTCAGTGTCCTCTTCACATCCAAATGAATTAGTGCAACAAGCAGCCAATTATGATGAAACAGACTTCTCAAAATATAGGAGACCGAAGGCCATCCTACTTCCAAATGAAGATCTCTGAATCGCACTCACTTAGGCAGAGCTCTTAGCTCATAAACTTTTCCTCGCACAGTAATCCTTATCAGATAGCAGGGAATAAAAAAGCATTTTGCTTCGCCCTTATAGTCAGCAACGTCTTGCGTCAAAGCAGTAATCTGATTTTCATGTAATTCAATAGAGTTGTATGGTTTGCAAATAATCATTTACGATATGATATATTATATAAAAAAAATGTGTAAACTGTCCAACATTTTTTATGAATTTGTAATTACTAACATTAAACTAAGACTGTTAAAAGGAACTTTTTTTTTATTGTATGAGTTATGTGAAGATTGAAATGCTCGTGTTCGTTATTCGTGCTTAAAATATATCACAAACGTGGAAATCCATATTTCTTTCTCGATTTCTCACTAACCTGTATGTTATACAATTTCTCGCCCTTTATCAGTTTAACGTTGCGTGATTTTCTTTATGAGAAAAATGCACTTTCTCTCCCTCTCTCCAAGGCTAGTTATGTGGCAATTTTGATCAGCATTTCTTAACATTACATTAATTAACACTTCGGTTTTAGAATTGTGCGTTTTGATTTGTTCTCGAGAATGTGCAGACATCGGATGGGGGTTGGTTCAGAGTGATTTCCAGAATACCTGAACAACTACTTAAATTCTGCCATACTATTTGTTAGAAGAGTGAATGACGGGATACCGTAAGTTCGAGTGATATACCGGCATGATGGTTGTTGTTGCGAAGAATGTTTTTGATTTCAGTGGTGATTAGTGAGTTTTAGATATTGTGAATCTTCTTTGATAGCGGAATACAAGGTAAGACTTTGACTTTTGATACAATTTTCTGGCCCTAGCCCGTTCTCTTCGCTATTATAAATATTTCATACCTCATTGTACACAAGAATGGAGAATGTAAACGATATCAAGGACGCCATTCAACAGTTAAACAAAGATATGTCACTTGACATTCTGAAATTCATTCTTAAATTTCAAACAGACTATCCTGGTTGCTTGAATCTCTTCACTCAAGTAAATGACACTGAAGATGATGATTTGGACATCGAACAGGACATTGCACCTGTTCCACCTACAAAGACTCCCCGACAGTTCGATTGTTCACTTGAGGAACAATCTAATAAAAGATGCAGAACATTGGAAAGTGGAATGGAAGATGATGTAACAACTCAATAAAATCAGATCACCCAAGATAGAAAAGAAAACGTCCCTCCAGTTATCCTTCGAGATAAAGACAAATGGACCTCAGTCTCAAGATCCCTAGGAGAACAAAATATCAAGTTTTCCTGGGCAAGGAATACTGAAGAGAGTGTAAAGATTCACCCTACAACTGTCACAGATTATCGCATGATGACGAAAATGCTGGACAACTCTAAATTTCCCTTCCACACCTTTGCGCTAGCAAGTGAGAAGAACTTAAAAGTAGTTCTAAGAGAAGTGGCTGAGGGCATCACAACTGATGAGATCACAGCTGACCTCATCAATCAAGGATTGACTCCAGTCAAAGTCTGTAGAATGTTGAGGTCAGATAAAACACCAATGCCACTGGTGTTGGTCGAAATCTCCAACACACAAAAAAGCATCTATGACGTTACCGACATTTGTAAGCCTAAAATTACAACCGGACCTCTAAGGAAGAAGGCATCGGCAGGGCAGTGTCACAGATACCAGAGGTTCGGGCATGCCCAAAAACTGTGCAAAAACTGTGCTTCATACAGATGCCTAAAATGCGGTTAGGGTCACCAAACTAACTCCTGCACCAAGCCCAGATCCACACCTGCCTGCTGTGCCAATTGTAGAGGACCACATCCCTCTAATTACAAGGGATGCCTTTTCCATCCAAAAAACCGTGGATCTACAAGAACTAACCATGCTCCTCCAAGCAATGACACAATACACAACTAAGCAGTTCGCCCTCCAGATCATAATATCTCGCATTCGGCAACACACGAAGGCACTCGACCTTCTTCCACGTCCAAATCATATGCGGAAGCGGTAAGAACCCAGACTTCTACTTCACAAGAGCGAACAAGCTCTAATCTCGCATCAGCTTTAACCTCATCACTTGCAACAATGCTGCATGAATTCAGCAAAGCAAGCACCTCACCATCTTTTGGAATCGTCTTATTTTTAGAGCCCGCTTCACCTATACAAAGGTCTGGGTAGCGGCCCTTCCCTTAATGCATAACATTATACATATTCGCAAGGAGATGTGTTTTGCATTATGAGAGATACTGAGATAGGAGTGATGATAGCTTGGTCCACCTTTGCTCCAAGTTGCCTGGTGTTGCACTACCTTTCCTCAGTCCTGAAGATATTTTCAGGTGCAAACTTTGTTTGCTCACACTTGGATAAAGGATTAAACTAAATTTATTATAGTCTAACCAAGTGCAAAATAAACTTGCAACATCTTTCTCTAAATTGAAGGAAGTAAGTGCAATGAGACAGTACTTAGAACTGTGAACTTTCAAGTTTTTGTTAATCTTCATTTCCAAACTTATAATAAACTCAGATCCCGACAGCGTGTTATAATTAACACACTGTCGGGATTCATGAGATCTTTGTCCCTACAGTGTGTTTGCATGCCTTCACATTGTTTATAAACAGAAACTGCAACCAAACATGGTAATAGCCATAAGCCTCTCAGTAAGCAAAGGTAGTTAGTGGTGCCATTTCATAGTTCTTGTTCATCTTCACTTTAAAACTTATAATAAAGTCCTGTTAAATATCCTGTCTTATTTATATTTTACTTATACTAAACAGCCTCAGAGCTATAATGTGTTTTGCTATTTTTAACTCTATCTTGAGCAGGCATAATTACTCTGCTATCATTAACAATTCTCCTTGCACATCCATATATCACTCATTTAACCAGGTTTCATATACCAGTGGTCCTTGAGCAGACTGACTCAGTCAATGCAAAAATTCATTTCTTTTATTTTTGATACTCATATTGCTATACTAACATAGCAGCCCATTTAAAGATCCATAAGCCATGGATTAGGGTTGTTGAAAAGATTGGATTAGGTAGTTCAAAAGATTACTCTTTTGAGCTATCTAACCAGTCCAGCACATCGACAACCTTTCCTTCCGACCACAATAATCCCATGCATCCCAGATGTGATTGATTGCATTTCTGTAAAGATATGTTAGTTACCCAATATATCATACTTCATTAATACAGTTGAATAAATGACACTACATGCACCCAAGAAGTGGAAAAGACTTGGGTTTGATGTTTGTCATGACTTGAATCTATATATAGGGTTATTCAGGTGAAAGCAAGTTACCTAGTCTCATGCTAAAGAAGCAGGTTTTTTTTTTCCTGATTAGGAGGAACACATCTAGTTGAAGACATATATAAAATATATTTGCAATCTCCTGCAGTTATCCTTGAGATTCCATGGAGTTGCCATGTAATAATATGTAAATAAATATGAAGTAATATTTGCACGAGTAAAGTTATTGATTTGAGTGTTTTAAATTTGTTCTTGGTGTTTCTAATTGTGTTGTTTAAATTTTTAGCTATCCTCATCCTGTATCTTACAAAGGTACTTTTTTATGAAGAAAATACAGCTACTACAATATATCATACTTTTACTATGGCTGCTTATTTCACTCCAATATTTGGTGCTATGATAGCTGATTCTTTACTTGGAAAATTTAGGTAAGTGTAAGCTGCAAGATAGATACTTTGGGGTGGGGGGGTAGACATTTTAAGTTAATGATATCTTAGAATAATAATTTATTTCACATATGAGAACTGAATTTATTATATACTATGTGACAATTGTACATTGTATAGTATATACCAGTGGTGTTCAACCTTTTTTACTACGCGAGCTACTTTTCTATAAAAAGTTATTTGGCGATCTATTCTCTTATATAGATCATGTTCCCCCCAACCTGATATCTGATTACGCACAAATAAACAACTAAAAATAAACAACTAAAAAAATACACAACTAAAAATTTTATTTGTGTATTTAAAAATTTATTTATCACTTTTAATTATTTTAATACAACAAACAAAATAAAAAACAAATATATTGGAATAAAATATTTATTTCTCTATTTTGGAAAACCAAAGTTAGAAAAAACAACAGATTGATTACAAACTCACAAGTTACAGGAAATGCTGGTTGATTAAAAGAAAAACAGTTATGTGAAATTTGTCATTGTTTGAACCTCGCAATATTTTCATAGTGAAGTTGATATGAAGAAGTGGCCAATTGCAGACAATCATCCAAATGATCATTTGTAATTTGGTTTCTTAATTGATTTTTTATGATGTTCATATTTGAAAAAACGAATTCTGACAAGTATATTGATCCGAAACACGACAGAATTTTTCGCACAATATCAGTTAATATTGGGAATTTTGCATGTGCATACTTTCCAAATGACTTCGTTGTTTATTGATTTTAAATGTCAACTATTCTTAATGTTTATTATCTCAAGTTCTACTTCAGCTTGGTTTATATCAAACAGCCCACTAATTTTATTTGAAATTTCTGTGATGTTCAAGTTTTCTTGAAATGGATTATTGATAAACGATACAATCATTTCAGTTTTATTAAAATCTTTAAATCTTGAATTTATTTCTTCCTCAACTAATTCTATTTCACGAATAAATTCTTTTAAATCATAGTGAAGCCTTTCTTGATTTTGTTCAAAAAATTTTAATAAATATGGGAGATGTTTAAATTCGTGGTCATTTATATTTTTCTTTAATAAAAGTAAGTATTGTTGGAAAGTTTTTATTGAACTTAACATGTCAATTAAATTTTTATCTCTGTTTTAACTCTAAATTTAAATTGCTTAAAATCGTACAGAAATCGACTAAAAATGATAAGTGTAACAACCATCTTTTATTACTCAATTGTGAATAAATATCTCCTTTTTCATCAAGAAAAATTTTTATATCGTTAATTAATACAAGAAATCTTTCTAAAAATTGACTTCTGCTGAGCCAGCGAACATTATTGTACAACAGAACTTCCCTATCATCATCTGCTTGTAATTTAAATAACCGCCGTTGCAGGGCTTTTCCTCAAACAGAATTTACAATTTTAATTGTAATATCCAAAACATCTTTTGTGTTTAATCTTTTACTACACAGTGCTTGTTGGTGAATAATACAATGGTACGTTAAAAAATCTGGATATTTGTCATCGTTTTACATAATGAAATGAAGCCTGATTTATTACCTATCATTGCAGGAGCACAATTAGTAGTAATAAACACAAGTTTAAAAAGCGGAAGTTTGTGTTGTTTCACAAATTCATCAAATGGCGAAAAAATGTCTTCTTCCCTAGTCCTTCCCAATAATGGTATAATTTTCAAAAGTTCTTCTTTACTTGAATAATCTTGAAATACCATGTGAATAAATGCCATTAACTGAGCAATATTAGTGAAGTCGTTTGATTCATCAAATTGTAATGAAAACGCAACACACTGGTGAATGTCTGACATTGACCTGGCCTGGAAACTTTTCTCCGGCAATTGGAACTCTTCCTTTGGACAATTTGAAACCTTGTCTGCGGCCTAGAAGTAGTCTCTTTCTAGTGACGTCTCGAACCGAGAAGCTCCTTTCTGGAAGCGGGAAACTCCTCTCTTAAGCAACGTGAATCCGGGCAGTCTCTCTCTGACGGTGACTCTGGACCGGGCGGCCTCCTGTCCGACAGCAATTCTGGTACCGGGACCCGTTCTGCTTGCTTCAGTCCCTTTTTATTAGCCCTCCTCTGAGACCTCGCATGAAGTTTGGCAACCCCCCAAAGAATCGATATGAGTCTTTCATCTTAAGTTTCAAGTTCGGCATGCCTTTTGTTCTCCTCTGCTTTCTTTTGATTGTAAGTTGCCGACCATCGAAAAGTTGTTTGAACTCTTTCTGACTGACTTCGGAGATGTTTACACTTAGAGCCTGCAAGCCTTTCTCATACATACAAGTTTCAATAACAATCTTTCTAATGCTGTCACGTACAGCATTAGAAAGATTGTTAGGACACCTGGAACAACAAAAATATTGCCTTTGTTTTTAATACTAACATATTCTTATTAAAGCAGTATATACAGTTAGCTTCAAAAGAGTTATTTACAAAAACATCTAATACAAACTATACTGAGACAAACAAGCTTTATTTTTTTACAGTATTCACATGGGACTTAACCTAAGTAAAAAATCGATGTAATGTGCTTTGGAATATTTAATATTTAAGCTACAATCGCATTTTTTTACACTTTGCTTATAATCGTATTCACTCGGTTCGCTGTTTGACTTCCACTGATCAAAATTAATTAATTTAATTTGGATCAGTGGAAGAAAATTACTGATTTATAAGGTTTTTCTTATAAGGACTTATAAGAAAATTACTGATTTGACAATTTTAAATAAAAAATAAATGAACAATAGCAATACACTTAAAACGAATTAAAAATAATACAAAATAATGATAAATAAAATATTATGTTTTCAGTTTTAATTAAATTTGTAAATAAGGAGGAATACACATGAGATCGACCAAGAATCGCTCCGTGATCGACCAGTCAATCGTGATCGACGGGTTGAACACCCCTGGTGTATACTGTTTTTTAGTAAAAAAATGCTTCGATAGCTCATTTCATTCCAAGTGGAAGGGTATCCCATAAAATGATACCCATTTTTTTTTTATGTTAATCAGGGCAGATGAGGGTTGACATGGATAAGAATTTCCTTTGTAATAATAATAATAATAGTAATCAAGGGAAGGTTTTCATGTTGGTTACAAAGTAAATTATACTAATCAAGAAATTATATTTCTTTATGACTAGACTGCTTGTACACTGCTTGAAATCAACATACACTATAGTTGTGAGGAACAAACAGCCATGGGTGCCTACCTTAATAAGACATAAGACCTCCATTCACTGAGATGACTGCAGCAGTCCTTTGGGAGATACTTTCCACATATAAATGAATGGAAATTTTGGACCATTCTTCCTGTAGGCATGTAGTCAGGTCCTGGACTATTGTGGTAGCGGACATCCCTTGACCTTACCTGATGCTCCAATTCATCCCACAAATGCTCATTAGGATAGAGATTTAGGGCTCTATGGAGGGCCAGTCAAGTGTGGTGATGTTCATGTCCACAAACCACACAGTTATGGCAGCTGCCTTATGACATGGTGCATTGTCTTGCTGAAAGAGACAGTGGTCAGTTTCGTAGAAATGCCATAAAGTAGGATGCATTGCATTGTTTAGAGGTCTGAAGCCAAACTAGAAAAAACAGGAAAATACCATCTCACCATCACCTTTGAATTTCATAGATGAGGTTGCATGCTCTGGCAAGAGACATTCACTGATCATTCGCCACACCTATCCATCTGCTCAGTAGAGGGTGTAGCATGATTCGTTGCTCCATGATGCTGCTTTCCAAGCTTCCATCCACTGAAGATGACACTGCATGTCGAGTCACTTGCATATTGTATTCTTACCATGGAAACCCACGTTGTGAGCCTCAGTTTTGAATGTTTCTGTTCAAGTCGATGCCTGGAACTCTGCATTCAATGTGTGAGCCAAATGAATGGCTTTTTTTTACATGTTATTCTTTATAGTAATCTACAGTCACATTTGGCGAGTGTGGTGGGTCATCCACTGCAGGTAGCACTTGCACTTGACTCCTTGTGCTTCCATCTCAGTATGGTATCAATGATTGTGTGACCTGGGATGGTCCAGTGTGTCAACAATTTGCTGAACAGATAGGCCTGCAACATGGCATACTATCACAATGTCTCTTTCAAACTCCATCAGTTCCTTTCTCTTGGCTGTTTAATCCAGACACAGTTGCACTAACTTGAGAGCATCTTATTCCTCCAATTACTATAAACACGTGACTTGTTACATGGCACAATTCCCCTTGCCCATGGGGGGTGTCCATTGGCTTCTTTTCAAGAAGTATATATAGTAACAGATGACTTTACATTAGATTGTCCTAGTATCCCATAATGCACAGCGTACTATCTTTTGGATGTATATATTTCTGTGCATTATGGGAGGGATCAGTTGGTCCTTTAAAGTCCATGATTCTTTGTTTACTATAAATGGGTACTTCTTCTTAAGCTTCACGAACCCTTAAGGTTCTTAGCTGCAAGCACAGTTCTCTATTTTTTTCTATCCTTGGCCAACTCCTTCCAGTTTCGCAGGTTCAGCTCTTTCATGTCCACTTCGATATTATCCATCCATCTTCTGCAGGGATCGTCCTCTAGGACATCTTCCATTTGGGTGATGCAAAAAGGTTCTCTTCATTAGGCTGTTATCCTTCATTCTTTTTCCAGGTGTCCTAACCATCTGATGCGATTAGCTCTGATTTCATTTGCTATTACTGACATTGCCACTAATTACAAATGAAATCAGAGCTAATTTGACCAGTCCGGGCCTCCCAGGCCGGACTGGTCAAAGATGAGGGTCCAGATGAGAGACACCCTGTTCCTCTAGGTTGGGGGGGGGGTTTGAGTATGATGCTGAGAACCTCATCTTGTAAAAACCTTACTTGTTATGAACCAAGTACCAAATACTCAATATCAGACTGTACAAGATAAATGGGTACATTTTTTTTAAAAATCAAATTCAATAATATTTTCCTAACAATGATTGACATTCTTATCCAGAATGATGGTCACGTCATCAGAAGATGACGTGACCATCCAGAGGTCTTGATCATTATCACTTCTACCACATGCTGCCATAATACAGATCACTACCATCAAGAATTCCAGATAATCAGTTCCATTAGTATGAGATGTTAATTCCTCTTTCCAGTTTATGTTTTCATAGTTGAAATCTCCCAATATAATTATCTGATTTGCACTATCTAATCTAATTTTCTTAGACATTATTATTATTCTAAGAACCCATGGAGTCAAAGATTCATCCAGGAGGTTTCTTTATCATATACAAACAGCTCATCATACCTTAAAAACATTCAAATTCTCTGCAGACACCACACTCTCAGGCAAGGCACTCCAATAATCACAACTCTTCATGCAAAAAACTTGTTTCTCACTCCCTTGTTCTCACCCTCCTTATATAACTTCCAGGGATGATCCTATAACAATCCCTTACTAACTTACAGGTCTCTATTATATCAACCCTTTTCCGCCTATCAACTAGACTGTATATTGCATCTTCTCAACCTTTTTTTTTTTTTTTTTCAATATCAACATTCCAGAGATCAGAAACTACCTTAGTAAGTCATCTCTGGACCCTTTCCAACATCTCTTCATCCTTTTGAAAACCAGGTGACTAAAACTCTGCACAGTATCCATATGTGATCTAATCAAGGCCTTATACAATGAAAAGAATCTCCTTACATCTATGAGTCAGTGTCTTCCACATCATTCCCGGATATGTTATGTTGTCTTCACAATTTTGGAAATGTGTTCCCTAAATTTTAAATCCTGATCCACCATCACTCCAAGATCTCCTCTTTCCTCCACCTCCAACGATATATTTCTATCAAGCATAAATTCTACATCCCATCTTTGTTTCCCAAATTTTAAAACGTTACATTTTGCAACATTGAACTGGCATCCCCACTCTCATGCCCATTCATTCAATCTATTCAAGTCTTCTTGTAAAACCGAATTTGCTCTACTCCTCATAATTCATCCCAACTTGGCATTATCTACAAACAACTGAATATTTCCATTCAAATCTTCTCCAATATCATTAACATCCAAGTTAAACAATAACCCTAAAACAGACCCCTTGAGGTCTGTGACTTATTGGTCTGGAATATTGCTCCCTTTCTCCTTACACAACTTGCTGACATCTATCAGATAGCCAATCTCCAATTCAGTGCACTAGTCTGATATCCAACCCCATCTGCTCTAGTTTGACTATCAACTTATCATGTGGTGATCTGTCATATCCTTTGCAAAATCTAAGTATATTACTGTGTATCACTCTCCTCTGTCCAAGGAAGCAGTCACCGTATTGCAGTGTTTCTCAAAGTGTGGTACGCGTACCCCCCAGGGGTACGCAAAAGGTCTTCAGGGGGTTCCTGACAATTTTTGGTTATGCGTAATTAAAGGAATCATTATATTTCTCAACAAACAGTGCAGTTAGAGACAACTGGGAGAAAAACTGCACTAACTAATGAATCACATCTCCCCTCCAACAGAAACTGCTGTATAGACTCAAGTAAAACCATATGAAACACTATATATTTCTTAGTTTTAAAAGAAATATATAGTGAATGTGTTTCAGATATTATGGAATTCGGTTGAAGGGAATTAGCATTTCAACTCAACTGTTGAAATGATAATTTGTCTTTGGTTCGCGTGATCTTTTGTTAATGTCGCACCAATCATATGCACTTCTTCATAACTGGTCTACGTATCTCAAGTCTTGTAAATTACTGGTAATTTTTGCTTGAAATAATGGGAAAGAAGACGAAGCCATTTGGGTAGATGACTTTCACAATGCACATAAGGAAACTGTTCTCGATGAATAGCGAGTAGGAGCAATAGTAGCAATAGCGAGTAGGAGCTTCTTGGTAAGTCGCACATTTGCAGTTTTTTTTCCTGAAAACTTTAGTTTCCAAAAATTCCTGCATATATCTCGCACCATAATTTTTAACTTTAATTTTGGGGGGAAAAAATGAGAGTTATATTCGAGTAAATAGGGTTATTATTTTAGCTTTCAAATTCTTAAGTATGGATCATTGGTTAAAGATTGGATTTATAAAACCACTAAAGAGAGCAATATAGCAAATACAAGTAGCTGTAAGCAGCAAGAAAACGTTGATATTGTATCTGGATCAAATGAATTGATAAGGGTGTGTCGTCTGACATCTCTAGAGAACCAACTATGAAGAAGATGAAAAATCTTTGTAAGTATGATATGAATTACTTGAAATGTGGATTTTCATGGATGGGAAATGAAGAGGAACCTATTCCAAATTTTGTTCTATTAAAAATAAATCATATTTTTTGTTTACATGAACATATAAATTCAAATAAAATAGACATTTACAAAATATACTTTATTCATTTATTTATTTATTATTATTTTGATAAGGGGGTACTTGGTAATAATGAAAATTTAAGAAGGGTATGCGGATATCTGAAGTTTGAGAAACACTGCCTTATTGTAATAAGTAGATTACTAAAACATAACCTCCCTTTAGCAAATCCGTGTTGTCCATCAAAGATAATACCTCTTTCCCATCATCAACTACTCTCAATCTCTCCATGAAGTCACATTCACAAGATTGAAAGACCTTTATGAACTGCTCATTAAGTATCTCCAATATATCCTCCGCAACAGCTCTCCTTATATCATTTTCCCCATTCAATGTCATCCTTCCATAATCATTCTTTTTTTTGCTGGCTACATATCGAAAGAACTCCTTAGGATTCTTTTTGGCTTCATTAGCTAACTGCTGCTCATACGTCACTTTTGCTACCCCTTACCAACCAAGTAACCTGCCTTTCCTGGTCTTTGTAATCCTCATGGAATTGGTTATTACCACTTCTCTTATGCTGCCTCCATAATGCCCTTTTTCTCTGTATTGCATGCTTAATCTCTTTATTCATCCATTTCACAACTACCCTATTTAACCTTCTGTCCCTTGGAATACATTTAGACATTGCTTCTATAAGATAGTTCTTCAAAATCCCCCAAGCTGCATTGATCTCTTTCCCAGCTAACTCCTCATTCCATGCTACAAGAATCACAAATGATGTTAATTATTAATCACTCATTTCCAGTAATTAAAGTAATTCTATTCACACTTGTTCTTTCTTTCTTTCTTTCCTTCCTTTATATTTACTATTCTCATATGGCTCATTAATGATGGTTTACATATTTACACCATTTAGTAATTCGAATATACCAACCAAATATAACATTCTCTGTAATTATTGTTTTTGAGTATATCCTAAAATAAACACATTGGAAGTAGATAGCTAATGCACGGTATTTTTTGAGTTTCGGAGGATGTGTAATTGGTCATCTTTCAGTTCGTTCATTTAACATTTATATGCATGTGGTGACTGCCTATGAAAAAATGAGTTATTATTGCTGCAATTGCATGATTCCTTCCTTATATTCTTCATATATCTATATCTTTAAAACATCAGTATGCCCTAAAAATTGAGTAAAAAGCCAATGACATCATAAAAGGGGTACTCTTAAACAAAAATGGGCATAAATAGCCATAAAAATTGATATTTATTTAGAGGAGTAACTTGGAAAATCTTCCAGAAATAATATCTTTTATTATTATTTTTTAAAACTTATGTATATTCCATCCATATTGCTGATCGCATTAAGAATAATGCCATCAGTATATGTTTTCATCGATTTCTTATCAAAACTAAATTTCTTTAATTTTGTCCATGGAAATTCCTTGTTCTTTATTTTTTGCTGCAAATAGTATGCGCGATTGTAGAGAATACCGAAGATAAATACCGTTTCATTATTATTGTTATTATTTTGTGGGAATAAAGGAGATCAATGTATCGCCTGAATGTATTTATGGTTAAACAAAATACGAGAGCTTTTTAGATCCATGAGCTAAACCATCGGAGTTAGGTTCTCTTTAGAAATTACAGGCAGTGCCCTTAACTTAAAAAGCTAGAATATGAGTCCATGAATAGTCAATAAACCATTCGACAATGAAGCAGTGAAATATTTGTAAAATTAGTATGATATTTTACTAATATTACTCTTCTCTTTGATCAATTAGAATCAAGCATTTCTGGTACTCTCCAAGCCATTTAAGGAGTTTGGACTTCCATGTGTTATTTTAAACCATTTCTGTTTCAAATAATTCTTAAATAATTATTTTATTTTAAACTTTGGTGACTAAGTTTAGAACATACCTGTGGAAAGTATGTTTGTTGCAGAAATTTTCCACAGTGGGAGTGATGTAGGATTTTTCATCCTGCATGCTGGCTAATTAATGGACATTGTTCTCATAGTGTTAGTTGTTTTGGTCATAATTCCAAATTCATCTTTCAGTATTATTTCTTGCAAAAATGACCAATTTCTTCTATTCTTACATTTCACAAGATGACAAGAGATCCCCAAAAAAGATGAGATTTCTCTTGTAGAAAAAACTTACAATCTCCATTCTTGGCTTATGCTACAAATGTCCTTAGTATCCATTTTTTTCCCCCTTTCCTTTCATCATTCTCTTTCACTTGAGGTGTTACTTCTTCTGAACAGTTATTAACACTGTACAAATTACAAATCGGATGTTGTTCTCATGTTTGGAGCTGTGTCTGAGAGCTTTCTAAAAATACTTGATTTATAAAAGAGAGAACCACTTAAGTTAGTTAATGACCCATCTCTCACCCATTCTCATCTTCCACCAGTGTATGTACCAGCCTCATTGTTCGAGTGGCTGGTGTACTACTTTGTAACCAACAGGCTGAAGGGTTCAAATCCTACCACCTAGGTGTGAGAGCATTGTCTTTCTTGTTGGAGGAATGAAATGGCTTGCCAAAGTTCCATGTTTGGGCTTTAGAGCAACTTTTCTGGAGCTGGTTAAAAATGGACAAAAAAAAAAGTATAAAAATGAATAAAAAAAATAGAAAAAAATTCATAGTGCTCTCATAGTACTAATGTACTATAGGTTTATGACCTTTCCTAGATGGGATTTGCACTTTTAAAAAAAAATTTACTACATTCACTTTCATAGAGTGTTCAGTTACTGCTTCTTGCACTTTATATAAATATTTACATAAATTGCTCATCCTCTAAATCGTTTAAAACTGTGTAGCAGCTATTCAGCACATAGTACTCCTTCACAGTTCAACTCAGATTCACAGAATAAACTTTTCAGCTTCTTTATTCATTCCTCATTCTGCTGTCTTTTGGAACTGGATTCCTTCTATGCATTTCCTCAAAGAGTATGATTTACAGATCTTCAAATCCAATGTTAACAAGTTTTTTCTTTATGCTCAACTTATTGCTCATCAAGAGTAATAATATTGTAGTTGGCTGAGCAGTTCCTGATTACCTTAAAAAATAATTAAAAACCAGGAAATTCGAACTAGGAGATTCACACCTTAATCTTTTCCTGATGAGCATTTATATATATATATATTTATACATTTATATATATTTATGCATTTTATACATTCAAAAGCATGAAAAGCTTAGTTCTATAGTTTAAAAATACAACAATTCTATATTATTATTATTATTATTGTATGAGGGGATGCTTAAGGGTCAAAGCTGAGAGGAGACCTCCATATAGCCTTTAAAGGAATGTGGAAAACCAACCAGGGCTTCTGACCTAATGTCCAATCCTCACCTTCTCGTGGTGCACCCTGTTGGATATCTACTTGGATACTGAACGAATGAGGATGGGCTGGCAATTTGGGATTTAGCCAACCAAATTGTATTCTTATTGGCTTTAACCAATATAGAAAATGATGGTATAACATGACAAAAAATTTCATGCCGACTGGGGCGTCGCTCGGTTAAAGTAGAAAATGAGAGAATGGGTGTGCAAGAGGAGCAGGGAAATGGGGAGGCTCAGGGTGGACAGGGATACACAGCGTGAGAAAGATGGATGCTCCAAGAGGAGGTGAGAGCATATGTAGGCAGGAAAGTAATGGGATGATCAGGGATCAAAAGGAAACAGATGGAATTGCAAAGGGTTCTAAAATGAAGAAGCAGAAAGGGAAATGGCCCCAGTCCAGCATGGAGAGATCACATCGAGTGAGTGGTATCAGTAGAACTAGCTGTAGATCCAGAAATGAGTTGTTGTGTTTATATACCAATGCTAGAAGTATAAGAAACAAGGCGGATGAAATGGTTGCACTAATTGTGTCTGTGCACCCAGAGATTGTCAGAATAAGTGAGACATGGTTAGATGAGGATGACATCCTGACAGGAATAGAGATGGAAAGGTATGATGTGTTTCGTGAGGATAGAAGGGGTAAAAAGGGAGGGGGAGTGCTATTGATGATAGAGAAAAAGTTATGTCCATACAAGGTAGTTATGTCCATACAAGAGATGCAAGAGGGAAATGCGGCCAGTGGTTTTGAGGCAGTATGGTGTGAGATAGAGGTGAATAGAATCAAATACTTGGTGGAATGTTGTTATGGACCTGGTAATGTGGATGGTGGTGATAGCGAAATGTATAGTCAAATAAGCCAAGCAAATAAGAAAAGGGTGATCATTATGGGTGATTTTAATTATGGCAATATAGACTGGAATGAAGAAATAGCAACTGGAAGGAAAGAAAATGAGTTTCTTGAGTTTTTGAGGGATAACTACCTCAGACAGTATGTAACAGAGGGCACACGAGGATTAAGGGTCTTGGATTTGGTCATCTCATCGGAGGATGTAATTATCAATTAGGTATCAAATCATCCACCAATTGGTGAAAGTGACCATGAGGTGATTACTTGGGTGGTTGCCAGCAGTGCAAGGACCCCCGTGAAAAAAGGGTATATGTGGAACTACAAGGGGGGTGATTATGAAGAGCTCAGGAGACAGCTTGCAGGTGTAGCATGGAATGAGGAGTTAGCTGGAAAAGAGATCAATGCAGCTTTGGGGATTTTCAAAAAATATTTAGTAGATGCAATGTCTAAATGTATACCATGGGTGAGAAGGTTAAACAAGGTAGGTGTGAGATGGATGAATAAAGAGATTAAGCATGCAATACAGAGAAAAAGGGCATTGTGGAGGCAGCATAAGAGAAGTGGAAGTAACCAATTTCATGAGGTCTGCAAAGACCAAGCAAGGAGGGTGACTTGGTTGGTGAGAATAACTAAAGAGAGGTATGAACAGCAGTTAGCTAATGAAGCCAAAAAGAATCCTAGGGAGTTCTTTCGATATGTAGCCAGCAAAAGAAAGAATGATTATGGAAGGATGACATTGATTGGAGGAAATGGTATAAAGACAGCTGTTGCAGAATGTGTGGTGGAGATACTTAATGAGCAGTTCATAAAGATCTTTCAATCTTGTGAATGTGAATTCATGGAGAGATTAAGAGCAGTTGATGATGGGGAGGAGAGACTGACTGTAAGTGAGCAAGAGGTGTTTGGGGAGTTGAGTAAACTAGATGTAAATAAGGCTGTGGGACTTGATAATATATCACCACGTATTCTGAAGGAATGTGCCAGAGAGTTGACACCTGCCTTGACATATTTTTTTTGCACTTGGTCAAGTCCCTAAAGAGTGGAAGGAGGGCAAGATTGTGCCACTTCATAAAGGAGGTGATTGAACTCAAGCATCAAACTATAGGCCTATCTGTGTGTTAGGTGTTGTGGTTAAGTTGTTGGAGAAGCTTGTGAGAGCTAGGATCCAGAGTTGGGTTGACAACAATGGTATAATCTTTGATGGACAGCATGGGTTTGGTAAAGGGAGGTCGTGTTTTAGTAATCTACTTACTTATTACAATAAAGTGACTGCTTCCTTGGACAGAGGAGAAGGATACACAGTAATATACTTGGATTTCGCAAAAGCTTTTGATAGAGTACCTCATGATAAGTTGACAGTCAAACTAGAGCAAATGGGGTTGGATATTAGATTAGTGCATTGGATCGGAGACTGGCTATCTGATAGGTATCAACAAGTTGTGTATGGGGGTGCAATATCCAGGAAAAGGAAAGTCACTAGTGGAGTGCCTCAGGGATCTGTTTTAGGGCCATTACTATTTAACTTGTATATTAATGATATTGGCGAAGATTTGGATGGAGATATTCAGTTGTTTGCAGATGATGCAAAGTTGGGACGAACCATAAAGAGTAGTGAAGATGTTGTGGCCTTGCAAGAAGACTTGAATAAATTGAGTGATTGGGCAAGCAAATGAGGATGTGAGTTCAATGTTGCAAAATGTAGGTTTTAAAATTTGGAAAACAAAGATGGGATGCAGAATTTATGCTTGGTGAAAATATATTGTTGGAAGTAGAGGAAATAAGAGATCTGGGGGTGATAGTGGATAAGGAACTAAAATTTAGGGGACACATCGCCAAAATTGTGAAGACAACACAAAGACTTCTGGGAATGATGCGGAGGACACTGACATGTAGAAGTAGGGAGATTCTTGTTCCATTGTATAAGGCTTTGATTAGGCCACACATGGACTATTGTGCCCAGATTTGGTCGCCTGGTTTTCAGAAGGATGAAGAGATGTTGGAAAGGGTCCAAAGGCGACTGACTAAGGTAGTTTCTGACCTCTGGAATGTCGAGTATGAGGAAAGATTGAAAAGATGTAATTTGCAGAGTCTAGTGGAGAGAAGGAAGAGGGGAGATATGATAGAGACCTACAAGTTGGTAAGGGGTTGTTATAGGATCAATGGTGGAGAAGTTTTACAGAGAATAGTGGGAGATAAGGGGAGAACCAGAGGTCATCCCTGGAAACTGTATAAAGAGGGTGTGAGTAGGGGAGTGAGAGGCAGGTTTTTTTCGTGCAGAGTTTTGAGTGATTGGAATGCCTTGCCTGAGAGTGTGGTGTCTGCAAGGAGTGTGAATGTGTTTAAGACGCGGTATGATGAGATGTGTGTGAGATAAAAGGACTTCCTAGATGAGTCGTTGACTTCATGAGGTCTTGGTTAATAATAATAATAATAAACAAGGCCCCCGTTATTTTCTCCAGGGAACCAGGGCGAAAAGTCAGCTACTGGAACAAATCTGAAAACACACCCCAACTCAACATCACCAGAGTTAAAGATCGGTACTATCAAAATAAGACGCCTGAATGGTAAAGAAATGGAGCTAGCTGAGGAATTAGATAAGTACCAGATCGACATAATAGGGGTGACTGAAACAAAAAAGCCAAAAACTGGTGAGGTCTTTCTGAGCAATAAATACAAATTGTTATATTCAGGAAATGATAATCAAGGAAAAGAAGGGGTAGCCATAGTATTCATCACAAAATACGAGGCTAATCTTCTTGAATGGCAGGCAGTCTCAAGTAGAGTGATGTTGGCAAATATTAGAATGGGGAACTGTACAATGAGACTTATTTGCGCCTATGATCCCGCAGAAGGTTCTACTAAGGTAGAAGAGGAGGAATTTTTTGATGCTTTAGAAAAAGCAACTGACACAATGAAAAAGGAAAAGTTGGTCCTTCTTGGGGAGCTGAATAGCAGAGTAGGAAATCATTGTCAGACATACAAAAATATTTTGGGAAAATTTGGAAAAAAGAGCAAAGCTAATAATAATGGCAAATACCTGTTGGATTTCTGCTCAGGACATGGACTGGTTATTACTAACACCATGTTCCAACATAAAAATGTGCACGAATTCACATGGAGAGAAAAGGCAAGGAAAAAGAAAAGTCTCATTGACTATGTTATTGTTCATAGTGATGTTTTCTCCCTGGTACCGGCCACTTAGAGTGTAGAGAGGATTTGAAATTGGAAGTGATCACCATTTACTCTTGAGCAGGATAAAATTAAATTTCATATTGAAAAGAAGAACGTAAGGAAGTTTTTAAAGCAAATAAAAGTTGAGTAGTTCTCAGGTGTCAACTGCAGAATAAAATGCATGAGCATTATTGAAGAAAAAATGAAAGAGTTTGAGAACAGGAACCAAACCTTGGAGATTCAGTGGCAAGCCCTGAAGAAAATATTGATTGATTCAACCAGAGAGGCATGTGGTGAGGTTGTCTGCAAGGATAGAAAAATTAGAACTCCGTGTTGGACACAGGAAGTTAAAGAGACAGTGAAGGAAAAGAAGAAAGCATATCAAAAGTTCCTGGCAAATAAGTCCACTTTTGCTCTTAGAGAATACAGAGACAAATGTAAGAAAGCGAAACACTTTGTAAAACAAGCTAAACAAAAGTCATGGGAGGACTTTGGCAAGAACATAGAAAATAAATATCAAGAAGGTGGTAAGATATTCTGGAGGTTGTTGAAGAAGCTTAGAAATGGAGGAAAGAGTGTTGTAAAAGGAGTTAGAGATGATAAAGGTGACATGAAAACGAGAAAAAAGATATCCTTGAAGTATGGAGTAATTACTTTGAAAAATTGCTAAATGAAACAAGCAGTGATAGCACAGTGGTAAAAAACACTCAACAGGTACAGTCAGGAATACATATCCATACTTGAAGTAGAAAAAGCCATTAAAGGCTTGAAATGTGGAAAGGCAGCAAGAGTAGATGATATTCGACCAGAAATGGTGAAATATGGTGGTATAAAAGTCTTACAGTGGCTGTACTGCATAGTTCAGAAAGCCTGGACAGAGGGGCGAATTCCTGATGATTGGTGTAGAGCTCTAATAGTACCCATATATAAAATGGGAAATAAAACTGAATGTGAGAATTACAGAGGTATTTCCTTACTGAATGTTCCTGGCAAGATCTATCAAGCATACTTGAGAAACGGTTGAGAAGAATTGTGGAAGAAAAGCTTGGTGAAGAACAAGCTGGATTCAGGCCAAATAGAGGCTGTCAGGATCAGATCTTCACTTTACGACAAATTGTTGAGAAAGCATGGGAATATGACAAAGTCTGTATTTAAGTTTTGTTGATCTGGAAAAGGCATATGACAAGGTGCTAAGAGAGAAGCTATTCAATACGCTACAGTTATATGGTGTCAATGTGGCATTATATCAAGCAATACTTAGCCTGTATTTGAGTTTTAAGTTGCAGTTAAAATTGAAGGAAGTACGGGAAGATGGTTTATTCTTAAATCTGGTGTGAGACAAGGATGTACATTATCCCCTCTGTTATTCATTATCTATATGGATCACATTATGAAGGAAAGTGATATTAAACATGATATCAAAATTGGAGATGTTAATGTCAGCTCTTTGCTTTATGCAGATGATGCTATACTTCTAAATAAATCCGCTACAAGTCTTCAAGAATCTCTGACTAAATTGAATAGCTGTTGTAATAGATGTGGTATGAAGGTCAGCAATAAAAAGACAAAGACAATGAAAATAGGTAGAATTGTTGAAAATGTCAATTGTGTTGTGAATGGGGAACCTATGGAACAAGTGAAACATTTCAGCTACTTAGGCACGATTTTTACTGAAGATGGTAAATTAAATATGGAAATAGACAGCAGAATCAACAAAGCTGATATGGTAGGAAGTCAATTGAATAAATTCATATGGAATAAGAGAGAAATTAGTCGGAACACTAAATTAGATGTATACAAGACAGTGTTCAAACCAGTTTTAACTTATGGATCTGAGAGCTGGGTCAGAAGTAAAACACTTGACCAAAGACTAGATGTCGCAGATATGAGAGTCCTGAGAAAGATTAGAGGCGTGAAAAGATGGCATCAATGACAATATTATATTAAAAATGAGGATATTAGGAAAGAACTTGATATTTTCGGCATCCAGGAATGCTTTAGCAGAGCTAATCTCAGGTGGTATGGTCACTTAAACAGAATGGGCGAGGAAAGATTTGCAAAACAAGTGTTCTCTGCCAGGTTGGCAGGAAAAACGATCCAGGGGAAGACCAAGATATAGGTGGATTGATACAGTACAATGTGCCCTTAGACGATAGTAAAATAAAATCTGATAATGATAATATTGGAGTCTTTACAAGTAACAGACTGATTTGGAGGAAAATTGTAGATAGGAAGTTAGTAATGATGGAAATTTTTCATGTTGCACCATCATATCCTGTACACTCTTTGAGGGTACATGTCAGGAATTTGATGATGATGATGGTTACCCCCCCCAATGCATCTTTGGTTATGTTTGAAGAACCGTCATCATGTGTGGCACATCTGCTGATATGCTAGGATGAAATTGCCATGGTGCACAGTGTTTTCATTCACCTTGCCAGATTGTTAGGGTGGCAGCGGGAGAGTTCCAATCACCTTGACATAAACGTGTTAACTATACACAAATCCCAAATCAACCCATGCTTATAATACTATCGCATGTTTGGGGTTTGCACCTAAAACTGCTCTTAAAATCCTTGACACTGCCATAGGCAAACAATTAGACTCACAGATAATCCCTCTCTTATAGATTCACTTCAGCCTTTGTCTCACAAATTCAGTGTTGCTGCACTGTGTACACTCTACAAGTACTTCATTGTCATTGCTCCACTAAGCTGGCAACCATCATTCCTCTGTTTTCTTTTGCACCTGTTAATGCAAGAGCAGTTGCTGCCCAGCTTCCCTTTATTGTGCAACTGCATACACGCTGAACCTGCTTCTCCATTTCTGTTTGCCTCTGTCCTCTGGAACAACCTTCCTCATGAAGTATCCCAAACATCTACAATCTGAAACTCTTCAAAAAATAAAACTCAATAAACACTTGACACTGATGTGCATATACAACCTCTGTTCAAAAAGAAACCGAACTTTTGATAGGAAATAAAGCATAGGCCAATTATAATTATTCAGATCATTTATTTCAATCAATATACTCTCCCTCAGCTTAGATACAGCATTTGGCACAGTCAATTAATTTGTTAAATGAGTTTTTTATATCGGTTTTTGGGATAATGTTGAGAGTCGTGGTTACTGCCGCTTGAACGTTTTCAGTGGGGTCGTATCTCTTTCCTTTCATCGGCAAATGAAGTTGGAGGAAGAGAAAGAAGTCAAAGGGTGCTAAATCAGGTGAATATGGCGAGTGATCCAATACACAAACTTGGTCTTTGCTCAAAAACTGTCTCACAATGTTTGAATGATGAGATGGTGCATTATCGTGCAAAAGTGATCTGCTGCCTGCATCATGATATTCATTCCATATGCGATGAATTCTCACTATCAATCTCTTCAAAACTTCGAGATAAAACTCACCATTGACCGTTTGGCTAGGTGGAACGAATTCTTTGTGGATAATGCTCTTGGAATTATAGAAACAAATCAGCATTGTCTTTACTTTTGACTTCTCCAAGCGACTTTTTTTTGGGTGCCCGTCTTCTGGTGATCTCCAATCAGCACTCTGGCGCTTTGTTTCAGGCTCATACTCAAAACATCACAAATAATGATCGTTTCAAGGACGTTTGAGACCTTACAAGCAGTTTTAATGAGGTCTTTGCAGTGTTCAATTTGATAAATTTTTCGGTTGTTGGTCAACTGGTGGGGAACAAATCGCGAATTCAGTTTATGAAGGCCCAAACTCTCGGTCAAAATGTTGTGCACAGTTGATTTTGGAATCTCCAATTCATCTTCAATAATCTCATGGACGATTTCAAGTTTTCTTTGATGAAATCACTCACTTTTTGGATGTTAACTTCGCTCAGTCCAGTTTTTGGACGGCCCAGCTTTTCGTCATCCTCAAGTGTCTCACTGCCACTTTGAAATCGCTTAATCCACTCGTAAACTTGAGTATGGGATAAGCATTCATCACCGTATGCTTTTTGAAGCATTTGATGCATTTCAGTAAAATTTTTACCAACTTTAACACAAAAGTCAATCGCAGCTCTCTGTTTGAAAATCATTTTCAGACTGTTCGTCAAAATACACCATCACTCTTGGCTATAACTCGGCTTCTAATGAAACAAATGTCATAAACATTTGTCACAACACTAATGAAGGTTGCCTCTTTCGACAACAAAAAGATACAACAGGTGGTGGCAGCAGTTTCTTCTATTTTCGAAACGTTTGGTTTCTTTTTGGACAGAGGGTGCAGGTCCCTCGACACCTTGTGTATAATTATTATCATCATCATCATCAAATTCCTGGTGTGTGTGTGTGAGTACGTGCACGTGTAAGATATTATAATAGTACTACATGAAAAAGTCACATCATTACTTACTTCCGATTTGCAGTTTTCATCCAAATTAACCTGTTATCTGTCAAAACTCGAACATTACCAGATCTTATAGTTCTGTCTTTTAAGGCGTTTCACTGTATCAATACACTTCCATCTTACTCTGGGTATTTTTTTTTCTGCAAACCAGGCAAAGAACACTTGTTTTGCTAATCTTTCCTCTCCACTCTATTTAAGTGAGGATACTACCTGAGATTAGCTGTACTAACACATTGCTGAATGCTAACAATGACAAGTTCTTTCTTGATGTCTTCATTTTTAATGTGATACTGCCATTGATGCTATCTGATCATTCTAACCTTTAACGTGTGGACAGACTTATGTGTTCGTCGAACATGTTGTTTATTATTTTAACGGTATAATAGAACACAGAAACTAAGTAAATAATTAATTTATTGACTTGATGCTGATATTTCGCTGGTATTATAACCAGCATCTTCAGAGCACAAAAACACTGTTTGTCACAATACGCGAGACTAAAACAACATGGTGTACTTAACCAAAATTGTAGCAGCAACACAAAGACTAGAGTCCTGATTTTGGCGCCCTCTATCTGAAAAAAAAAAAAAAAAAAAAAAAAACGCTATCATATATTACTAGAGTCCTAGAAAAGTGCTAGTTTTTTCTTAATATGACTGTCTCCCAGATCTTCGGCAAGTTAATACAGCCATATTTGTTGAGATTTGGAGTGTGTTTTAGGGCTTCTGTCGCCTCTAAGAACAATCTCTCTGATTTATATGGGTTTCTGTGTAGTACTTTTGTGTTTTTCCAGTTGATCCTGTGTGCAGGGGTATCCAGAGCATGGTCTGCTAGGCCCGACTTCCCATAATGATATTTCCGGATGTATCGTTTATGTTCGCTGATGCGGATATTCATAGTTCTTCCTGTTTGACCGTAGTAGGCTTGATTGCATGAGCAGGGTACTTGGTAGACTCCTGGATGTGATAAAGGAGGAATGCTGTCCTTGGGTGAGCGGATGAGGGTGGCTAATTTGCTACATGGTCTGAATGTGGTGCGTAATTTATGTTTATTGAGGATTCATAGTAGCTTCGCTAAATGTCTAGCCAGTTTGTATGTGGGACTATTTATCACTGAATATGAAAACAAAATGCACACACTATTACAAGATCAGTCAACATACAAAATTATAGATCGCAATCCTACCAACACACAAAAGAATAAGGCACGAAAATTATTAAAAAAAGTCACTTCCTGGCCCAAAGACACAGTTAACAAACTCAAACCTTTCCATGTTAAAACACCGAGGATCTATGGATCACCAAAAATTCACAAACCAGGCACACCCCTACGCCCAATTGTGGACAGTATAAATAGTCCCACATACAAACTGGCTAGACATTTAGCGAAGCTACTAGCCACTCTCACTAACAATTCTCCCTCCTTTATCAAAAATTCAGCACACCTAAAAAGCATCTTACAACACCTCACCCTAAAAAGCTCAGACTTAATAGTAAGCTTTGACATCACTTCACTATTCACAAATGTACCACTAATAGAAACCCTCAATCTACTGAAGTCACACTTCCCCCCTGATATATTTGAACTATTCAAATTCACAATACATGCAGGATATTTCACATGGAAAGGGAAAATATACAAACAAATTGATGGGACAGCCATGGACTCCCCCCTTTCTCCCCCCCTAGCCAACTTTTACATAGAACACCTGGAAAAACAAGCAATCAATACAGCCACTCTCAAACCAACACTTTGGCTACGCTATGTTGATGATGTGCTTGCTATTTGGCCACATGGCCCTGAGACATTGAAAACATTCTTAGCACATTTAAATAGCCAACATCCAAAAATCCACTTTACTATGGAACTGGAAGCCAACAACTGTCTGCCCTTCCTGGATACACTCATCACACGTCTCCCAGATGGTTCCTTATCATTTTCAGTTTTCAGAAAACCCACACATACAGGCAGATACTTACACAAACAATCACACCATCATCCTTCTCAACAATATGGCATATTAAAAACGCTAACCCATAGAGCGAGAGCAATCTGTTCAAATGACAAGGCTCTGACTGCTGAACTGACTCACTTACGCCACACCTTCTTGGCCAACGGCTACAATCCACAAAAAATAAACAAAATACTAAACACTCCTAAGAAACCCCTCCCACCATCTACCACAGAGAACTACAACAAAACAGTCACCATCCCCTACATTAAAGGCACATCCGAAAAGATCTGAAGAATCCTCAATAAACATAAATTACGCACCACATTCAGACCATGTAGCAAATTAGCCACCCTCATCCGCTCACCCAAGGACAGCATTCCTCCTTTATCACATCCAGGAGTCTACCAAGTACCCTGCTCATGCAATCAAGCCTACTACGGTCAAACAGGAAGAACTATGAATATCCGCATCAGCGAACATAAACGATACATCCGGAAATATCATTATGGGAAGTCGGGCCTAGCAGACCATGCTCTGGATACCCCTGCACACAGGATCAACTGGAAAAACACAAAAGTACTACACAGAAACCCATATAAATCAGAGAGATTGTTCTTAGAGGCGACAGAAGCCCTAAAACACACTCCAAATCTCAACAAATATGGCTGTATTAACTTGCCGAAGATCTGGGAGACAGTCATATTAAGAAAAAACTAGCACTTTTCTAGGACTCTAGTAATATATGATAGCGTTTTTTTTTTTTTTTTTTTTTTTTCAGATAGAGGGCGCCAAAATCAGGACTCTAGTCTTTGTGTTGCTGCTACAATTTTGGTTAAGTACACCATGTTGTTTTAGTCTCGCGTATTGTGACAAACAGTGTTTTTGTGCTCTGAAGATGCTGGTTATAATACCAGCGAAATATCAGCATCAAGTCAATAAATTAATTATTTACTTAGTTTCTGTGTTCTATTATACCGTTAAAATAATAAACAACATTCTAACCTTTCTCAAAACTCTTATATATGCAATCTCCAATCTTTAATCAAGTGTTTTATTTCTAACCCAACTTTTATTACATTCATAAGTTAAAATGGTTTGAACACTATCTTTTATACATCCAGTTTAGTGTTTGACTAATTTCTTTTTCCATAAATTTATTCAGCCGACTTCCTTCCATATTTAATTTGCCATCTTCAATAAAAACTGTACCAAAAAAATAATTGAAATGTTTTACTTGTTCTGTTGGTTCACCATTTAGGATACAGTTAACGTTTTCATCGTCTCTGCCAATTTTCATTGTCTTTGTATTTTTATTGCTGATTTTCATACCAAATTTATTACAATGATTATTGAATTTAGTCAAGGAATCTTGCAAACTTGTATTGGATTTATTTAGAAGTATAACATCATGTAAATAAAGTAGAGAGTTGACATTAACATAATCAATTTTGATATTAGGTTTAGTACCACTTTCTGTTATAATGTGATCCATATAGATAATGAATAGCA
The DNA here is from genome assembly GCF_054136105.1 of Typopeltis vanoorti. NCBI lineage: Eukaryota > Metazoa > Arthropoda > Arachnida > Uropygi > Thelyphonidae > Typopeltis > Typopeltis vanoorti. The sequence goes on along the minus strand of NC_143550.1, from coordinate 159,353,126 downwards.
GTTGAGATAATGTACACTCGTGACACATACCTGATTTAACATCACACAACCTTAGTGTACCTCCTTCAATACTGCTGATTTTTAGCTCAGATAGAGACTATGTATTGCTCAATTCACTTCATTACTATAGCTCAGATGGAAACTGTGTTGCTCATTATAATGTCCCATTTACACCATATAACTTTAGTGTTTTGAAGGGCTTTCCTCTTGGCACCTTGTCATATACCTTTTCCAAATCTTGTGGTGTGGAATTAATATTCAGATATAGGTTAGTATGTGTATGGGTTTTTTGTAAATAGTATAAGAGAGATAGACCATCTAGAAGTCTGGTAACTCAAGTGTCTAAAAATAGCAAACAATAGTTGTTTTCAATTTCTAATGTCAATATCTATGTTGTGAATAAGCATTAAATTTCTTATCATGTCTAACCAACACTTAAGTTTAAATATACTCAAACTCAAAGGACAGCTAGATTGATCTAACTTGATAAGTATTCTTGCCACTTTAGGTCTAGTTAGTTGATAATAGTTTTATTTTTTATATATTTCATTCCTGAATTATTAATATTTTTCATGAGAGATTTTTTTTTTCCAGGACGATATTTTACATTTCAATTATATATGCAATAGGAAATATTGTATTATCTGTTGGGTCTGTTCCAAACCTTTTGCCTGGAAGGTATGATTTTCAGATGTGTTTATATTATTAATAATATGATTATCAATTATGTATGTTACAGGGAATTTGATATAAACAGGAGACTATGCATAATCGCTGAGAATTATGAATAATTGCTAAACATATTGGAGATTATGGTTAATATTTGTGAATTTATCAAAATCACCAGTCATTATGTATATTCTCTAATCTGATACAGTTACTTTGATGTGTTTTAGTATTATATTAAGGATTATAATTTTTAGTATTCCTTTCAAAATGGATGTAATTAAAGTCGAACAAATGAAACAGCAATTTAATGCAAAGCTAGCCACACTAATGTCAGCAGGAAAAGGCCTATTGGTTATCAAATATCAAAACTGTTTGATGTAATCAAAGTAGGAGATAATAAAAAAAATCATTTTCCAGTTTTGGTTAATTCAATATAAATTACTATGTCTATTGACTATTAAATTATTTAAGGAATTTGCACATATACTGGAATATTAATTAAAAGAAACTTTAATAGATACTTCCCATCGCCATCTTCACGAAACATACACTGCCCCCTAGCAGGCTATATTGGGTTGTCTTGGCTGTTGGGCTGAAGTTCTCAAGATGCAAACTTCCCAAATTTGGAACAGTCTCAGGCACCAAAATTTGTTGAGGTTTGGAAAGTTTTTTAGAGCTGAAGCTGATTCCCTGAACAATCTTTTGTATTTAAATTTGCTGCGGTGTAATAACGTGGCTTTCTTCCAACGTATTCTGTGGTGGGTATCCAGAGCATGGTCTGCAAGCCCAGAGTGGCTGTATTGGTGAAACCGGATGTAGTGTTCCTATATCCTGGCATTTGCTGTCCTGCCTGTATGGCCAAAGTAGTACAGTTTACAGCTGCAAGGGACATATTATACTCCAGGTGACTGATCTTTGGTGGAGCAGATAAGGGATGCCAATTTCTTATATGGTTTGTAACAAGAAGTCATGTCATATTTTTTTAAGATTTTGGTTAACGTTTCAGAGGTGCCCAGACATAGGGAATGGTGATGGATTTAGTGTAATCTTTGTTATGATGTGGGGGTTGTGGTTAACTGGTTTTAATATTTTTGGGGGTTGTAGTCATTGGCTAAGAAAGCATTAAATATGTGGTTTAGTTCAGTGGTTAGGACATTGTCATTTAAACAGATTAATTTTGCCCTGTTATATAGTTTTATAACCCCATATTGTTGTATGTGGGGAGGGGGGGTTGCTAGTGAATGTATCTGCCTGTATGGGTAGGTTTTCTGTAAACAGAGAAAGCCAAGGATCCATCAGACTGGCGAGTGATTAGGGTGTCTAGGAAAGGGAGACTGTTGTTTTCTTCTTTTTCCAAGGTGGACTGGATTGGGTGTTGGTTGTTTAAGTGTGTTAAGAAGAAGTGGAGTGTATCTGAGCCATGTGGCCAAATAGCAAACACATTATCAACGTAGTGAAGCCAAACAGTGGATTTTTGTGGGGCTCAGTTTAAGACTTTATTTTCAAAAGTCTCCATAAAGAAGTTGGCCAGGGTTGGGGAGAGTGGTGAACCAATGGCTGTCCCCTCTATCTGTTTGTAAAATTTTCCATGCCAAACGAAATAGCCTGAGTTCATTGTGAACTGAAATAGGACTGAGATATCAGAAAGAAATTTGGCTTGGATGAGCTCTAAGGTTTCCTTGAGTGGGACATTTGTGAATAGGGAGGAGACATCAAAACTGACCATTACGTCAGTATGTTGGGGTGAGAGGAGCATAATCAAAAGAAATATAAAAACGGAGGCAAACTCACATAAAAAAAATGGTATTAATGTAAATTTTTGCCTAAGTGTCATAAGCATCTTTAGTACATAATCAATGATTGTCAATTAAACAATAACAGTTATTAAATTCATTATTACATTAAAGAAGTTTTTTACATGAGTTTTCCTCCATTTTTATATTTCTTTTGATGTCACCATGGATGAACTTTTTTGATATAACACATGAAACATATCTCTCAGTTGGACATGGAAGAAGAAATAGAATGACAGAAAAAATTAATAAATATTCCTGAAAGAGGATTGGTAGTTAAACCAGTCATTTTTAATAAAATCAATAGTTGATACCAAGTTGACTTAATTGGCATGCAGTCTCAAGAAGACTGAGATTTCAAATTTGTTCTTGTTTAGCAAGATCATTTGACAGAATTTATACAATTGCAGTCATTAAAAATGAAAACAACTGAAAGCGTTGCCTATGAACTTTTAGATATATTTACTATATTTGGGATCCCAAGTGTTATTCAAAGTGACAATGGGCATGAGTTTTAAAATAGAATTATTGAAGAAATTTCACCATGTGGGTGGAACTAAAGAATGTCCATGGAAAACCATATCACAGTGCAAATCAAGATGTAGAAAATATAGAAATACTGAGTTCTTGGCTTGAAACCAATCAAATGACAAAATAGAGCTAG